>NC_090386.1:39744787-40059982 GCF_036365525.1 Heterodontus francisci
CATTATAAAGTTTCAAGACATTCCTTAATTGCTTGCTATTAAAACTAGGGATTATAATTAACTGGAACTAAATCTGAGTTTATAGTATTTAAAAGGTGGCCCAACTTCCCAGTTCAGGTGAACATAAAAGATCCCATGGCATTTTTGCAGCTTAAATTTCTTTGTTCACTATTTCAGGCAAAAAGAAGTAGACATGGATGAAAAGCAGGTTCCACTGCTTTATACTGACATCTACTATTTTGCAAAACATAATCAAGACAGGAATTTTAGTCCCTTTGTTCTTGTGCCATTCTTCAAGAGAATTCTTCATTGACTCGAGCAGTAATTTGTAATGTATGATTAATTGGTGATTAATATCACCCAGTGAAAAAATAAGTCATATCTAGCACTCGGGCCAATGACTAGTGTTTAAGCCAAAAGCAACAGTGAAAGAAATGATCTTGCTGAGAAAAGGACACAAGCTTCATTGCTAAAGAGAGATGACTCTGTATGTGGGTGGTCCAGTGTGATTGATGTTTCAGAAACCAAAGTCTATCCTAAGGCTTTTAATTGTCATTTAAAAAAAACATGGAATTCTGACCCTAGTGACCCAGGAAGCACTTTGTGTGTGAGATTTTTTGTTGTTGAATACAGAGTTACTCTTCAAATCTATCTTGATAGTGGTATTTTCAAATGGGGCTGATGTGAAATCAGTCAGCCCCACTGCTGTTTGTTGAGAGACTCTATTCGTTGACCTAAACTGGTCCACATCTCTTCAAAGTCCCACATTTAAGCAATTACGGACATGGATTGAAATACCTTCAATTATATATAATATATATTTTATATATATAATATATATATTTCATATATGTGTGTATGTATGCATGTCCGTGGATGTGTATCTATGGGTATCTATACAGTTTTCTTTCATCTGAAATCGGCCAAACCAATGTAAAAGATTGTGGAATTTTAAGTGCAAGTTACGTTGAGCATAGATTGAGTTGCCATAATCTTTAATGCTGGTTTAAAAACATTGTGCCGGTAGATGGACCTGCCTTCAAAACTGGCCACGGCCCCAGATTGAAATAGTGAGCATGGCGAGTTACCACTGATTGTGCCCATTTGTGGCTGTTTGAGGGGGTCCTTCAAAATAAGCTCGTTCTTTCAGGCATAAAGGCATTAGTTGGAACGTTTAAAAGTTTTTAAATATTAAAAAATATTTAATTTACTAAGAAACTATCTAGTGTACATCAATGAAACCAGTAAATGGTTTAGTATAGTTTACCAAAATCATTTTCAATGATTTAAAATCCGGTGGCTCACAAGTGGAGGACTTGATATTTATTAAAAATGCTTATATTTTGAGATAAACCCATTTTCAGATATATTAACAGAACTTCACCAGATTACCACTTTTAACTACATCAAGGAATATTTTTTAATGCAAGTAAAGAAAAAACAATTAGCAATCAACATTCTATTACACTGCCTGATTGCGCTGATTTGTGGAAGATTTTATATATGTGATTTTGCAAATGAGTTTGGGCGAGAAGCTTGAACCATAGCTTCACTTCTGAAAGCCAACACAATTTCAAGTGCAGTTTGTGTCCAGATTGCTGATTGCATCCAAAGCAAAAACTCCACTCCAATATATATATATATATATCAGGGTGGTGTGAATGCTGTGCGATCTCTAAAATTTTCAGGTCCCGGAGCAAATCCATGAGTTCTGATCAGCGGCAGCACTGACTACATACCCGAGGATGGTCTCGCTGTCCAGAAACTCTTTGCTTCTGCTGATAGACTTATCTACAAATAAGCGCTGGCATCAGTTCATGCATATAATGGGATACATTTCAGGCAGGACATGCTCATATTCCACACTGGAGGGATGCAGAAGCTGGGTTATCAGTGCACTGCTCACCTGACCCTCTCATCTCCACACAACCATAACTTGCAATCACCAGCATGGAATAAAATTCATAGTCTGCAAGTATGTGGGAGTTAATTTTCCACCTACCCTCCTTGCATTCCTCTCTCCATCTGTCTTTCCCTCCATTTCTCCCTTTCTTCACTCCCTCTTTCTCATTCCTCCCTCTCCTCCTTTGCCCTCTTTCATTCCCTCCTTCATTCACTGCCCTCCTTACCACCTTTTCTTCCCATGTTAAGCTTCCCTTCACTTGCCTCTGTCTCCTCCCATTCTGCTGGGTAGCACAAAGGCCCCATTTAATTACGAAAAGGCTCCAAAAATGAATCTGACTCAAACTAAACAGGCGAGTTAGAACTCAATTCTTTGCAGTTAAACCAACAGAGGCTGGACTTTATGCAATGGCTTGGTCATAACTTGAACCGACAGATTAATGCTTTGAGTGGAAACCCTTCCAGAGAATCTTGCACTCTTCTCAGACACTGATGCAGATTTGACACCAGATTCAGTTGGTGCATTTAGTTTTGTTGTCTAGAAAAATGTATGAGCCCTAAACTGAACGTTTGCACAGTGTCCCACAAGGCAAGCACCAGCACAGTGAAACTTTACCATTGTTGCATCAATGCCAACACTGCTGCATTATTTATCATTATTTATTCTCACTTTGTGCTGAAATTTTATTGCTGGCATCAGGACCCAAATGTCGGGCCAAAAAGCGAGTCCCAAGCCTGCAGTTGTCAGTAACGGGACACACTTAGTGATTTTACCGCAGGTGGCCTCCTAATTGGCCACCTGTGGGCTCATTGTCTAATTAAGGATGGCAAGTGGGGTCTTGATATTGCCGGTCCGATTAGAGGTCCTATCGGGAGAGGTGGACGTTGCTGAAGCAGGCAGGAGACCTCAAGCGTCCCTCAAAATGAAGGCACCCTCGGAAATCTAACGAAGTATTAAAATTTAGGGGCTGACGGCAGTGGGCCCCTCAGAACAGAGGAGAAACCCCTTGGGGGGGATTACCTGTGGCCCCCTCTTTGGGCCATGGAGCCTCCAGCTCTGATGGCCCCCTGAGCTGCTGCAGGGAGGCCACCTCCATAGAGCTGGTGACCTCCCTACATGGTGGGGGGCTACCCTAACATCGGCAAAATTCCAGCGGCCCCATAAAATGGTCCGTAACTGGGACATTATGCTGCTGCGAAACTTCCCCAGCACCCTGCAAAAAACGATGCGAAATCGCCCCGACTTGCCTCCCTGCTAATTTACAGCTCACCCGGCCCCCAGGCCTCCATTCACACCACCCAGGAGCTTCTAAAGTTCAGCCCTTTACACCCTCTCTTTGTGTGGCATTGTAACATTGAAAGAGATAATGAGATCTTTAGGCTGAAACTCACAATCACTTCATTTGGGTAAAATCATATTCCTTTGAGAAGCAAAATTGGGTAAATGATAGTTGTCACATCACTGCTCATTTCACTAATTCCACCAGGAGAATAGATTAGAAGTGAATTTAGAACTGAATTCTCCATTTACCAGATTTAATCAATACCTCATCTCCGTCCCACCAACCATTTCAACACCCGTTCTATTAATTATTTAAAGGCAATAAAAACAATAGCTCATCAATAATAATTCAGACTCTGACATCCAAGTACACACAATGGGCTGCATTTTATTCTGAAGAACAGGGCTCTGGCAGTGGGTGGAAAGGACGGGGGAGAGTGTTGATCCTCTATCAGACTCCCAAAGCCATTCCATGACATGGAGGTAATTAGCTGCCCGCTGTCGGGAATGCCGTCCCTTTAAGGGATGAGCTCCCACCTCCGGAGCTGCCAGCCAATTGGAAGGCCAGCAACTCTACAGTACCAGCAGTGCCACTAGGAACGGTGGCCCCTGCCAGTACTGCAGGAGACCCTGCAGCATCGAGGACGTAGGAGACCCCAGGAAAGGTGAGTGGGGTTAGGGTCTCCAGGGCCATTAAGGCAGGCCCCGGAGACTGGGTTGCGGAAGTGGTGCATGTGGGGGGGGGGGGGGGGGGGGGATCTTCCCGGGGGTCGGTGATCACTGCCGAGGGGCCCTCTCAGGGCCATGGATTGCCCCTAAAGGAGGGAATAGCACCCAATGTTGCCTGGACTGAGGACAGACTTCTCATCCCAGGCCAATTGAGGCCTTATGTGACCAATTAATGGCTACTTAAGGGCCTCTTTCCCCCCCCCCCCCCTTCATCTCAACTTAATGGCAGGCAGAAGGGCCCACTGCCATGGGAAGACGCCACCAGGTATGGCCTGGCAACCTCCTTGCAGGGTTGTGGGGGTCCCTCGTTTAAGGGCAATCCTTGGCCCTCAGAGGGCCCCCCAGCAGTGATCACTGACCCTTGAAGTGATGAAGATGTGGAGGAGATTTCAACAGCTGTGGGGTGTGCTTAGGGCAGTAAGTGGTCAGTATTCCACAAATGAAACGGGATGGTGATGGACTAGACACAAAGTCAGTTTGGGGCCAAGCACAACAACTAGATTTTGCACCACCTTGTTCAGGCAGAGCAGGTAACCTGGGAGGTTGATGGAGTCAAATCCAGAGACACCTACATGGTAATGCAAGTTGAATCAGATGGCTTCACTTTAGCCAACATTAAACTATTTTAGGAAGTTAAAACTCATCCAAGGATGATGTTGAGCAGGCAGTTGGATAGAACACTAACAATATTAAAGATACATTTTCCTCTTAACTTCTTTGAGTGTAATAGATTAGTTGGGCAGAACACATAGAGGAATATTAGACAGAGAGGTTTGTACACCAGTGACAGAACCCACCCAATTTCTACCCATTAATTTAAATTCCATTCTGGAGTCATCTGTCCCTTAGATACCTTGTTATTGGTTTCAAAATATGCATCTGGTAGTGTGGTTACCTGCAGTCCTGATGGCTTGCCTCCATAGCAACAGAAACTACTCTTAAAAATTAATTAGCTGTGAAGTGCTTTGGGACATGTCGAAGCATGAAAGGCACAATATAAATGCAAATTATTTTTCCTTTGTTGCCTTTTACCTTGTTTTGGACCTTATAACAGTGAACACAAGAAATAGGAGCAGGAGTAGACCATGTGGCCCATCGGGGCTACTCTGCCATTCAATATGATCATGGCTGATCTTAGGCTTCAACTCCACTTTCCTGCTGTCCATTGCATTAACCATTAGCTACGGTGGCTAATTGGGACTGCAGATGTGGTTGATTGCAATTCTGATGGGTAAGTAAAAGATGAGTAATAGCCACTGTAATTGGCATGTGATCCCAATACTCATTCGCGTATGTGATCTTTAACCTTTGTGTGCATTTCTTGGTAAAAAGACAAGAAGCAGGGCATATGAACATTTTTTTTTGATTGTTGTGAGTGCTTCTATTTCCTAGGTTACTGAATAGAGGTAGATGTTTGTTAAGTAATTATAGACATGTGAAATACATTTGCTGTATATTGTGTGAGTTTTTGTAAGGCATTTTCTACAAAAATTAGCACATGTGACTTAAACAGTATCACTGTAGCCACATCTGTGACTTATCAGCAATTTCCATTGGAAACACTGGCTGAGACTTCATAACCCATCCAGTTCATTTACTTTATAATTAATTACTTTTTAAAAGTATATATTTTGTGTAATTCTGTAATATTATGTCTTTCCATCAGGTTTACTGAAAAGTAATGTTTATATGGAGACTTCAAAGATAAAACTTGCTCTTACTATATGACGTATTGGGTGTAATTTTCCCACCTTAGTCCCTGATCAAACGATGGGACCAGCAGTGGGTCAGGAACCCAAATGGAGAGGGAGCAGACTTGGCCGAGACTCTTTAACTTATCATTAGCATCCTGCCTCCGGGTTCCGCGACCAATCAGGGAGGGTAGGTGGGATGATACATCAATTCTGTTAAAGGAAGAATTTCTAATTAAAGTGATAGTGGCATGGGTCACACTGAATCATCAGCACTTGGATTTTTGAGGCTGCAGCGACTACAGGAATGGAGAGTAAACCTAGGAAGGCTGCAAGGCTTCCCCTGCCAGTCATCCCCTCCACCCTTCCCCTGGGTCTCTCACTCCTAACTGGAGGTCCTGCTGTGGGTATTGTGAGCTCTCCCAAGGACAGAAGGCAAGCGTGGATGGAAGTGGCCAAGGAAGTCAGCAGTGGAAGTGTGGTCCCTCCAACCTCCACTAAGAGGATCCAGGACCTCAAGAGGGCAGGAAAGGTGAAGGGCTTAACACTTTCAGGTGTCGAGCTCCGTACTCTGACTTGCCCAGAATTCTCCTGCACAGCATGTCTCAGGTCAACACACATTGCAGCTCCACTCATCCCTCTCTCTACAGAAAACTCACATTCCCATCTGAACATTCAACACTCAGACTCACCCTTAGCCTATTGCCCTCTCATACCCATGCCTCACAGTTACCCTCCACAAATGTTGCCCTTCCCTGCCATCCACACAAGTCATTACGAACACTCATAACTTTCTGCTTTCTCTCCTTGCAGGAGAAGAGAGCACACAATCTTGGGAAGCGGCAGAGATCTAGAGTGGTGGCCCTCTTGTGACAGGCACCTTGATGACCACTGGCAATGCATGTTCACTGGGTAGCAGGTCTTGTTCCAGGAAGCTGCAGATGTCAGCAGTAACCTGCTGTGAGACCCTGAGCCTCCTGAGGCACTGTTGCTCAGATATGTTGATAAAGCTGATTCTCTGCCTGTAGCCCCTGTGTTTGGGGGGGAGAGGGGTGGTCTCACCTCCTTCCAGTTGGATCTCTGTGTCTATCCTCTTTGCCCAGTGGAAAGACTGCTAATGCTGCTGCTGGTGCTGTCGGTTGCTTGCCGTGTCGCTTCTCCTCTTGCTCCTCATCAGAGGTGGAAGGTGGAGCTGCTTAAGCTGTTCCAATGCTGTGCTGGAAGCTAGTAGCAGAGAAGTGCAGCTGAAGGTGAATGAAGTGCTAGATGGGTGAAGTGCCTTCCAAGAAGTTGGAAATCAACTGTCAAGCAGTCAGCAATCTTGGAGCGAAAAGCACTGTGAAAAGTAGCCTCTCACCTGGCCATGGCTGGAGTTCTTCAGAGCAACCGATCAAAACTTTCCTAGCTTGTTAATTTCACTGAAGAAGCTCTCCCCGCTGTTCACTCACCAGTGACCCTGGAGCGTTGCTAATAGGTCAGGAACCAGGTACCCTGGCAGTTAATCCCAGAATGCTAGGTTAAAACAGCAGTTAAGTATCTGTTAGAATATTTACATACTTTACCTGACAGCTGCACTGGGAAGGAGTTCTTGTTCCAGGAGGTCGCAGATGTGCTCAGAAATGTTGATAAAGCTGATCCTCTGCCTGTAGACCCTATGGTTGGGGGGGTGGGGAGCGGGGGGTGGGTGTCTCACCTCCTTCCATTAGGGCAATTAAGTCCCAACTTGCATCCAAACTTGCCTCCCCTTGCCTGTGAAAGTCCTACCTGTTAAACAATTAAATATACTTTTGCAAGAAATATTATTGATTAAAAGATGCAGAATAACTTAATTATCATTCTGGGTTGATTGCAGAAACATGAGTTCTACAACTTACCAGTGACAGCTTCCCAATTGAATATATCAGGTTGAAAAAAATAATATGTTAAAAGCTTCCCCAATGACAGAATGTTTAAGGTTTTTAGGGAGTGGCACTTTCCAGTTTATCCTCATTAGATTATCTATTAGGTCATAATATTTATAATGATAATACGACTGTGAAACCTGGACACGAATTGTTTCATTTTCTGTTAATGTCATGTCGCGTAATAATCATTGTACTGCACACCTCAGGCAAAATGTACAAAATTCTTAATGGCCATTTTGCAATGTAAGTGGAGGCTGTTTTATTTTATTCTGTAAATTGTATTTCTTGTCTTTTTCTCTGAACGTTATTTTCTTGCTTTTTCCTTTGTTTGACTAAAATCTCTCCTTGGCTTCCTGGCTGAGATGATACATTGGAGATCTGTTTTCTGTTATTGCTTCTCTAAACTGGCCACTAAGTGTTGTATGAGGGTTGGTTTGACATTCCCACTTTTTCCTCTTTCTAATGGTAAGAATTTGGCTTTTTCTAGTATTTTCCCAGAAGCACACAGCTGAGATTGTAATCTCATGTAAATTTGATGCGAGACAGATTTATCAACGTCGTTAAAGGTTCCAAGGAACAGAAGAAATTGGAATTAAAACCAGAAAGCAAGACATTTTGAAACACCACTTAGGAAAGCATATAATGGGGCAGCAATGATGAATCAGAAAATTAGCTTTTACCATTGGTATCATCTCATTACTCTCTTTTCTGCTATGTTTGTACAGGTGCTGGCATGTTCCACAAGAAATGTGGAATATCTCATTACCTAGTGTGTATGTGAACTCCAATAGACACAACACGATTTAAGATCATGTAAAGGAATGATGCAGGCTGAGTCTGGCCAACCTGGTCATACACTGAATCTTGTCTAGTGTTAATAACTAATGTGCCAGTATAGTAATCTACAGTCATACATCCCCAGAGATCTAGTCAAGGCTGTCACCATCAAAATTTCACACCTTCTCCACAGTGTTATGACTGAGGTGGGAGCTGTCTTTTCTAGTTCCATTTCTGCACAGGTCACAACATATATTTAAATGTATACCCGGTTACCGATACAGTCAATCATAGAGTCTACTCTTTATCCCAGAATAAAATAAAAATACACCAACCAGGTTTCTTTAATAAAAAACAAAATTATCAGTTTATTATAAAACAAGACATAACCAGTAATGAAGCTAAGCATTAACACATAGTGAAAGAGATTTTCTCTTTAGAGCGCTGTTACAAAAAAAAAGACCAAAGAGAATACTTTGGCCAAATTAATGCTAATTCTTGAAGAAAAAAGAGAAGATATGAAAAGATGTCAGTTGCCCCTTTTTGGTTTGGCGTCCCAAATATAGTGTAGACGGCTGTCACTCGGATCTTTCTAAAACCGTTTTTTTCAGGCGACGTTGAAGATCAGTTTGGCAGGCTTTCCAGGAGAAATGCAACAACAGAGGTTTCTGGACTTTCAGCATCAGTTTCTCTACTTCTTACATTTGATTCTCAGGATGTCCTCAAATAACTGGAAGACGGTACTGATGGTGACTGCTCTCTTGGCTGATTTTCCCCGACTGCCTTCAAAACAGTTCATACTTCATCACACTGTCCAAAGAAAAACCAAAGATAATATCTCGAGAGTCAAGCCTTCTGACCTCTATAAATTTTGACCTGTCACTTCTCTGTAAATATCTCCCCCAATACAAAAAGCCCCTGCTAGGTGTTTATCTGAAGACAGGTGACTTCCAGTAAATGTTGTTTTCAAACAAGACCTCTCAGTGTCCTTTCAATGACCCCAGTGAAAAAAAAATTCATGGAATCCTTTTCAGTTTTCCCAAATAAAACAATGTCCATAATTCTAAAATAAATGAGTCCTCAAAAAAAAAACTAACAAAAAATATAGAAGCACTGTCATAACACCTCCATCCTTGAAGGAATGAAACACCATTTTCAAATGCGTTTCGTTACAAATAGTGGGAAAAAAACAGAAGATGAAAAATATTTTAAAACACATTTTCACACATATTCATTCACTCTTTATCTGGAGCTAATACAGTTCTGCTTAGTACCATCTTTTCACTCAGAAAACTCAAAACAAAGATACATTTTTCCTGCAATGTGGATAATCTTTAAGTGATAAGGTTGCAATAGTAAACTCCATCAGAATAGTCTGGCATTCTGGTTTTTGAATTTTTCTGCAAAGGTGAGGGTGTTATCATCAATATATATCAGTATCTCTCGGTAGTTGTGGCGGACATAGACCTCAAAATGCTTAGGAACTAGTAATAAGCTGGGGGTTTCTTTTTTGGAGTCGATTAAGCTATTTGGAAAAGTATCCCAGTGGCCTTTATATGCCTGAGTCATCTTCTTGTAACAGGAGTTCACTGATGCCTAGGTCACTAGTGTCAATGTCTACCTTGAACGGCTTAGTGACATTTACAGCAGCCAACACTGGTTCATTAATCAAAATGGCTTTCCGCCTCTCAAAAGATGTTAGGCACTCCCCTGACCACACTACATTGTTTTTGTTTAAGCAAATCTGTCAGTGGAACAGCTATATTGTTAAAATTTGGTACAAACTTGCGGTAGAAACCACACACCCCCAAGAACCTCATGATTTCTCGCTTAGTCCTAGGGGTGGGGAACTCCACCAATGCTTGTACATTCTTGGCAACACTTGTCCTTTCCCTACTCTATGCCTGAGGTAGGTTACTCTCACTTTTACAAATTCACTTTTGGCAAGGTTTATCATTAAATCAGCCAATTGTAAGTTTTCTAAGCAGAGTTTCTAGTTGTTCCAAGTGTCACTGTATACCAGCACATCATCAAGGTAAATCACACAGTTAGGAACACTGGCTACCACTTGCTTCATTCATCTCTGAAAAGTGGCTGGGGCATTTTTTAGTCCAAATGGCATCACTCGTCATTGGAAAACACCATTTGGTGTGACAAAGGTCGATACTTCTTTAGCTCGGGGTGTTAAAGGAACCTGCCAGTATCCCTTTAACAAATCTATTTTTGTAAGAAACGTGGCACTGCCCACTCTGTCAACACAGTCTTCCAAGTAGATATTGGGTAGGAGTTTGCTTTTATCACTGCATTAACCTTTCTGTAGTCTATGCAGAATCTAGTTGAACCATCAGGTTTAGACACTAACACCACTGGGGAACTCCAGCTGCTTTGACTGGATTCAATTAGGTGGTTTTCCAACATGTATTGGATTTCTGCTTTTACCTGGGCCTTTTTCTCTGGACTTCAGCAATAAGGATGCTGTTTTATAGGAAAGGATTCCCCTACATCCAGATCATATATGGCTAAGGTTGTAAATCATGGTTTGTTCCTACAGACGCTTTTAAATGCCATGAGTAGCCTAGTTAGGTCTTCTCATTGTTTTGCATCTAAATAGGAAAGCATAGTGTCCAATCTCCCTAACAATTCAGTATCAGCTAACCGGATAGTAGGGAGTTCAATTGAGAATTGTCTAGGCCTCCTTCTGCCTCCTCCTCACTATCCCCTTCATCCTTCACTGTCCCTACTACCTGACATACCTGTGCTTGCTTATCCTCCTCCCGGCGATGATATTGTTTTAACATATTGATATGACACAGCTGATTCTTTTTCCGGCGATCTGAGGTGTCAATTAAATAATTTACTTGAACAATTTTTTGACCATGTTATATGGACCACTGAACCATGCTTTCAGTGGTTCACCCTGTAAAGGCAGTAATACTAACACCTCATCCCCTGATTGAAATGTTTGGGTCTTGGCATGCTTGTCTGCCCATTGCTTCATGATTGTTTAGGAAGCTTTAAGGTGTTCCTGAACCACTTTGCGGGCTCTTGTTAGCCGTTCCCGGAACACAGATACATAATATAACGCAGAAGATTCACATCTCTGTTCTAAACGCCTTTCTTTAATTAGTTTTAGAGGACCTCTTAGCTCATGTCCATAAACTTATTCAAAAGAACTAAAACTGGTAGATTCATTAGGTGAATCCCTAGTAGCAAACAAAAGATATTCTAGCACTTTATCCCAATCTTGGGGATGTTCATGACAATATGCCCTGATCATTGTTTTGAAGGTCTGAAGGTACCATCTAAAGCCCCTTGTGTCTGTGGGTGGTAGGCTGAAGACTTTAACTGTTATACCCAAATAACCCATAACTTCCTGAAAAACTTTAGACATAAATTTGGAACCTTGATCTGACTGAATCTCAATCGGTAATCCATATCTAGTGAAGAACTGGGTTGACTTCTCTACCACTAGTTTAGCAGAAATTCTTCTCAAGGGAATGGCCTCTGAAAACCGAGTAGCCATATCCATGATAGTGAGTATATATTGGTGTCCTGCTTTTGTTTCTGGTAAAGGTCCTACACAGTCTACCAACACCCTGCTAAATGGTTCCCCAAAACATGGTATGGGAATTAGAGGTGCCAGTTTCATGGCAGGCTGTTGTTTTCCCATAATTGGCACATATGGCATGTTTTACAAAATTGCACCATGTACTTGGAAAGACCTGGCCAGTAAAAATGTTGACCTATACATGATTGGGTCTTCCAAATCCCCACATGACCCACTATAGGAATTTCATGCACTATCCTTCATATTTCCTGGCAATACTTTGCCGATACCACTATCTGGTGAACAACCATCCATTCTTCATCCACAGACCTGGGAGGAGGTCTCCACTTCCTCATCAGAATCCCATTTTTAATATAGTAACCTTCTGGAACTCCCTTTGCCTCAGCTTCAGTTAGAGCTGATTGTCCCACTTTATTTAATTCTGAATCGGCTTGCTGAGCCTTGATCAGAGAGGACTTGTTGAACATTTCCTTTAGATTATCCAAATCCCCCCAAAAAGTTTCAGATATTCGACTATCTGATTGCTGTGCCAATCTCCAATAATGGAACTTGTTTAGTCATTGCTCGGGTCACTACACGTGAGGAAAAAATCCTGGAACCTTTTCCTGCAACTGTTCTGTCTCCTTAACTTCATTTGGGTTTTCCGTGACTACTGGAGAAGCCATTACCTTCACTCTGGCCAAATCATTCCCCAGGAGTAGGTTAACTCCATCAACTGGCAACCTATGGACAATTCCTACAGTTACTATTCCAGACATTAGGTCACACTCCAGGTGCACCCGATACAAAGGTATGGGTCTGTATTCCCTGCCAATATCATTCACTAAAAACTTGGCATTCAATCCATTCTCTAGTGGAAAAGTCATACCTTTCCCTAGCAAAAGAATTTGGATTGCCCCTGCATCCCTAAGTGTGATTATAGGTTTACCTGCCTCATTTGAGAGATAAGGAGTTACTTTTCCTTTAGACAAGGATTCCCTATAACTCTCAGGTATCTTACTCACGAACCCTGCACTCACAGCGGTTTTTTTGTACTTGGCCTTACAGCTGCAGTCAGAGCTACAGTGTGATCTGTCATACTCTCAGTCAGGGCCCCTTTCTCTGCAGTGGCTTTTGTACCCCAATAAATCCCATGGATTTATCCCACAACTTCCAGCATTCTGCACAAAGGTATCCCACCTTGTGACAATAGTAATAGTTAGGCTTGCGGACCTAATTTCCACCCTCTGCAGCTTCCTTTCTGGCCTGAGGAGGAGATCCCGGGGTGTTCCCAGCTGTCCCCCTCGTCCCTGGCTACTTGCCTTCCTTTCACCCTCCCACCTTCTATCCTTCTTGGGTTTGTAGGGGTGACAGACAAAGGATTTGGGCTTGTCAACCAGCTCGTAATCACCAGTGATTTCCGCTGCCTGTCTGACTGTTGAAAACTTCTGGTTCTCTACATGGGTTCTTGCTAATGGTGGGAGTGAATTTTTGAATCCTTCCAGGAGAATTAGTTCCCTAAGGTTTGCATACGTGGCCTCTACCTTTAGTGTCCGCATTCAACGATCAAAATTAATTTACCTTACCCTCTAAAATGCTATATAAGTCTGCCCAGGCTGTGTTCAGAGGTCCAAAATTTCTGCCTGTAGGCTTCAGGGACCAACTCATAAGCAACAAGACAAGGCTTTTTTGCCACCTCGTAATCTGCAGAAGCCTCCTCAGAAAGCATGGTATAAACGCCATGAGCTCTGTCCATTAGCCTGCTTTGCACGAGCAGTGTCCAGCTTTCCTTCGGCCACTTCATCTGTCTAGCTATCTTTGCAAAAGAAATGAAAAATGCCCCTACATCCCTTTGCTCAAATTTCAGGAGGGCTTCTCCAAATTTAAATAGCACTCCACTGGGTTCTTGGCTGGAGACAGGTCTTTCTGCGCCTGAATTTTCATTGGAACCAAGGTCTTCCTTTTTTCCTCCAGTTCCAGCCTTCTAATCTGGTATTCCATTTCTCTCTCCCTTTCCTCTCTTTCTCTTGATCTTTCTCTCTCCTGCTGCTCTGTTTGCTCCCTTTGAAATACTCTCTCTTTTGCCATTTCCTCAAGTTCAAGCTACTTCATCTGCAACTAAATTTTAGCTAATTCAACTGCACTACCATCTGGTTTTTATTCTTCTAATTGCAAATGCTGTGCTATTACTTCAATTATGTCTGCTTTCTTAGCTCCTGGTTTTAACTCAAATGCCAACAAGTCTGCCAAATCCTTCAGTCTAACCTTGGTTAAGTTTTTCAAATCACTCAGGGATACATCCTCCTTCCCCAGAAAGGTCGTAGCAACTAGTGAAGACATTCTGGTACTGTAAATTTTTCTGTCATGCACAAGAAACCTGTTCTTTCCTTTTCCTTTTTTTTCAATTATTATTACCCCACTTACAATTGCACATTGTCAGAATTGGGTTATCCTGCTCAGAGACCACAATGATATGTTACGACCAAGGTGGGAGGAGTGCACGGTCTTTTCTAGTTCCACTTCTCCACAGGTCACAACATATATTTAAATGTTTACCCAGTTACTGATACGGCCAATCATAGACTCTGTTCCTTATCCCAGAATAAAATACACCAACCAGGTTTCTTTAATAAACAACAAAATTATCAGTTTATTATAAAACAGGACATAACCAGTAATGAAGCTAACCATTAAGACATAGGTAAAAAGGAACTTTCATATTTCACTCTTAGCCACACACATACAGCAACCCCCTCCCCCCCACCAGTTAACCGATTTTCTCTTTATAGATCTGTAACAAAAAAAAAGGACAAAAAAGAATACTTTGGCCAAATTAATGCTAATTCTTGAAGAAAAAAAGAGAAGATATGGGAAGATGTCAGTTGTCCCTTTTTGGTTTGGCGTCCCAAATACGCATAAACGGCTGTCACTAGGATCTTTCTGGAACAGTTCTTTTCAGGTGACGTTGAAGATCAGTTTGGCAGGCTTTCCAGGAGAAATGCAGCAACAGGGGTTTCTGGCAGGCTTTTCAGGATAAATGCAGCATCAGTTTCTCTATTTCTTACATATGGTTCTCAGGAAGTTCTCGAAGAGATGGACAAGGGTGATGATAATGACTGCTCTCTTGGCTGGTTTTCTCCAACTGCCTTCTAAACAGTTCACACTCCAACACATAAACCTTGACCTGTCATTTCTCTGTAAATATCTCCCCCAAGACAAAAAGCGCCTGCTGGGTATTTAGCTGAAGACAGGTGACTTCCAGTAAATGTTGCTTTCAAACAAGACCTCTCCGTGTCCTTTCAATGACCCCAGTGAAAAAAAAAATCTATGGCATCCTTTTCAGTTTTCCCAAATAAAACAATGTCCATAACGCTAAAATAAAACCTAACAAAAAATATAGAAGCACCGTCATAACAGATAGGACTGCAGTCCTGTTATTGCAAGTAACGGTTAATTTTTTCACCTTTGAACATGAAAATAAGTTGTAGAATATCCATAGAATTCATTAAGGAGCGATTCCTCAGTGAATAGTTTATCAACACATTTTATGCTATCCAGTTCTAGTGCTTGGTTTGAAAAACCTTTGTTAACTGTTACTTATTATTCACTGATGTTGATCCCAAATCAATAACCTGTTTAAAACACATGCTTAATCTGTAGATTGCTAGGATATGATATCCCACTCAAGTGGTCAATCTTAATGTGGACGAAAAAAATGAATATTGACAGCCTGTGTGATCATGCAGGAACAGAGTTGATTTCAGCTTTTATCTGTCCAGTTGGGACAGGGTGGTCATACACCAAAAATTGTGGCCCCTAATACTGGCCCCTAACTGCTGCCATTTTGGTAGGGGCTTCTGAGCAGATGACCCAGGCTCCTGCCTGTTTCAGATATGTACCTATTGGTAATAAGCTGATTTCAGTACTATGACTTACGTAGGACCGCAGATCAATTTGTAACTTGGCATTGAGCACTTAACCAGCAGTCCTTAAAGATAGGCTTTAGTATTTTTATGCTTCCCCCTCACCCAACAAAACGTGTGCAGCCTGTTGCCAGTCTGTCAACACTCCCTGCTATTGTCTGGCGCCTCACCCCCCAACACCGCCCCTGCACCCCCTGCACTGAGGATAAAACTTCATTCTTCACTTTGTATCAGAGCTGCTGGAAACTCCCTCCCCCCAGCACCAGCCTCCCACCCCCCTTCAACTGGTGGGTTACTTTGTGAGCACTGGAATAGCAGTGGCAATGAATATTGAAATGAGACCAAATCCAAAAAAATGTCTCGACCCTCACACCAAGGGTATCAAATAGGTTTCCTACTCTATGTCCACCCAGGATTAACAACACCTGCATGCCAAATTCAATCCTGTTCTCGATTGAATTCCACACGTGTGCACTTTCCAGCAAAGATCACAGGATTGGGATAAGGAGTTGGAAAGCTGGCTATGTTTCTCCCCCTCTTTATCCCTGGGCCGCAGAGGACAATTGGAGCAGCACAGTTGCTGTAACACTAATTCATACTTTCTTTTAAGGACATAGCCAGGGAATCCCTCAGAGCTATTCACATTTCGCTTGACCTTACTTTGCCTGAAGTGTAAATGGAGTTTCTGCAGAACTTCTACCGATTGAACGCCAGTGGAGTTCCAAGGAATTTCCCAGTTAATAACCATTGAATACTTTCTTGGAAGTACTGATTTCACTAAAATAAAGTGCCTAAAAGTTCATACTTATGATATTTTTTTAAAAGCCTTTACATTTAGGATAAAGTTATACAGAAACAACACCAAAGTGTTGTGACATAATCGGAAATATGTCAGAATATTACAACACCTCCCAGAAAGGCTCATATATTTTCATTGCTAAGTGGTTATAATATTTGGTCGGCTCCCCGAAAAAAGTAGGGGTAGCCAGAACAATGATAACAAATCCCTTTCCTTCCTGCTCTCTCTTGACTTTTGCAGCACAATGTTTGTGTACTCGGTGGCCATGTGGAGATAGAAGTGAACATTCCATACAATAGGAATGTTCTCCATTGAATAAAAAAAACATGACAAGCCAAGCTACTAACATTTGAAATTCAGCAGCTTGTCTTCTGAGAATGTAAGGCTGCCATGCTGTTGTAAAATTTTGACCTTCTCCTCGTTCATGTTTTTAAGAGTTAATTAAATCCAGAACAGAAAAAAAAACACACATTCCTGAACAATGGCTTCATCTTCTTCTCATACCACATAGACCTGTGCCCAACTGCAGCCCAGGATCTGATTGTTGTCAACAGCTGCTAAAAATAGAAGAGATGGAACTTGGGGAAGCATTCCTCAGGAAACGACCATTCAGAGCCAATTTTGCAGCTTTTATCAAGTTGCTTTCACTCAAGTGTAAGATTCGCTCGTGTCAAAGTCTCCATAATTTAAAAGAAAGTTGACTTTAAGATTGATTTCATGTACATATATAGCTGTGTATTTTGTGGTAATAAACTCCAGATTACAGGCTAAATTCATATCCATCAGGAAGCTGCACTTGAAGAAAGCATGGTGTATCTCTGACCCTCGCTACCTTCGAGCGTGACTGTGCTGAGAGGATTGCCGAATTTGCCCTTGTTACTCAATAAATTTGCAGTGTTTATAAATTCTTCTGTCAGCACCTCATTATGTCAACAGTGTACAACATCTTGGGTTATATATGGTTCACTTTAAATGCCCTCTAAAGTGCCCTAGAAAGCCTCACAGTTATAAAACAATCAATGCAGAATTGTCACATCTTTTAGGCCAACATGCTAATCCATATTGCTTATCCAAAGGTAAAGAAATTTCTCTTCTGAAATATTAGGAGAAATTTTAACCAGGAGGATTAGGGTGCTGGCGGGAGTGGTGAAAATGTCAGCGTGTTGGGAAGCCTG
Source organism: Heterodontus francisci (assembly GCF_036365525.1). NCBI lineage: Eukaryota > Metazoa > Chordata > Chondrichthyes > Heterodontiformes > Heterodontidae > Heterodontus > Heterodontus francisci. The sequence goes on from NC_090386.1 coordinate 39,762,517, forward strand.
TTCTAACCCATGGACTTCTACATTTGACTGGAGTGCGTTGGGCTGTGTGCATGCAACCCCCCTTCCCCCACCGGATGCCAATCAACATATGTAAATCACTCAATTAGAGAAATAGTGATCTACATTTTTGTGTATAATGTCAGCTCCGTGGGTTTCCTGGGCTTCCTGAAACTCGCCAGAGAAAACAAGGCTGGTATACAGTGACAACTGAGGGGCTGAATCAATCTCAGGGAAATATGCCAATAAATACTCAGTACTTACCAGCTGCTTTCTTATCTGCTCGTGGGAAAGGGTTTGTTCACAGTACTTGTGCTGAGACATTACTTTCTCCACCTTGGAGATTTATTGTACACTTTGGAGGTTCCAACTGCAATCCGGACATCTAATCTATCAGATCAGATAGGTGTTGCTTATGCTACCTTAAGTTAGACCTTTTATGAGGACCAAGATGATTAGCAGCTGTTGCACCAGCCTGCTGGTCACTGGAGAATGGGAATCAGCAGAGAGGTACAGTTGGGAGTAAGCCATACCTGGCACAGAGGGCCTAGAGGCAAAGGATAAGCTTCCTCGATACGTCAGAAGACCAGAGTCTCAGGAAGCTCAGGGTATCATGCCAGGTGGTGATAGACATTTGCAACCTACTAGAACAAGACTTGCTGCCAGCCGGACCTGATGGACAGTTTTACCAAGAGCTGTCAAAGTCAATCTTTTTGCATCTGACTCTTTCCAGAGCTCTGCTGGATACCTTTGCAGGATCTTACAGTCGGCAGCCCACAAATGCATAAGACGTGGGAAGTTTGTTCACCAGGGCTGCCAATTATGTCACTGTTGCCTTTGATAACACCACTCAGAGTGAAGCGGCACTTAAGATTGCTGCTCTGGCTGGCTTCCCAAAGGTGCAGGGCACCATCGACTGTTACACATGTGCCAATTAAGGCACAGTATAATAAAAATAGTCAGCATAGATTCCGAAAGGCTAAGTCATGCTTAACTAGCTTGATAGAATTCTTTGAAGAGCTAATAGAAAGTGTAGACAAGGGTAAAACAGTAGAAGTTGTATACTTGGATTTTCAAAAAGCCTTCTATAAGGTACCACATGGTAGCCTTATGACAAAGGTCAGGGCATGTGGAGTCCGGGGATAAATAACTGAATGGATAGCAGAGAGTAGGGGCTGAAGGTAGCTATTCAGATTGGAGGAAGGTAGAAAGTGATGTTCCACAAGAGTCAGTGCTGGGACCACTGTTATTCATAATTTACATGCATGATTTGACTTAGAAATAAGTAACGCCATGTCAAAATTTGCAGATGATACCAAATTCACACTACAGGTAACACTGATGAGGAAAGCAACATGATACAAGAAGATATTAGAAAACTTGCAGACTAGACAGTTAAGTAGCCAATTATCTTTAACATAGATAAATATGAGATGATGCACATTGGTAAGATAAACAGAAACATCACCTTCACCTTAGAGAATAAGAAACTGAATGGGGTGGAAGAGCAAAGAGATCGAGGGATACTGGTGAACAAATCATTAAAGTGACATTACAGGTCAGCAAAACAATTAAAAATGCTAATAAAGCACCGAGATTCATTTATATGGGTGTAGCTTTTTTTATTCTTTTACAGGATGTGGGCATCAATGGCAAGGGCAATATTTATTGTCCATCCCTAATTGCCCTTGAGAAGATAGTGGTGAACTGCTTGGACCGCTACAGTCAATGTGGTGAAGGTGCTGTTAGGGAAGGAGTTCCAGGATTTTGACCCAGCATTGATGAAGAGATACTGATATATTTCCAAGTCAGAATGATGGATGAATTGGGGGAACCTGGAGGTAGTGGTGTTCCCGTCCACTTGCTGTCCTTGTTCTTTATAGGTGGTAGTGGTCGCAGGTTTTTTAGGTGCTGCTGAAGAAGACTTGGCGAATTGCTGCTGTACATCTTGTAGATGGTACGCGCTGCAGTCACAGTAAAGGGAGTGAATGGTTAAGGTGTTGGATGGGGTGCAAATCAAGTGGACGGCTTTGTCCTGGATGGTGTCAAACGTCTTCAGTGTGCTGGAGCTGCACTTGTCCAGGCAAGTGGAGAGTACTCCACCCCACTCCTGACTTGTGCCTTGCACATGGTGGAAAGGCTTTGGGGAGTCAGGATTTTATTCACTAGCTGCAGAATAGCCAGCTACTGACATGATGTTGTAGCCATGATATTTATATAGGTGGTTCAGTTAAGTTTCTGCTCAGTTGTGACTGCCAGGATATTGATGATGGGGGATTTGCGGATGATAATGCTGTTGAATGTCAAGAGGACTTGGTCAGACTCTATCTTGTTGGGGATCACATCATAGAATGGTAACAATACAGAAGGAGGCCATTCAGCCCATTGTGTCCATGCCGGACCTCTGTAAGAGCTACTCAGCCATTCCCACTTGACTCCCTTTTCCCCATAGCCCTGCATTTTTTTTCTCTTTAGATAGTTATCCAACTCCCTTTTGAAGGAATGCAGTGTATTCCAGATCCTAACCACTCACTGTGTAAAAAAGCTTTTCCTCATGTTGCTTCTGTTTTTTTTGGCCAATCACCTTAAATCTAAAGAGAACAGCCCCAGCTTCGCCAATCTATCCTAGTAACTGAAGCCTCTCATCCCTGGAACCATTCTCATAAATCTTTTCTGCACTCTCTCAAATGTTGTCACATCCTTCCTAAAGTGTGGTGCCTAGAACTGGAAACAATACTGGCCAAACCAGTGTTTTATAAAGGTTCACCATAACTTCCTTGCTTTAGTGCTCTATGCCTCAGTGTATAAAATCCAGGATCACGTATGCCTTATTAACTGTTTTCTTAACCTGCCCTGCCATCTTCAACAATTTGTGCACATATACTCCCAGGTCCCTCTGCTCCTCCACCTCCTTTAGAATTGTATCCTTTATTTTATATTGCCTTTCCTTGTTCTTTCAAACCAAAATGTATCACTTAGAACTTCACTGCATTAAATTTCATCTGCCATGTGTCTGGTGTCATTCCACCAGCCTGTCTATATCCTCTTCGAGTCTATCACTATCCTCCTCACAGTTCATAATACTTCCAAGTTTTGTTCTTATCTGCAAATTTTGAAAATGTGCCCTGCACGCCCAAGTCTAGGTCATTAAAATAGATCAAGAAAAGTAGTGGTCCGAGTAAGCATTCACTGCTACTTTCTGTTTCCTGACACTCGGCCAACTTCACATCCATGCTGCCACTAACCCTTTTATTTCATGGGCTTCAACTTTGCTGACAGGCCTGTTATGTGACATCTTATCGAAAGCCTTTTAGAAGTCCATGTACACCACATCAACTGCATTACCCTCATCAATCCTCTGTGTTACTTCATCATAATACTCAATGAAATTAGTTAAACATGATTAATCCACATTTGTCCAAATGGCTGTTAATTTTGTCCTGGATTATCATTTCACAAAGCTTTCCCATCACTGAGGTTAATCTGACTGGCCTGTAGTTGCTGGGTTTATCCTTATGCATTTTTTGAACCAAGGTGTAATATTTGCAATTCTCTAACTAGCGGGAAAGATGCAGAGGGACAAATTAGCAAGGAAATTACAGAGAGGTGCAGGAATTATAGAGTGGTTATAACAGGAGACTTTAATTATCCAAATATAAACTGGGATAGTAGTTGTGTAAAGGGCAGTGAGGGCCAAGAGTTCCTTGAGTGTGTTCAGGAGAATTTTCTACAGCAGTATGTTTCCAGTCCAATGAGAACGAGGCACTGCTAGACCTGGTTCCTGGGAGTGAGGTGGACCAAATGGATCAAGTGTCAGTAAGGAAAAAAACACAGATGCTGCAATGCCTCCACCTGATCATTGCTTGGTACTTGTGGAGTGCCAATGTTGTTTGCCACTTATCAGTGCAAACCTGAATGTTGTCCAGGCCTCACTGCTGCTTCATTATCTGAGGAGTTTCGAATAGAACTGAACATTGTGCAATCATCAACAAACATCCTCACTTCAGACCTTAAGATGGAGGGAGTGTCATTGATGAAGAAGCTGAAGATGGTTGGGCTTAGGACATTGCCCTGAGAAACTCCAGCAGCAATGTCCTAGGGCTGAGATGTTTGGCTTCCAACAACCACAGCCATCTTCCTTTGTGCTAGGAATGTCTCCAGACAATGAAGTGATTTCCCCGATCCCTATTACCGTTACTTTTGCTAGGGCTCCTTGATGCCACACTTGGGCCAAATGCTGCCTTTTCACCTCGCCTCTGGAATTCAGCTCTTTTATCCATGTTTGGACCAAGGCTGCAATGAGATCTGGAGTAAGTTGTTGATGAATAAGCGTCACTTGATAGCAACCGTCAACGACCCCTTCCATCACTTTTCTGATGATTGAGAGTAGACTGATGGGATGGTAATTGGGTGGATTGGATTTATCCTGCTTTTTGTGGATAGGACATAGAGTGGACATACCTGAGCAATTTTCCACATTGTTGGGTAAATGCCAGTGTTGTAGCTGTACTAGAAAAGCTTGGCTAGAAACATGGCTAGTTGTGGAGCTCAAGTCTTCAGCACTGCAAGCAAGATGCTGTCAGGGCTCACGGCCTTTGCTGTATCCAGTGCGCTCAGCCATTTCTTGATATTATGTGGAGTGAATGAATGGGCTGGAGAGTGGCTTATGTGATGCTGGGGACCTCAGGAAGAGGTCAAGCTGGATAATGCACTCAGCACTTCTGGCTGAAGATGGTTGCAAACACTTCAGCCTTGTCCTTTGCGCTCCAAAGCTATTGAGGATGGGGATATTTGTGGAGGCTCCTCTCCCCATTAGTTGTTTAATTGTCGACCACCATTCATGACTGGATGTAGCAGGACTGCAGAGCTTTGATCTGATCTGTTGGTTGTGGGATCGCTTAGCTCTATCTATCACATGCTGCTTCCACTGTTTAGCATGCATGTAGTCCTGTGTTGTATCTTTAGCAGGTTGGTTATGTATTTTTAGGTGTGCCTGATGCTGCTCCTGGTATGCTCACCTACACTACTCATTCAACTAGGATTGGTCACCTGGCTTGATGGCAATGGTAGAGCGAGGGACATGTGAGACCATGAGGTTACAGATTGCAGTGGAGTACAATTCCGTTGCTGCTGCTGGCCCACAGCGCCTTATGGATTCCCAGTTTTGAGGTTTTAGCATGGTGGTAGTGCAATACATTGGAGGGTAGCCTCACACTGAAGACAGGACCATTTGTTGGCCTCGTTGTCACTCCGACCAATACTGCCATGGGCAGATGCATCTGTGACAGGTAGATTGGTGAGAACAAGTAGATTTTCCCTTTGTGTTGATTCTCTCACCATCAGCAACCTGCAACCGCGCCCCTCCCACCCCACCCACCCCCCCACTGCCTGCTGGTAGTCCAGTTTTATGCTGATTCTTCTTTTTTGCAAGAGTTTGATACAACTGAGTCACTTGCTAGGCCATTTCATAGGGCAGTTAAGGGTCTGGAGTTACCTGGAGGCCAGATCAGGTAAGGATGGCTGGTTGCTTTCCCTGAAGTTCAAATAGTTGGGTTTTTACAACAATCTTCATGGTGACCATTGCTTTGGATTCCATTTTGTATTTTAATTAATGGAATTCAAATTTACAAACTGCTGTGGGTTTTGAACTCATGTCCTCTGGATTATAAATCCAATTCTCTGGATTACTAGTCCAAGAACAAAATTGTACTTGTTCCTGCATCTCTTAATAGCCCTTAGTTAGGACACATTTTAAAGTCTATACAGCACAAAACAAAAGCTATAACAGGTATTTAATCAAAGCACTGTCATCTTTCCCTTTCTCTCACTCTTACACTCACACATACCTCTTTTGAAAAAAAGATCAATATAAATGTTATCTCTGCAAAACTTTTGAAATTTGCCCACTTGTTTTCAAAATTATTTGAAGAAAAACTGTTGGGCAGCAAGTGCTGGAAACTAAGGCTGGAATTTAATGGTGAGGCGGTGGCCCCGCCCACCAGCTGGAAAGCCAGGGGAGAGCCCGCCTTCACCGGGCCTGAAAGCCACACTGCTATTTTGCACACCCTTAATTGGCTTCAGTCGGGGCCTCCATCCTTCTGAGACAGTAAGTCCCACCTCTCAGAGCTGCCGACCAATCAGAGGGTAGGGGGTGTTGTTTTGGGAGGTGAGGCCCGTGCTTCTGGTGGGGCTGTCAATGGGGCACAGAGTGCCTGATGAGGAGGGCCCCCCAACACCCCACCCCCAGCCTGCAAAGAGGCTGCCAGGTATTACTGGGCAGTCTCCTCAGGTGCTGAGGTGCCGGACTGCTGCTGGTAGAATACCAGCGGCGGTGGGAAGAGGCCCACAAGTGGCTATTAATTGTCCACTTAAGAGCCTCAACTGGCCTCTGGATGGGAAGGCCATTTATGGTCTTTCCTGCTCCCCAACAAAATCGCATGGCAACAGGAAGGCAATGGGCACTCCACCCTGCACCTTCCGTCGCTATTTTATGGGCTTGCACGACTCCGTTCCCGTCCCTAGCTGACATCCTGGAAAACTAGGCAGACTGCTCATGCTCAGACTGAACAAGCCAAATTCTGCTCACACAGTCACAGTCTGGATGGCATCCTTCCATCTACGAAAGATGATGGACATGCAGCAACCAATCCATTTAGATGGGGTGTCTTCTCTTGGTGAATCTTTGTTGATGGCTGTGAAGGCCAATCCTTGAGAGGCAGGTTCTGCCTCAAGTGCTGCACGTGAAGCTGCTAAGTGGCACAGTGAGTTCTTGTTTTTAATGTTGTCGCCTGGTCATCATGATAGTGGACACCAGTCCATAGGATGTGTCACCATTTCCTTCTTTCGCCATCTCGTGACTCCCAGGTGCGATAGCCTACATTTAGGGCCTTCATGTCACGCTTGCAAGCATCCTTGAAGCGGAGCTTTGGGCACCCCACTAGTCATCTGGCCCTGGTTACCTCACCATACAGAAGGTCCTTGGGTATGTGACTGTCTTCCATCCCGCGGATGTGTCCGATCCACTGATGCCGCCTCTGTTTGTTTAGTGCTAACACACTTGGGAGCTCTGCTTTTGAGAAGACTGCCACATGTGTGATTTTGTTCTGCCAGGATATACCCATAATGTGCCACAGACAGTGAAGATGGAAATTATTGAGCTTCTTTTCCTGGTAGCTGTATGTCGGCATGTTTCACAGCCATACAGCAAGGTGCTGAGAAGATAGGCCTTATAAACCATCAGCTTGGTCTTCAGGGTCAGACAGTCACAGTACTGGGAAAAAATATCAAGTTCAAGCTCATGCAATTGGAAGAGGATGAGGATTTCAAGTAAAAATTTTAGCAAAGGATTAAAATACACTAAAGAAAATTCAGCGCATATATGCATATATATCATATTATTGTGAATTAAGTATTTTTAACATTTTGATATTTGGCTTAAACCCTTATTTATGATATTAGAAATTTCAGTTATTGAGGAAATAAAGGCAGCTGGAAAATATTTTCAGAAAGCATTGTGAGCAATTTATGAGAACACAATGATGAGATTGTGCAATCTCAGGACAATATATTATAAATATAAATAGCAGCTATTGTCTGACATGCAGCGTGACACCTTTAACAATAAAAAAATCATCAAAGCATCCCTTACTTACCATGGGATTTCAATGCAATGGATTAGCTTTTTAACATGTGTTCACGCTTGGGGTTCATCCAAAAGAGGGATGTTCAGATGCCATAACTGAGAGATAGGAGATTCCCATTCTGTGTTGCAGAGTATGGTCAGAAATAATTATTCTTCTGATATCATGTTCGTCACCATGTCCAAGCATGATATTAATAATAGGAAAAGTTCTGTTCATTCCGCAGGAACATGTGCATAAGTGATAATATATAATCATTTGTAAAGCTGCTGCCATATGTCATAAAACCTCTGTTTTAGAACAGTTTGAGATAAGCAGATAAATAAAGTTTGAGATTTTGCCCCATGAGGAACTATATTCAAGCTGGCGATCACCTTTCGGATTAAGCAGCTGGTTGGAATCTATTTCCATTAACAATACATCAACCGTGAAATCTATCAACACACGGAAGAGCCTGGGAGAAAAAAACCTATGACAGCATCAACAAAGTTCGTAATATGCATTTCTTACTTGCTACTATACTCAGTTTCAAAATGCAACATTAGCAGAAAGGGGTAATGCAATTGTGCAAAAGCATGACAGCCGTTTTATTGGATAAATTGCGAAGTAAGAGGCTCCCCACCGAGTTCCATCTCAGTTTTTTTTTCAATACCTGACGATATTTGTTACAGCTAAGAGCTCATGCTGTTTGTTCCACTTAATAGTTACGTTCTGTTGGTGGGGAGGCGGTGACGTAGTGCTGGTATCACAAGTAACCCAGAGCCCAGGCTAATGCTCTGGGGACTTGTGATCGAATCCCATCACTGCAAACTTGGAATTTGAATTCAATTAATAAATATGGAATTAAAAGGTAGTCTAATGGTGACTATGAAATCATTGTTGATTGTTGTAAAAACCCACCTGTGCATTAAAGTCCTTTAGGGAAGGAAATCTGCCGTCCATACCTGGTCTGGCCTACATGTGAGTCCAGAGCCACAGCAATGTGGTTGACTTTTAAATACCCTCTGAATTGGCCGAGCAAGCCACTCAGTTGTACCAAACAGTTAAAAAGTCTAAGAAAAGGAATGAAACCGGACTGATCGCCCGGCATCGATCTAGACCGGAAACTACAACGGCAAACCCAGTCCTGTCGACCATGCAAAGTCCTCCTTACTAGCATCTGGGAGCCTTGTGTCAAAATTGGGAGAGCTGTCCCAAAGACTAGTCAAGCAACAGCCTGACATAGTCATACTCACGGAACCATACCTTGCAGACAATGTCCCAGACGCCACCATCACCGTTCCCGGCTATGTCCTGTCCCACCGGCAGGACAGACCCATCAGAGTTGGTGGCACAGTGGTATACAGTCAGGAGGGAGTTGCCCTGGGAGTCCTCAACATTGACTCCAGACTCCATGAAGTTTTAGTTTTTAGTTTTAGAGATACAGAACTGAAACAGGCCCTTCGGCCCACCGAGTCTGTGCCGACCATCAACCACCCATTTATACTAATCCTACACTAATCCCATATTCCTACCACATCCCCACCTGTCCCTATATTTCCCTACCACCTACTTATACTAGGGGCAATTTATAATGGCCAATTTACCTACCAACCTGCAAGTCTTTTGGCTGTGGGAGGAAACCGGAGCATCCGGAGAAAACCCACGCAGACACAGGGAGAACTTGCAAACTCCACACAGGCAGTACCCAGAATTGAACCCGGGTCGCTGGAGCTGTGAGGCTGCGGTGCTAACCACTGCGCCACTGTGCCGCCCCTCATGTCATCAGATCAAACGTGGGCAAGAAAGCCTCCTGCTGATTGCCACATACCACCCCCCTCAGCTGATGAATCAGTACTTCTCCATGTTGAACACTAATTTTAAGAAGCACCAAGGGTAGCAAGGGAACAAAATGTACTCTGGTAGGGGGACTTCAATGTCCATCACCAAGAGTGGCTCGGTAGCACTATTAGTGACTGAGCTGGTCGGGTCCTAAAGGACATAGCTGCTAGACTGGGTCTGCGGAAGGTGGTGAGGGAACCAACATGAGGGAAAAACCTACTTGACCTCATCCTCACCAATCTACCTGTTGCTGATGCATCTGTCCATGGCAGTATTGGTAGGAGTGACCACCGCACAGTCCTTGTAGAGACGAAGTCCCATCTTTGAGGGTACCCACCGTCGTGTTGTGTGGCACTACCACTGTGCTACATGGAATAGATTTCAAACAGAAGTAGCAACTCAAAACTGGGCATCCATGAGGTGCTGTGGACCATCAGCAGCAGCAGAATTGTATTCAACCACAATCTGTAACCTCATGGCCCAGCATATCCCCTATTCTACCGTTACCATCAAGCCAGGGGACCAACCCTGGTTCAATGAAGAATGTAGGAGGGCATACTATGTAGAAGAATGTAGGAGCACCAGGCATACCTCAAAATGAGGTGTCAGCCTTGTGAAGTTACAACACAGAACTACTTGCATGTCAAACAGCGGAAGCAGTATGCAATAGATAGGGCTAAGTGATTCCACAACCAACAGATCAGATCTAAGCTCTGCAGTCCTGCCACATCCAGTCGTGAATGGCGGTGGGCAATTAAATAACTGACAGGAGGAGGAGGCTTCACAAATATCCCCATCCTCAATGATGGGGGTCCCCAGCATATCAGTGCAAAAGACAAGGCTGAAGCATTTGCAACAATCTTCAGCCAGAAGTGATCCGATTCACTGCACGTGATATCAAGAAATGGCTGAAGGCACTGGATACTGCAAAGACTATGGGCCCTGACAACTTTCTGGCAGTAATACTTGTGCTCCAGAACTTGCCACGCCCCCAGCCAAGCTGTTCCAGTACAGCTACAAAACTGGCATCTACCCGGCAATGCGGTAAATTGCCGAGGTATGTCTTGTACACAAAAAGCAAAACAAATCCATTCCAGCCAATTACTGGTGCTGAACATTGTGCAATCATCAGCGAACGTCCCCAATTTTAACCTTATGATGGAGGGAAGGTCATCAATGAAGCAGCTGAAGATGGTTGAGCCTAGGATACTACCCTGAGGAACTGCTGCAGTGATGGCCTGGGACTGAGATGATTGGCCTCCAACAACCACAACCATCTTCCTTTATGCTAGGTATGACTCCAACCAAGTGGAGAGTTTTCCCCCTTATTTGCATTGACTCCAGTTTTGCCAGGGCTCCTTGATGCCATACTCGGTCAAATGCTGCCTTGATATTGAGGGCAATCACTCTCACTTCACCTCTTTTGTCCATTTTTGGACCAAGGTTTAGGGCAAATATTCCAGAGCTTGGGGCCGAGGCAACTGAAGGTGTGGCCAACAATAATGGAGTGATTAAAATTGGGGATGTGGAACAGGTCAGAATTAGAGGAGCGCAGATATCTCGGAGGGTTGTGGGGCTGGAGGAGATTAGACAGATAGAGAGGGGGAAAAAAAGATTTACAAAGAATGTTGCCAGTGCTTGAAAGTTGCAATTATGAGGAAAGATTGGATTGGTTATGGTTGTTTTCCTCAGAACAGAGGAAGCTGAGGGGTGACTTAATTCAGGTTACAAAATTATGAGGAGCTTTGATAAAGTAGACGGGAAGAACCTGTTTCCCCTAGCGGAGAGGTCAATTACCGGGGGCACAGATTTAAGGTGATTGGTAGAAGGATAAGAGGGGACATGAGGAAAAACTTTTTTACCCAGAGGGTTTTGGGTGTCTGGAATTCACTGCCCGGATCTGTGGTGGAGGCAAAAACCCTCAACTCTTTTAAAAGGTACCTGGACATGCGCCTAAAGTGCTGTAGCCTACAAGGCTACGGACCAGGTGCTGGAAGGTGGGATTAGATTAGGCGGCTAGTTGTTTCAGCCGGCGCAGACATGATGGGCTGAATGGCCTCCTTCTGTGCCATAACATTTCTATGATTCTATGATTCCTGATCATCAGCAAAGTGATGGAAGGTGTTGTCGACAGTGCCATCAAGCGATACTTGCTCTGCAATAATCTGCTCAATGACGCTCAGTTTGGGCTCCGCCAGGGCCATTCAGTTCCTGACCTCATTCCAGACTTGGTCCAAACATGTTCAGAAGAGCTGAACTCCAGAGGTGAGGTGAGAGTGACATCAAGGCAGCATTTGACCGAGTATGGCATCAAGGAGCCATTGCAAAACTGGAGTCAATGGGAAACGGGGGAAAACTCTCCGCTGGTAGGTGTCATACCTAGCACAAAGGAAGATGATTGTTGTTGTTGGAGGTCAATCATCTCAGTCCCAGGACATTATTGCAGGAGTTCCTCAGGGTAGTGTCCTAGACCTAACCATCTTCAGCTACTTCATCAATGCTCTTCCCTCCATCATAAGGTCAGAAAAGGGGATGTTTGCTGATGATTGCACAATGTTCAGCACCATTCATGACTCCTCAGATACTGAAGCAACCCATGTCCATATATAGCTGACCTGGACAACATCCAGGCTTGGGCTGATAAGTGGCAAAAAACATTCATGCCACACATGTGCCAGGCAATGACCATCTCAAACAAGAGAGAATCTAACCATCTCCCCTTGACATTCAATGGCATTACCATTGCCGAATCCCCTATTACCAGCATCTTCGGGGTCACCATTGACCAGAAACTGAACTGGACCAGCCACATAAATGCTGTGGCTACAAGAACAGGTCAGAGGCTGGGAGTTCTGCAGCGAGTAATTTATTCCTGTCTCCCCAGTGCCCCGTCCACCATCTACAAGGCACATATTAGGAGTGTGATGGAATACTCTCCACTTGCCTGGATGAGTGCAGTTCCAACAACACTCAAGAAGCTTGACACCATCCAGGACAAAGCATCTGCTTGATTGGCACCCCATCCACAACCTTCAACAACTCCCTGCACAACCGATGCTCAGTGTGTACCATATACAAGATGCACTGCAGCAATGCACCAAGGCTCCTTCGACAGACAGCACCTACTAAACCCACGACCTTTACCACCTAGAAGGACAAGGGCAGCAGATGCATGGGAATATCATCACCTGCAAGTTCCCTCCAAGTCATACACCATCCTGACTTGGAACTATATCGCCGTTCCTTCACTGTCTTTGGGTCAAAATCCTGGAACTCCCTGCCTAACAGCACTGTTGGAGTACCTGCACCCCAAGGACTGCAACAGTTCAAGAAGGCAGCTCACCATTATCTTCTCAAGGGCTATTAGGGATAGGCAATAAATGCTGGCCTAGCTAACGACGCTCACATCCCATGAATAATCAAAAAAGAAGCTCAGTGACATTGGTGGCACAGAATTTGCCTTCTGAACAGAAGCTCATGGATTCAAGCTCGGCAGTGAGCTTCCTCACTTGTCAGCCCATCTGCTAGAATACTGAATACATTACTCATAATATGATTGCTTGCCTGGGTGCACTTGAATGGGCAACCCTTGGCCAAGAAATTGCAAGTTGAAGTCTGCTTTTTTGTGAAGCTTGGAAAGTTGGAAATACACTTCACCAAGCTGTTGTCACACAGCAGTTGTGAAAAGCATTAAATATTTACATATTGGCTTGAATATTAAAGATTAAGGGGTGACCTAATTGTGGTATTTAAGAAGATCTAAGGAGTTGATAGGTTGGAGAGACAGAAACTATTTCCTCTTGGGCGAATCCAGAACAAAAGGGTATAACCTTAAACTTAGAGCTTGGTCATTCATGGGTGACATCAGAGCACTTTACACAAAGGTTGTGGAAATCTAGAGCTCTCTCCTCAAAAAAACTGTTGAGGCTGGCTCACTTGAGAATTTCAAAACTGAAATTGATAGATTAGGCAAGGGTATCAAGGGCCAAGGTGGATAGATTGAATGAAAGTGCAGATCAACCATGATCTAACTGAATGTTGGAACAGGTTCAAGAGACTAAATGGCCAACTCCTGTTCCTACGTTCCTTCCTACATTTCCATTTCTGCAAGCACCAGCTTCGTAGATGTGTGATAAGGAATATTGGCAAGTTAGAAGGGGAAGTCTAGTGTTATGACCAGGTGAGAAAGGTGTCTAGGGGTCTCTTTCGCTTCCATCTGGTCTTACTGTAAAGGGATTTTGTTTTTAAACACATTGTGTGTTGAGCTCCCCCTTGGTGAATCCGTGTTCATCGCTTTCCAATTATAAGGCAAAGAAATGAGCACAAACAGGCTTTCTTAGGTTTAAAGTAGAAAAGCAAAATTTATCAAAACTTAAACTTAAACTCTAATTCGCCTACGGATACACGCCGCACCCCACGCTAGCATGCATACGCGATACGCACACGCAAATAGAGACAGAACAGAGCAGAAGACAAATAAAGTGAAAAAATTTGAGGCAGTCTCTGAAGGTTTTTTTTTTTACTGTGCTTCAAGCTCGCTGCAGAGTCCTTGATTGTAGGTAGCCTTGCTTTTCGTTGAGGCCCAGTATTCTTCTTAAACCTTGTTCACTTTGGGAGGCTTTACTCTCTTGGGGTTCATGTGTCTTCAATAGGTCTTCAGTTCCATGAGAAAGAGATGGAAACAGACAGGAAAGAGATGTTCTCAGTCCAGGAGCAAAGAGCTTTCTGTCTTCCAAAACTCTGTGGCCAGTTCAAATTCAAAAAACTCAGGTTGCCCAGCAGGTTAGTCATGTGACTGGGGGGGGTGGTTGGTGCGTGACCACGTCCGTTTGTGTATTCGGCCATCTTAGCCGTCAATCTGGAATGCGAGCCCCTCCACCCTCAACGTCCGGTAATCAAAAGTCCATTGTGGATTGAATGTGTCAGGAAATGGTCTTTTGTCCCTTTTAAGCACTATCTGTAAATACGCAAATGTCTTTCCAGTCAAGGGTTTGGTGTTGCTTTCTTTCAAAAAAGCAAGTTTTTTTTTTACGCCGGTAACAGTTTAAAAATCAATGTTTGTGTGACAAAATATGTGTGCCTCATTCTTGGCAAGTGGGTGCCTGCATGACACGAGGGTTCTGACTCATCCATTCCTCTGGTGACAGAGCTCTATGCCACAGTCTTTCTCAGCATGATACTTGCTCTGGTATGATAAAATTTGACTAGGTATATGGTATATTTGTGACTAAGGCTATTGACATTTACATAGTTCCTTTAAAGTAGTAAAATGTCCAAAGACCCTTCACAAGAATGTAATCAGACAAATAATGACACCAAACTAAAGCAGGAGACAACAGGAGAGGTGCCCAAAACCTTGGTCAAAGAAATAGGTTTAAAGGAGGAGAATGAAGTGGAGAAGCTGAAAGATTTGGGGAACAAATTCCAGAGCTTAGGGCCTAAATAGTTGAAGGCACAGCTGCCAGTGGTAGAGTGAAGAAAGTGAGCGATGCACAAAAGGCTAAAGTTGGAAAAGCACAGAGTTCCCAGAGATTTGCTGTGCTGGAGGAGGTTACAGAGATCGGCAGGGGTGAGACTGTGGAGATATTCAAATACGTGAATGAGAATTTTACATTCAAGGCATTGGAGGACCGGGAGCCAATGTAATTCAATGAGCACAGGGGTGATAGGTCAATGGAATTTGGACAACTGAATTAATCTGCAAATGCTGGAAATAGAAATTGAAAATGCTGGAAATATGCATCAGCATGGAACAGAGTCAAGGTTAATATTTCAGGCTGAGCCCAACTTCAGAAGCAACCATATTCATGTTAAGACACTTTTAAATTGCTTGTTCACCTTTCATTTTTCAGTTCTGAGGACAGGTTGAGCCTGTAACTATGTTTGTTACTCTTACAAACTTGCAGGGGTGGGGGGGGCAACTGTCATCTCACTGTTAACCATTTTCTTGCAGGCCCCCAGCTCCCAGCCCCACACTGGTCAAACACCCCGGCACGCCGCCTCCATGCACGTGCTGGGCTTGGATCTCAGTGGGGCTGCCATCTGCCACCAGGAAGTTACCAGCGACAGCCCCAAGCAGCCCAAATATGAGCATTTAATTAATTTCGGGAGACAGGAACACATCGGATTTCTCTGAAATTCCTCTTGGTGATGCCCAGAAGCATGCCCCTGTGGGACTGGGCAGAGTCTGCCCTATGGGCCTGGGTAGTGAGACGACCATCAGAAAAAAACTTACCGTCATGTTTCCCCAACCACCCCCCACTTCCCCCAACAAGGTCTCCCTGTTGTTTCAGCTCTGTGGAAGCACTTCCGGAATTTTCAATCATCAGTGATAGCTTGGTGCTGACAGTTTGCTAATTTCATTTAAATGAGGGCTAATCACCAAAATCGATTGGTCCTCCTGCCGGCGACATTAGACTACCATGTGAATGCAAGCTGTAAATGAAAATCAACCCCTACTTTATACCTGCACTTGCTTGCTGTAAGTCCAGTAGAATACTGCAGTTCTGTGTTAAATTGTGATTTTACAACTATCTTCAACTTTGCAAAACCTCAAGGAAGATAGGCATAGTTTAGTTCTGTAAATTATTAAAGAAATCCAATAAGTTTTATCCTTTTCCACTTTTACACTTATCACCAAGGCTGTTGATCAATAACCGTCTGCAAATAATGTCACAGTCTTGTTGTGCAATGCCTTTAGTTAGTTAGATTAAATCAATAGATGTATAACTTCCTCAGAACATAATAAAGCATGGTAACCAGGGAGTGCACTCAGGAAATGTCATGACAATTGAGTTTACTTAGGTGTTCAAAGAGCCTGTTTATATGCTCCAGACTTTATCACTGCAATCACTAACTCCTTGTCACTTTTTCCTTTGTTGCATTCCTTATCTTTTAAGGGTATATATCAATAACAAGCCACAATTTGAGAGTGTTCTTCATGTGCAGAAAAATGTCTTCTTGCTCTTTATAAGGCAGAGGAAAAGAATGGATACTGAACAGGAGGAAAAAAGAGAAAAATAGTAGGGTTGATCTTGATTGTATATGATAAACTGGATGACAGCGAATCAGCAGCTTATTATACATCACTCCCCATATAGAATTACTTCAATGGAAATAAAAATTGGGAGAGATTGGAAAGGGGTTGCTGATTTGTTATCGCCCATTCTACATGATTGAATAAAGTCAGGGTCTACCTCAGTGTGTCTGGGGTGTTGGCAAAGTCAAAGGTGAAGACTAAGGTTTTTAGGAGACTTTTGAAATCAGGGAGGGAGGTAGTAATGTGGAAGAATTTAGAGAGTTGAGATTCAGAGAACTGGGGCATAGCGACTGAAAGAGCAACTACCAATGGTGAACTAGAAAATGAGGAATAAGCGAATGTTGTAGGAATGGTGTGTAAAGTGAGGGCAAAGATCTTGAAGTTAATTTCTGGGCACTGGGAGACAGAAGAGCTTGGGATAGATCAGGAAAATGGGCAGGGTTTTTTTTGCACGTGAGACTACCTATCAGCTGTGGTATTATCTACGTGTTGTGATTAGGGAAGGGTGGAAATTGGGATAAAAACAGAAAGTGCTGGAAATATGCAGCAGGTCAGCCAGGAAATTGGGATGCTGGCTGCAAGACCCTTTCAGAGGTTGAGCCCCTAAGTCTCAGCAATGATGGGAGAAAGATAGGGATGAAAGCCAGAGATGCTTTGGAGTTGGAATAAAGTAGACTCAATGACAGATCAGATGTGAGAGAAAAGCCTTAGTTTGAGATTAAGGAGTGCACCAAGGTCCTGCACCTCCAGACTAATCCCGATCAGACACCCAGAACAATAGTGAGAGTCATATGCAGAGAGCCGTAAAGGCTGGCTTCAATTTTGCCCACAATTAAATGGGACAATGTTATTGCTTATCCATGAAAGGCAGTTGGAATGTGTAGCATTGTCCTTGGGAAAACATGAGAGTAGATTTTATGAATTTGCACTTCCAGCACGGAGCTTCGTGCATTGGTGTACACATGGGGAGTTTAAGTGCACAGGTCAGCATCCATGCCGGGAGTACAAATTAATGGAGCCATGAAAGAGCAGTGGCATGGGAATGGATTGTAGTGGAGAGAAATTTAAGGAGGATGGAGTGCTTGATGGTATCAAAGGCAATGGAAAGGTCTGGGGAGATGAGGAATACCAATGTGGGAAAGGCCAGAACAGTACCCGAAGCTCTTTAACAGAGATTGATGGGAGCATAGTGAGAGATATTTTGAGAAACCAAATGATAACAGAATGTTTTGAAGTGGTAGAAAATAAGGAAAGGTTGATGGTTGGGCTGCAGCGAAAAAGTTGCGTTGCCAAGGGGAGGTGATAAAAAATGCAAGCGGTGGACACATGATGGAGATAAATTTAACGAATGCTAGGAGGTGAGATTGAAATGTGTGAAGGGGGAATGTAGCAGGCAGAGGCATTATGAAATATTGGTCATGATAGTCTTTTGGATTCTCGCCATGTTTCTATTTTGTCGGTGAGCTGTGTGTATTGAATATTTGCCCCTCTGTCACTTTCCCAAGCTGGCAGGTAAGGCCAGTCGGGGATGGGGGAAGGTGCAAATTCATGCATGGGTTGGAAATGGGCTGGAAGATTTTTGTGGTACTCCTCCTGCCCTCACAGAAATCTTAAAAAGATTAACAAAACCCATAGCTTTTTGGAAAGGCCTCCAGAAATCCCATTAAAGATCAGCAGTTAGACTTTTCAACAATTAAAGAAATGGGATGGCTTGAGCTGTGCTCCTATTTCCCTTTGAAAACTGCAATCGTGTTCCTGCAACAGGCATTGGACCCCAGTTTGCACAAGTAATCAGTCTCCTGCATGCTTTGGGCGGGAATGTCGGCCATCCATGTAAAGGCTCGCCTGAAAGTTGATTCAGATGGGAAAATGGATGCATAGGATTGAAATCTTAGGCCCCCAAGAGGGGCAGATGGGCATGGAATTTTGTACCACTACAGTGTGCCAGCTTCCTGGCTCCATCCCTTCTCCGGGCCATTTTCCCAGAAGCAGGATGGTGGGGGGGAGGGGGTTGGGTGGTGGGGAACAGGATAACCTGCCTGCAAGTGGCGGGTAGCCAAACTGACCTTGTTAATGGCCTATTAAGGCCTATCGCTGGAGGCCAACTGGAATTGTGGAGGCATCGGGGAACTGTGTTCCCTCTCCATAATGGTGACCCGGCTGCTTAGGGTTTTTTATATTTGAAATTCAAAAGTTGAAGAGAGGGCACCTCCACCTTGGGGTGCCCTCTCCCTCAGTTATCTTAGAGTCATAGAGTCATACAGGCCCTTTGGCCCACTGCGTCCATGCCGACCATAATGCCTATCAATACTAATCCTACCTGCCTACATTAATTCCATATCCCTCTATGCCTTGCTCATTCTAGTACCTGTCCAGATGCCTCTTAAATGTTGCTACTCTTCCTGCCTCCACCACCTCCTCTGGCAGCTTATTCCAGATACCCACTATTCTTTGTGTGAAAGATTTACCCCTTTGATCCCCTTTAAACCTCCTCCCTCTCACCTTAAATCTATGCCTTCTAGTTTTAGTCACCCCGACCATGGGAAACAGACTTTGGCTATCTACCCTATTTATGCCTCTCATAATTTTATATACCTCTATCATGTCCCCTCTCAGCCTCCTTCGCTCCAGGGAAAACAGACCCAGCCTATCCATCTCTCTTTATAACTCAAGCCCTCCAAACCAGGCAATATCCTTGTGAATCTTTTCTGCACCCTTTCTAGCTTAATCACATCTTTCCTGTAGTGCAGCGACCAGAACTGCACACAGTATTCCAAATGCGGCCTAACCAACGTTATGTACAACTGTAACATGACTTCCCAACTCTTGTACTCAATGCCTCAGTCGATGAAGGCAAGCATGCCATACGCCGCCTTCACCACCCTGTCCACCTGTGTTGCCACTTTCAGGGAACGATGTACTTGCACCCCAAGGTCTCTCTGCTCAACAACACTCCCCAGGACCCTGCCATTCACTGTATATGTCCTGCCCTGGTTTAACTTCCCAAAATGCATCACTTCTCACTTGTCTGCGTTAAATTCCATTTGCCAATCCCTTGCCCATTTTCCCAGTTGATCTATATCCTGTTGTAAACTTAGACAACCTTCTTCACTGTCCACTAAACCACCAATTTTGGTATCATCTGCAAACTTACTAATCATGTCCCCTACATTCACATCCAAGCCATTAATATATATGCCAAACAACAGGGGGCACAGCACCGATCCCTGTGGCTCACCACTGGTCACTGGCCTCCAATCTGAAAAACAACCGTCCACTACCACCCTCTGCCTCCTATCACCAAGCCAATTTTGTATCCAATTGGCTAGCTCACACTGGATCCCATGTGTTCGAAACTTCCGGACCAACATACCATGCGGGACCTTGCCAAAGGCCTTGCTAAAGTCCATGTAGACAACGTCCACCGCCCTTTCCTCATCAATCCTCTTGGTCACCTCCTCAAAAAGCTCAATCAAATTCATGAGACATGATTTCCCACGCACAAAGCCATGCTGACTATCCCTAATCAGACCTTGCCTTTCCAAATGCATATAAATCCTGCCTTTCAGAATCCCTTCCAATAACTTTCCCAGCACTGATATAAGGCTCAACGGCCTGTAGTTCCCTGGCTTATCCCTGCTGCCCTTCTTAAATAAAGGCACAACATTAGCTATCCTCCAGTCTTCCACTACCTCACCCATGGCTAACGATGATGCAAAAATCTCTGCCAGGGCCTCAGCAATCTCCTCCCTTGCTTCCCATAGCATCCTAGGATACACCTGGTCAGGCCCTGGGGATTTATCCACCTTAATGCACTTCAAAACCTCCAACCCCTCCTCCTTTGTAATGTTGATATTCTCCAGGATATCGCTGTTCCCTCCCTTCAACCCATTAGTTTCCATGACCTTCTCCATCGTAAATACAGACGAGAAGTATTCAGTTAAGACCTTGCCCATTTCCCGTGGCTCCACACATAGATTACCACACTGATCCTTAAGGGGACCTACTCTCTCCCTAGCTACCCTTTTACTCTTAATATACTTCTAAAATCTTTTAGGATTCTCCTTTATCCTATCTGCCAGGGAAATCTCATGGCCCCTTTTTGCCCTCCTAATTTCCTTCTTAAGTGTACTCCTACATCCCCTACTCTCCTTGAGGGACTCGCTTGATTCCAGCTACCTTCAATCTAACAGGAACATGCCGGCCCTGAACTCTTCCTCTCTCACTTTTAAAAGCCTCCAGCTTGCCAGACGTCCATTTACCTGTAAACGGCCTCTCCCATTCAACTTTTGAGAGTTCTTGTCTGATGCCATCGATTAGCCTTCCCCCAGTTTAGGACCTCAACTTGAGGACCAGTCCTATCCTTTTCCATAACTATCTTGAAGCTAATAGAGTTATGGTCCCTGGTCCCAAAGTGTTCCCCCACTGACACATCAGCCACATGCCCAGCCTCATTTCCTAAGAGGAGGTCGAGTGTAGCCCCTTCTATAGTCGGGCCATCCACATACTGCTTCGGAAAACTATCCTGGACGCACTTAACAAATTCCTCCCATCTGATCTCTTAGCGCTAAGGCAGTCCCAGTCAATATTAGGGAAGTTAAAATCACCTACTATTACAACCCTATAATTCCTACACTTATCTGTGATTTCCCTACATATATGCTCCTCCAATTCCCTCTGACTATTGGGGGGCCTATAGTATAATCCCATCAAAGTGATCACCCCTTTCTTATTTCTAAGTTCCACCCATATGGCCTCGCTGGACGTTCCCCCCGGGATGTCCTCTCTAAGTACTGCCGTGTTGTCCTCCCTAATCAATAGTGCAACTCCCCCTCCTCTCTTACCGCCACCTCTGTCATGCCGGAAGGATCGGTACCCCGGAACTGCCAGTCATGCCCATCCCTCAACCACATTTCCGTAATAGCTATAATATCACAATCCCATGTACCGATCCATGCTCTGAGTTCATATGCCTTACCTGTAAGGCTTCTTGCATTATAGTAAATGCAGTTTAGCCTACCAGACCTTCCACACTCCCTGTCCTGCCCCTGCCCGGCCTGCCTACTGGACTTGCTTGTTTTAGCCTCTACATTTGCCTCAACTATCTCATCGGAGAGGCTACTAGTTTGGGTCCCACCCTCCTGCCAGACTAGTTTAAACCCTCCCGAGTAGTACTAGCAAACCTCCCTGCAAGGATATTGGTCCCCTTCCAGTTTAGATGCAACCCGTCCCTCTTATACAGGTCACCTCTGCACCAGAAGGGATCCCAATGATCCAAGTAGCTGAAGCCATCCCGTCTACACCAGCTCTTCAGTCACGCATTCATTTGCCTTAGCCTCTATTCTTACCCTCACTAGCATGTGGCACAGGGAGTAATCCTGAGATTACAACCCTAGAGGTCCTGCTTTTTAACCTTCTGCCTAACTCCCTATATTCACTTTGCAGGACTTCATCTCTCTTCCTGCTTATGTTGTTAGTACCAATATGGACCATGACCTCTGGCTGCTCACCCTCCCCTTTCAGAATGTCCTGCAGCCGCTCCGAGACATCCTTGACCCTCACACCAGGGAGGTAACATACCATCCTGGAGCCTCATTTGCGGCCACAGAAATGCCTATCAGCACCCCTTACAATAGAATCCCCTATCACTATAGCTCTTCCACCCCTTTTCCTCCCTTGCTGTGCAGCAGAGCCCTCCGTGGTTCCACAAACTTGGCTGTTGCTGCTTTCCCCTGGGAGGTCATCCCCCCTCAACAGTATCCAAAGTGGAATATCTGTTTGAGAGGGGGATGGCCACAGGGGACTCCTGTACTACTTGCCTGCGCCTACTACTCCTTCTGGTGGTCACCGATCCCTTTTCTGCCTGTGCAGCCATTACCTGCGGTGTGTCCACCTCACTAAACGTGCTATTCACGATGCTCTTGAAAGGCCAGCTTCTGCTTCTTCAATACTGGAGGGCCTCCTTTTGATCTCCCAGCCTCGAGAGACTGCCTGCTTTCCTTAATTGAATAGCGAGCCCACCCTCTGGTCACTAATTGGTCAATTCAGGGAAAATGACAGCCAAGTGACTGTTCCGTATATGTGCTTCTGACCCCCACTTGTGCCAGAGGGAGGGGTCCTGAAGCCTGAGAGGAAAATCCTGCCCATAATATCCATATCAGACTTTCAACTGCCGATCTTCTGTTTTTTCAGATGAGAAATGTGCAGTCACCAAATGTTTCACCAAATCTAATCAAGGAGCAGTCTTGGATATATGCTAAAAAAGCATTTCCCCCTTTGACTGCAGGCATTTCCTTTATTCCAATCTATCTTGCGAGAGTTCAAATAGCTCATCTCCACATGTTTGGTGGTCTGTTTTGCACACAAGTATTGAACTATTTCCCTTCCTATTTCTTAATTCTTTCCATATGGATTCTGTCTTAGCATAGCCCTTAAATTCTAGTGCTGTGATACAGTCTTTAACTAATACCACCACCCAACCACTTGTTTCTCTCCCTATCTGTCTGAAAATGTTACAACCACAACATTAAGTTCCATCCCATGCAAATCTAAGTCACATTGTTAATAATGCTTTTAACTCACTAATTTTGTTCTGAATGCTTTATACATTTACATACATACCACTCAATTGATTCCTTTCTTGTGGAACTTTGTCTCCTATTATCATGCTTAGGTTATTTCCTTTAATTCTGTTGTTCTGATATAGCAGTATTCAGGAAACATGATAAGGAACTGATCGCTATTTGTTCAATTGCATGACTCTGAACTGAATCATCCCAAATACCTCAGGGTAAAGTGTGCTGGCAGCATCGCTGATACATCAAGAACAGTGAGAGGCTGGAGTAGTGGAAGATGAGAGGGAAGAAATGTGGTCAAAATGCTTGAGTTCCTGGACAAATATTGAGCACAAATCATTGAATAAAATTCAAAAATCATTTGGTGAAAATACTCCCATAATTACCACTTTACTACATGAATCAAGGCTAAGACGGGTTTTTGTGCAATACTCGAAGAAATATATACAAAAGTTAAACTTTAAAGTCTTACAACACATTCATATTCACTGAGCTAGCTATGTAGTAAATCTCCTCACTCTTGCCTCTGTATAATTGTTTCCATTTGTCTCTGCATATAGTTCAAGCCCTTTGCTGCCTCCGCACAGTGCTGCTCTGAATTTGATTGGCTCCCTCAGCTAACTACTTACCGATATCTTTTTTTAAATAATTTTTTTTAACCTCACACTATTGCTTTCTTGGTTAAAGTGTTTTCAGCTGGGTTTGCACATCCTCAGTGGACTAATAAAAAGAGTTAAACAAAAGAGGAAAAGGGGAATAAGGAGTAAGGGGAGACGAAGAGTTCAGAAAACTGCAGTATTTAAAGATAAGGTTAAGCAAACTAACTAGAAAGAAAAAAGAAGACCACAGGAAATGAAGCCAAAGGTTAAAAGAAAGCAAAGTGAAATGTGATATAATTTCCCCGAATTAATAATGGGAATAATAAAGTACAACGAGGAGATGAGATCAAAGGAAAGAAAAACAAGCAAAATATCCGGAATACAAATTGAATCAGAAAATGAGACAATAAATGAGAAAATGCAAGTGGAAAAAGGGACCTTGAACAAAAATGTAAATAAGAACAATGGAATCTAAAGAAACTAAGCTGTAAGTTGATGCCTTACTGGAGCAATGGTACCTGAATCATACAGTCTTAGAATATGCCTGCTAGAACCCTAGTTGGTACTGAGCTAGCTACGGCAGCAATTGGCCAAAGTATCATCAGGGTAGGGAGGGAAATTCAGCCAGGATTCCTGTTGCTGGTCATTAGGTAGGAAGGTGGGATTTTGAAGTTTTCTTTTGCCTGTGCAACCAATACCCCAATATGAGTCAAGAAAAAAAAAATCACTGCCGATTTGTTATCACCCTTTCACCAAAGACCAGTTTCACCCCCTACGTAAGTACAAGTTGCTATTGGTTAGTTCTCAAAAGACTGTGAAGAGGCGACAAGTACAGGCCATAACTTTGGTGGATGTGCCGTATACACAGCTGTAGAATTTAAACACTGAAACAGACCATTCAGCCCAACTGATCTATTCTGGTGTTTCTGTTCCACATGAGCCTCTGTCCACCCAAATTCATCTAACCCTATTAGCATATCCTTCTGTTCCTTTCTCCCTCACGTACTTCCCCTTAAATGCATCCACACTCTTCGCCTCAACTACTCCATGTGGTAGTGAGTTCCACATTCTAACCACTCTCGGGATAAAGAAGATTCTCCTGAAATTCTTATTGGATTTATTGGTGATTATTTTACTTTTGGACTCTCCTACAAGTGGAAATGTAAACCAGGTGTTTCCACTCGATTGTACTAGTTTTGTTGATGGTATTCCTCACAATTGCCCTAACTGGCGAAAAAGACAGCAGAATTTTAAGTGCAAAGTGCATTCAGTGCAACTCGAGTTTCCACAATCTTTTGCGTTAGTTTTAAAAACATCGTTCCAGAAGCCCCCAGGGTAAATTAACCTCAATTGAGAGTTTCTGCTAACTGTGCCCATTTGCAGGCCTTCAAGGAGGCTGCAACAATTAAGCTGGATCTTTTAGCTATAAGGACACTAATAGGTAGGTTTTGAATGCATTTTTTTTTTATTTACTAAGGAACTGACTACTTTAGCCCAATCTAACTAGAAAATAGTTCTGTATAATTTTTAAAAGTCAAATCCCGTTGGATTACTTCCAGATGATGGATTGACAACGTGTTCATTTTTGTCATGAACCCATTTTCAGCTGTATTAATCGAACTTTACCAAGTTACCACATCTTAAATATATCAAGGAATATTTTTTAAAGCAAAATTGGAAAAAAAAGTTAAAAAAAACTGCCCGAATGCACTTTTTCAGGGCAGATTTTGTGTGTGACAATATGCAAAGACATTTGTGTGGAAACTTGGTGGGAGAAACAGCACCTTTCAACATGGGTACAAGTTGTGGTGGAATCACCAATTGTGCTTAAAATAGAATCTCCACCCCATCTTTTCTACGACTACCCTGCCGAAACTCTTCATCGTTCTGAAGATCTCTATCAAATTAACTCTCAGTTCTTCTCTTTTCTAGAGAAAAGAGTGTCAGTCTGTTCAATCTTTCCTACTAATTGTACCCTCTCATTTACATCATTTCTCCAGGAATTTTTACCAAAGTTACAGTGGATTTTTCCCAATGTAAATTCTGTCTATTTGTACAAATGGTGATTCAGCCGCGTATCCACACCATCACCAAGTCTGCTTATTTCCATCTCTGTAACATCGCCCAACTCCGCCCCTGCCTCAGTTCATCTGCTCCTGAAACCTTCATCCATGCCCTTGTTACCTCTAGACTTGACTATTCTAATGTACTCTTGGTGGGCTTCCCACAGTCTGCCGTCCATAAACTTGAGGCCATCAAAACTCTGCTGTCCATATCCGAATTTGTACTAAGTTCCATTTGGCATCCCGATGCTTCCGGCGAGACAGAGGTGGAGGAAAGAGAGGAGGGGGAGTTGCACTATTGATTAGGGAGGACATCACTCCAGTACTTAGAGAGGACATCCCGGGGGAAATGTCCAGCGAGGCCATATGGGTAGAACTTAGAAATAAGAAAGGGTGATCACTTTGATGGGATTATACTATAGGCCTCCCAATAGTCAGAGGGAATTAGAGGAGCATATATGTAGGGAAATCACAGATAGGTGTAGGAATTATAGGGTTGTAATAGTAGGTGATTTTAACTTCCCTAATATTGACTGGGACTGCCATAGTGCTAAGAGATCAGATGGGGAAGAATTTGTTCAGTGCGTCCAGGATAGTTTTCCGAAGCAGTATGTGGATGGCCCTACTAGAGAAAGGGCTACACTCTACCTCCTCTTAGGAAATGAGGCTGGGCATGTGGCTGATGTGTCAGTGGGGGAGCACTTTGGGACCAGTGACCATAACTCTATTAGCTTCAAGATAGTTATGGAAAAGGATAGGACTGGTCCTCAAGTTGAGGTCCTAAATTGGGGGAAGGCTAATCGATAGCATCAGACAAGAACTCTCAAAAGTTGAATGGGAGAGGCCGTTTACAGGTAAATGGAAGTCTGGCAAGTGTGAGGCTTTTAAAAGTGGGATAGGAAGAGTTCAGGGCCGGCATGTTCCTGTTAGATTGAAGGTAGCTGGAATCAAGCGAGTCCCTCAAGGAGTGTAGGGGATGTAGGAGTACACTTAAGAAGGAAATTAGGAGAACGAAAAGGGGCCATGAGATTTCCCTGGCAGATAGGATAAAGGAGAATCCTAAAAGATTTTAGAAGTATATTAAGAGTAAAAGGGTAGCTAGGGAGAGAGTAGGTCCCCTTAAGGATCAGTGTGGTAATCTATGTGTGGAGCCACGGGAAATGGGCGAGGTCTTAAATGGATACTTCTCATCTGTATTACTGTGGAGAAGGTCATGGAAGCTAATGAGTTCAAGGGAGGGAACAGCGATATCCTGGAGCATATCAACATTACAAAGGAGGAGGTGTTGGAGGTTTTGAAGTGCATTAAGGTGGATAAATCCCCAGGGCCTGACCAGGTGTATCCTAGGATGCTATGGGAAGCAAGGGAGGAGATTGCTGAGGCCCTGGCAGAGATTTTTGCATCATCGTTAGCCACGGGTGAGGTAGTGGAAGACTGGAGGATAGCTAATGTTGTACCTTTATTTAAGAAGGGCAGCAGGGATAAGCCAGGGAACTACAGGCCGGTAAGCCTTACATCAGTGGTGGGAAAGTTATTGGAAGGGATTCTGAGAGATAGGATTTATATGCATTTGGAAAGGCAAGGTCTGATTAGGGATAGTCAGCATGGCTTTGTGCGTGGGAAATCATGTCTCATGAATTTGATTGAGTTTTTTGAGGAGGTGACCAAGAGGATTGATGAGGGCAGGGCGGTGGACGTTGTCTACATGGACTTTAGCATGGCCTTTGACAAGATCCCGCATGGTAGGCTGGTCCGGAAGCTTCGAACACATGGGGTCCAGTGTGAGCTAGCCAATTGGATACAAAATTGGCTTGGTGATAGGAGGCAGAGGGTGATAGTGGACGGTTGTTTTTCAGATTGGAGGCCGGTGACCAGTGGTGTGCCGCAGGGATCGGTGCTGTGCCCTCTGTTGTTTGTCATATATATTAATGACTTGGATGTGAATGTAGGGGGCATGAGTTTGCAGATGATACCAAAATTGTTGTTATAATGGACAGTGAAGAAGGGTGTCTAAGCTTCCAACAGGATATAGATCAACTGGGAAAGTGGGCAAGGGATTGGCAAATGGAATTTAACGCAGACAAGTGTGAAGTGATGCATTTTGGGAAGTTAAACCAGGGCAGGACATATACAGTGAATGGCAGGGTCCTAGGGAGTGTTGTTGAGCAGAGAGACCTTGGGGTGCAAGTACATAGTTCCCTGAAAGTGGCAACACAGGTAGACAGGGTGGTGAAGAAGGCATATGGCATGCTTGCCTTCATCGGCTGAGGCATTGAGTACAAGAGTTGGGACGTCATGTTACAGTTGTACATGACGTTGGTTCTGCCATAATTGGAGTACTGTGCAGTTCTGGTCGCCGCATTACAGGAAAGATGTGATGAAGCCAGAGAGGGTGCAGAAAAGATTCCCAAGGATGTTGCCTGGTTTGGAGGGCTTGAGTTATAAAGGGAGATTGGATAGGCTGGGTCTGTTTTCCCTGGAGCGAAGGAGGCTGAGAGGGGACATGATAGAGGTATATAAAATTATGAGAGGCATAGATAGGGTAGATAGCCAGATAGCCAGAGTCTGTTTCCCATGATAGGGGTGACTAAAACTAGAGGGCATAGATTTAAGTTGAGAGGGAGGAGGTTTAAAGGGGATCAAAGGGGTAAATTTTTCACAAAAATAATAGTGGGTATCTGGAATGAGCTGCCACAGGAGGTGGTGGAGGCAGGAAGAGTAGCAACATTTAAGAGGCATCTGGACAGGTACTTGAATGAGCAAGGCATAGAGGGATATGGAATTAATGCAGGCTGGTGGGATTAGTATCGATAGGCATTATGGTCGGCATGGACGCGGTGGGCCAAAGGACCTGTTTCTATGCTCTACGACTCTATGACTCTATAACACTCTTCACCCATGTGCTTGCATTGGCTCCTGGTCAAGAAACGCCTTGATTTTAAAATTCTCATCCTTGTTTTCAAATCCTTCCATGACTTAGCCCTCTCCTATCTCTGCAATCTCCTCCAGCCCTACAACTCTCCAAGACATCTGCCCTCTTCTAATTGTAGCCTCTTTTAATCGCACCATGACTGGCAGCTAGGCCTTCAGCTGACAAGGCCCGAAGCCCAGGGAATCCCTCCCCACACCTCTCCAACTCTTGACCTCTTCTTTCTCCTTTACGATACTCCTTAATGCTACCACTTTGACCAAGCATTGGTCATCTTCCCTAATATGTGGCATGGTATGAACTTTTGTTTTATAATGCCCCTGTGAAGAGCTACATGAAAACAAGTTTTTATTGTTGTTATTGTGGTGGTGGGGGTGGGTATTCGAAGAGCAAGGCTTGAGGAACTCTTGTGCAGCTCTTAACATTGTTGTTACAACAACAAAAAGTCGTCTACTTACTGATTATGCAACAATGTCTAACACACAAGTTTACACTCCCAGCTCTGAGTTATGTAGGTTGGCAGCACGTTTCAAGTCTTTAGGTCTGGAGGTGCAGAACAACAACAATAGGAACTTATATTTATATAGTGCCCTTAAGATAATAAAACATCCTGAGGCATTTTACAAGAGCATTATAAAATAAACTATGGCACCAAGCACGAAAGGAGACATTAGGTCAGATGGCCAAATGCTTTGTCTTAAGGTTTTAAGGAGAGTCTTCAAAAAGGAAGATAAGGTGGAGAGCTGTATGGAGGCTATTCCAAAGTTTGGGGCCTAGGCAACTGAAGGCACGGCCACCGATGGTGGAGCAATTAAGATCAGGGATGCACAAGATTAGAGGATTAGAGGAATACAGATATCTTGGAGGGTTGTGGGGCTGGAGCAGATTACAGAGATAGGGAAGGCGAGGCCATGGAGGGATTTGAAAACAAGGATGAGAATTTTAAAATCAAGGCATTGCATGACCAGGAGCCAATGTAGGTCAGTGAGCACAGGGCTGAAAGAGAAATGGGACTTGCTGTCAATTAAGACACAGGCAACAGAGTTTTGGATGACCTCAAGTTTACAGAGTGTAGAATGTGGGAGACCAGCCAGGATTGCATTGGAATAGTCAAGTCTAGAGGTAATGAAGGCATCATTGAGGGAGTCAGCAGCAGATGAGCTGAGATGGAGTGAAATTAGGCACTGTTACTGAGGTGGAAATAGGCAGTCTTAGTGATGACACGAATATGAGGTTGGAAGCTCATCTTGGGGTCAAATGTGACACAAGGTTGCGAACAGACTGGTTTAATTTCAGACTGTTGC
This sequence comes from Heterodontus francisci, assembly GCF_036365525.1. Lineage (NCBI taxonomy): Eukaryota > Metazoa > Chordata > Chondrichthyes > Heterodontiformes > Heterodontidae > Heterodontus > Heterodontus francisci. The sequence goes on from NC_090386.1 coordinate 39,792,484, forward strand.
CAGGGAGAGAGAGATGGAGTTAGTAGCTAGAGAATGGAGTTTGGAGCAGGGACCAAAAACAAGTGGGGGAATTTTATCCTGACGGCAGGGGTCTCGATGCCCAGAGGAACCATCACCAAGATCCTCATGTGGCCTCTTCTGTGGAAGGCCTGCCGAATTTAGTGCCAATCTGGGGGGCGAGGAGTGCCACTAGAACCATGCCTCAGGTAGGACAGGACGGGAGGGGTTTTGTGGGGTAGAGGTTGCGTAGGAGGAGGGGGGGCTGGTCAGCAGCAAGGGCAGGGGGGTGGCCCTCAGCGGTCCTCTCCCTACCCGATGCCGGGTCCCTCCTTCATGCACTAAGTGCCTTTTAATGAGGCTACCTCCCTGCCCCCTGTCGGAGCTGGGAAACAGCCCGCACAGTTTTTCTTCCCGTGCTTCCCATGCAGCGACAGGGCCGCTTGCTGCAGGGCTAATTGCGGCTATGGTGAGAAGAGGCCCTTAATTGTGGTTTAGTTGCCCAGTTAAGGGCCTCAATTGGCAGAGTATTGGGAAGTCCGTTCACATGCCTTCCCGCACCTGAACTAAATTTTGTCATAGGCGGGATGGTGTCAGGAACCTCCCCTCTGCCACCATTCCACTTGATATTGTGCTCTCCCCATCTCCAAACCTGCTGCAGGGGAGTGCATAAGATTCCCCCAATGGCTTCTGTCTTCCCAATATTTAATTGGAGGAAATTTCTGCTCATCCAGTACTGGATGTCGGATAAGCAGTCTGATAATTTTGCCACAGTGGAGGAGTAGAGAAGTGATGGTGAGCTAGACCTGAGTGTCATCAGCATACGTGTGAAAATTAATGCTGTGCTTTCAGATGATATCGCTGAGGGGTAGCATGTCGATGAGAAATAGGAGGGGATGAAGGAAAGATCCTTGGGGGACACCAGAAGTAACGGTGCAGGAGCAGAAAGAGAAACCATTTCAAGTGATACTCTGGCTATGATTAGATAGATAAGAATGGAACCAGGTGAGAGCAGTCCCACCCAGCTGGATGGCAGTGGAGAGGCATTGGAGGAGGATGGTGTAGTCAACCATGTTAAACGCTGCAGACAGGTCGAGAAGGATGAGAAGGAAAGTTACCATTGTCAGAGTCACATAAGGATGTCATTTGTGACTTTGACAAGAGCTGTCTCGGTACTGTAGCAGAGGGGGGAAACTGATTGAAGGGATTCAAACAGAGTTCCAGGAAATATAGGAATGGATTTGGGAGGCGAAAACACGTTCAAGGACTTTGGAGAGAAAAGGGAGGTTGGAGATGGGACGTTAGTTTGCAAGGGCGGTGGGATCAAGAGTTTTTTTTTGCAGAGAGGGGTGATGATGATAGATTGAAAGTAGAGAGTGAGATCACCTCAATGCAGCCCAGTCTCTGCCAGTCATGATGAGCTGGACGAACAGCCAGCAAAATTGGAGCTCAGTGATGCCATTGATTCTCTAGCCAGCGGAAAAGTCCCTGGGAAGGATGGCATTACCCCTGAAATAATCAAGAGTGCCAAGCCTGCTATACTCTAGGCACTCATGTTACTGAACTAGTAGTCCAGAAGTTTGGACTAATGATCTGAAGACAGGAGTTCAATCCCACCATAGTAGATAGAGAATTTAAATTCAATTAATTAATTGATTAAATCTGGAAACAAAAGCTAGTACCAGCTACATGATCTTGAAAATGCTGGATTGTTGTAAAAATCCATCTGGTTCACCAATCTCCTTCAACGAAGGAAATCTGCTGCCCTCACCCAATCTGGCCTACATGTGCGTCCAGACCCACAGCAATGTGGTTGACTTTTAAGTGCCTTCTGAAATAGCCTAGCAAGCTGCTCAGTTGTATCAAACCACTATGAATCGAATAAGAATATGAGTCTAATAAGAATAAAACTGGCTAGATGACCTGGCATCGACTAGGCATCAGACATGACAAAGGCACAATGAGTTGTGCTTCTAGCTAAAGCTGTTCCAGGACAGCTACAACCTCATATCTACACAGCAATGTGGAAAATTGTCGAGGTTTGTTCTATCCACAAAAAGCTGGACAAATCCAATCTGGCCAATTACCAACCCATCAGTCTACTCTCAATCATCAGCAAACTGATGGAAGGTGTTGTCGACAGTGCTATGAAGCGACACTTACTCACTTACTAATAACCTGGCCACCGATGCTCAGTTTGGATTTCGCCAGTATCACCCTGCTCCAGAGCTCATTACAGCCTTGCTCCAAACATGGACAAAAGAGCTAAATTCCAGAGGTGAGTGAGAGTGACTGCCCTTGACATCAAGGCAGTATTTAACCGAGTGTGGCATCAAGGAGCCCTAGTAAAATTGAAGTCAACGGGAATCAGGGGGGAAACTCTCCACTGGCTGGAGCCATATCTACTCCAAAGGAAGATGGTTGTGGTAGTTGGAGGCCAATCATTTCAGCCCCAGGACATTGCTGCATGAGTTCCTCAGGGGAGTGTCCTAGGCCCAACCATCTTTAGCTGCTTAATCAATGACCTTCCGTCTATCATAAGGTCAGGAGTGGGGATGTTCACTGATGATTGCATAGTGTTCAGTACCATTCGAGACTCCTCAGATACTGAAGTAGTCCAGGCCCACATGCAGCAAAACATGGACAACATTCAGACTTAGGCTGCTAAATGACAAATAACATTCACGCCACACAAGTGCCAGGCAAGAACCAGCTTTAACAAGAGAGCATCTAATCATTACTCCCGAACATTCAATGGCATTACTGTCTCTGAATCTATCACTCTTAAGATCCTGGGGTTCACCATTGACCAGAAACTTAAAAGGTCCAGTCACAAGAGCAGGTCAGAGGCTGGGAATTCTGTGGTGAGTAACTCACCTCCCAAAACCTTTCCACCATATAAAAGGCACGATTCAGGAATGTGATAGAATACTGTGCACTTTCCTGGATGAGTACAGCTCAAACAACACTCAGGAAGCTCAACACCATTCAGGACAAAGAATCGCACTTGACTTCCATCCCATCCATCACCTTAAACATTCACTCCCTCCACCATCACCTGCACAGTGGCAGCAGTGTGTATCATCTACAAGATGCAGTGCAGTAACTCGCCAAGGCTCCTTCAACAGCACCTTCCAAATCTGCGATCTCTTCCACCTGGAAGAACAAAGGCAGGGCATGGATGGGAATACTACCATCTGCAAGTTCTCCTGCAAGCAACACACCATCCTGACTTGGAACTATATCGCTGTTCCTTCACTGTCGCTGGTCAAAATCCCGGAACTCCCTAACAGCATTGTGCATATGCCTACACAACATGGACTGCAGCAGTTCAAGAAGGTGGCTCACTACTACCTTCTCAAGGGCAATTAGGGATGGGCAATAAATGCTAGCCTTGCCATTGACAACCACATTCCATGAATGAATATAAAAAAGAACTCACACCTGGTGCCCCACCATACATTCTCACACCTGAACCATCAGCATTTATTCTCACAGCCAAACCCCCCATTAAGCATTCTCATACCTGAACTCCGAGTATACCTTACCACATCTGAACCCTCAGTACACTTTATCACATCTGAACCCCCAGTATACATTCTCACACCTAAACCCCCAGTAAACCTTACCACATCTGAACCCCCAGTAGACAGTCTCACATCTGAACCCGCAGTATACCTTATTGCATATGAACCCCCAGTATATATTCTCACACCTGAACCCCCAGTATACCTTATTGCATATGAACCCCCAGTATATATTCTCACACCTGAACCCCCAGTATACCTTACCATATCTGAACCCTCAATATACATTCCCACACTTCCTCCCTTGACTCTATTCCTATCAAACTGCTGGCACTCAACTTTCCTTCCTGACCTTCATGTTAGTTGATATTGTTGATTGTTCTCTGTGCTAAGATACTGTTCCTCTCCCCATTATATCTGCCATCAACACCCTGCTCCTCAAAAAAACAACATTTAACCCCACTGTCCTTGCAAACTACTATGCATATCTGCAACCTCCCTTTTATTTCCAAAGTACTTGAATGTGTTGTCGCCTCCCAAATTCATGCCCATCTTTCCCGGAGCTTCATGTTTAAATCCCTTCAATCAGATTTCCACCCTGCCACAGTACTGAAATGGCCCTTACTAAAGTCAAAAATCATGTCCTATTTCACTGTGAACATGGTAAACTATCCCTCCTTGTCCTTCTCCATTTGCCTGAGGTCTTTGACATGGTTGACCACGCCATTCTCTTCCAATGCCTCTCTTCTGTTGTCCAACTGGGTCTGACTGCACTTATCTGGTTCCATTCTTACCTATCCAGTTGTAGCCAGAGAATCACCTCCAATGGCTTCTCTTCCTGCTCCTGAACCATTACCTCTGGAGTCCCCCAAAAATTAAGTTGCTCCTTAATACCTAACTCTCTGACCAAGCTTTTGCTCATTGGCCTAATATATCTTTATGTGGCAAATTTTGTTTGTTCCTTTGAGGCACCTTGGGACGTTTTACTATGTTAAAGGCTCTATATATAAATGAAAGTTGTTGTTTATGTTGATTCCCAAGTATGCATTCTCATTCATAAACACCTCATATTCATTATTACAAATAAACCCAGTATGTATTGGCCATGTGTGCAAATTGACTGCCACATTTCCTACATTACAACAGTGACTGCACTTCAAAAAGTATTTAATTGGCTGTAAAGTACTTTGGGTCATCCGGTGGTCATGAAAGGTGCTGTATAAATGCAAGTCTTTCTATCACTACATTCTCATAAATAACTTCCCCCCACCCTGCCCACCCTCACCAAATACATTCTCACACATAAGCCCTAGTATACAAAAAAGAAAGAGACTTGCAATTATATAACACCTTTCATGACCACTGGATGTCCCAAGCACGTTACAGCCAATGAAGTACTTTTGAAGTGTAGTCACTGTTGTAATGTAGGAAGCGCGGTAGCCAATTTGCACACAGCAAGTTCCTGCAAACAGCAAAGTTCTAATGCCTAGATAATCTGTTTTTTATGATCTTGATTGAGGATAAACATTGGTCAGAATACTGAGGATGACTCCTCTGCTGTTCTGTGAAATAGTGCCATGGGATCTTTTACCTCTAACTGAGGGGGCAGGCGGGGCCTCAGTTTAACATCTCATCTGAAAGATGGCATTCCCAACAGTACAGCATTCCCTCAGTACTGTCAGCCTAGATTTTTACGTTCAAGGCCTAAACCCACAGCCTTCTGATTCAGAGGTGAGCGTTCTACCAACTGAGCTGAGGCTGACACATTCTTACACGTAAACGTAGAATACATTTTCATACATAAACCCCAGTGTACATTTTCACAAATAAACCCAGTACATATTCTCACACATGAATCCCAGTACACATTCCCACACGGGAAGCTGCATAAACATCTATCCCAGCTTGTTTTTCCACAATTCTGTTGCCTGTTAGATTATAGAAATAAATTTGATGATTTAGCAGACCAGTCAAAGCTATTCACCTGACAATAATGCATGCCCAGGAATACAGGCAGAGCTGGATTTTGTGAAGGAGGCAGGACTCCCAATGCTGGAATCGAAAAGGTGGGGGGAATCCTAGCTCCACCTTTTCGTGCCCCGCCCCCTGCCCCCAGAGTGATCCTCCAGTATTTTCAAGCTTGTGGCCCGTGCCAAGATCTCGGTTCCTTTAAAGACGGGGATCCTGTTTCCAAGAGCTGCCAGCCAATCGCAGGGCCAGCTGCTCAGCAGTATCAGCAGCACCACCGGGACCAGTGGCTACTGCTAATACTGCAGAGGCCTTGGGCCCAGGCCAAGTGCTGGAACCCAGACCTCAGGTAAGTGATGCGGTGTCGCTGGTGCCCATCTGGAAGGTCCCAGTGAGGGAATTGGGAGGGTGGGCGTGACATTCAGGGGAGAGGGAGACATAGAGTTGTAGGTTTTGCCAGCGGGGGTCCTCTGTGGGCTACAGATTGCCCACGATGGAGGGTTCCCCCCCCCTCCCCCAAGCCCACAGGAGGAGGCCTCAATTGGCCTCTTGGCAGTAAGGCCCTCGTTGGCCTATCCTGCCCCCAGCAAAATAACTTGGCGACCGGGTGGCGATGGGCCCTCCATCCCTGCCATCCGTCGTGATTCTATGGCCCCCTTACCTCCAACCCTGCATCAGGGGGGCCCATAAAATCCAGCCATGATTGTCATGTCAATGTGTGCTACGTTGGGAGAGCTGAGTTACAAAATGCAAAATGTATGTGCTCGGAACAAAGTTGATGAGGTCATCGATATCAACAATTTATGAAAGTTCTTGGAAATTGCCATTTTTAGGCTGACATCACAACCCATATTGCTTATTCAAGGATACGGAAAATTTCTGCATCTGACAGGAGAGGGTTGATTAGATTCAGCGTAAAAATAGTGACCAACCTTGACAATTAGAGACAGACATCTGACAAATAATTTATGGAGAACAATTCACCAGATTCTAGATCCATGGGGAAACATTGAAGAACATTAACAAAGTAAGCACACTATAGTCAAACCAGCACGGATGTTTTTAAGGTAGGATTGTAGGATTCCCACCTATATATATATATATATATATATATATACATGTACAACATACCTGCCTATATATATATATATATATATATATATGGGCAGGTATGTTGTACATGGACAGCCAATGGGTCTGATACCAGTGATGAGCTCGCTGTACAATGCGTCCTTGGGGATCCTGCCATCTTCCATGCAGCTCACATGGCCAAGCCATCTCAGCGCCGCTGGCTCAGTAGGGTGTATTTGCTGGGGATGCTGGCCGCCTCGAGAACTTCTGCATTGGAGATAAGGTCCTGTCACCTGATGCCAAGGATTCTCCGCAGGCAGCGAAGATGGAATGAATTGAGACGTCGCTCTTGGCTGACATACGTTGTCCAGGCCTCACTGCCGTAGAGCAAGGAATTGAGGACACAGGCTTGAAACACTCGGACTTTTGTGTTCCGTGTTAGTGCGCCATTTTCCCACACTCTCGGCCAGTCTGGACATAGCAGCGGATGCCTTTCCCATGTACTTGTTGATTTCTGCATCGAAAGATGGGTTACTGGTGATAGTTGAGCCACTTGAACCACTTCCAGAGCGTGGTCGCCGATATTGATGAATGGAGCATTTCTGACGTCCTGTCCCATGATGCTCGTTTTCTTGTACAGCAAGCTCATCACTGGTATCAGACCCACCGGCCCACCCATGTCTCTGCTTTAAAGACATCTGCAAACGCGACATGAAGTCCTGTGGCATTGACCACAAGATGTGGGAGTCAGTTGCCAGCGATCGCCAGAGCTGGCGGACAGCCATAAAGGAGGGGCTAAAGAGTGGCTAGTCGAAGAGACTTAGCAGTTGGCAGGAAAAAACACAAAAGTGCAAGGGGAGAGCCAACTGTGTAACAGCCCCGACAACCAATGTTATCTGCAGTGCCTGTGGAAGAGTCTGTCACTCTAGAATTGGCCTTTATAGCCACTCCAGGCGTTGCTTCACAAACCACTGACCACCTCTCGGCGCTTACCCATTGTATCTCGAGACAAAGAGGCCAAAGAAGATGTTGTACAGCAGTTGTCAATTGTGGCACAAGATCAAAACAAGGCAAACATGGCAGAAACGTAGCGGTGTGCATCCCCAGACCCATTTCCTGCCTGCCCACCCCAGTGTTACAATGTTATCAGCCTATGCAGTACAAAGTTGTTCCATACCTCACACAAATACTACAAAGTGCCAAGAAGTTGGCAACTAGCCATTAAAATTCTTGAGAACAAATCCTTTCGAGGGTGCATTTAATAGTTTCATAATCTATCACAGAAGAGGGAGCCGTTCCCTTGTCAGGAAGTCCTGGCACAGAGGGCTGGAGGCGGGGTTACTTGGTTAGTGAGTGGAAAGAGGAGTGCCGGACTGTACAGTGGCACAGTGAACCACAGTAGTTCAGACGGACCTGCCGGCTCTGGCAGTTCTAAACTTAGTGCTGGATATTTCAGAATTAACTTAGGCTTTATACAGCTGTGGGGCACAAAATAAAAGCCAGCCGTGATATATGAAAGGGGCTTTGTGCTTCCACAAGCTGTAAATCTATTTACAATGTGGAAGAGAGAATTTAACACATTTTTCTCTGGCTCTGTGCGCACTATAAAGTTGTCTGAGAGGAGCAGGGGCTCTCGGTGACAAGTGCAAATATTTGCTGCAAGATTAATGTATCCTTTGAATATAGTGACAAAAATGGACTTGTGCGTAATAGAGTAAGGTAACATTAATTTACTTGAGCGGGAAAACCTTCATGGAACCCTTTACATTTGGAAACCTTTAAAGAACTATGAATTCTCAAGCCATAACTGGGATTTCAGTGCTAGCTGAAATGTTCAATTGATTTTTGTTTAACTGGTTCAGAGGCTTCAAGCTTTGGGAATTTCTGAAGACAGGATTTATTTTCCCAGACCTCCTCCACTCCCCCTTTTTATCAGCCTCGTTGTCCACTGAAGGAGTCACATTCATGCATCGCTTCTCCCACTGCTAATCACTTTTCTGAGTTCAACAGAGCTCTGAATTCATTGGGTCATGCTGTATTCTCCGAGGCTGCTGCTCTGGGGAGACCTTACAATGTGTGCAGCTGAATGCAGAACTTTGATCGTCATGAGTGGGGAGTGCTGACCCTTAGTACAGGCTTGTTCTTCTGAGTACTGACGGTGTAGGCGGATCATACATCCTGAAGCGATGCAGATATTCAATGGGATGTCAGCTATACTCTGAGGAAGATGGTAAAGCTCTTTTTCAATTTTAAAATGCTGACCTAGAAAAGTTTATAGCTGCATAATTGGCTGGATATGTGACACTTTAAATGACTGAGGACTGCAGTAACATTTCTAAACCTAAATAAACAGTAGAACAAGGTTGCAAGAAATTGTAACTCATTAAGAAATATTCTTTGGAATATAATTCAATATTAGAAAAGTAGAGGAAAGAATGTTTTGTGTATTATGTTTACTGAGCTTTTTATTGACTGCAGATATTCTGTACTGTATTTTTGTCTGGTAATGTTAAAGTGTTATGCTTGCTAATTTTTGCAAAAAGCTGAACATAAGTAAAAAGTGGTGAGTGCTTCTGGCAGACTTGTTTTATGAATAACGTTGGAAATAATTACATTTCAAGATTAATAGATAGTTAATTTCTCTTCAGTATTTAACTTATTATTTTGAATATCATAACGAGACACTAAATGGGAAGTGATTGATTCATCTTTGGGGATGGCTTGTGCAAACCAAAGCTGGTTATTGTCAGTGACTGGTGTAAAGTTACTGTCATTGGTCTTCATTATTGCGTTATCATAGCCCTCGATTTCAAACTCCTTCACCCCCAATTGGCAGGAAAGGGTCAGGTGAGGGGTTACAATCTTGAAAATAAAAATCCTGTCTCCAACCTGCTGCGTTCCTGGCCCCCATAATGTTAATGGCGGAGATTCTGGCCCTCAGAGAAACTGTCTCTAAAAGCAGGCCGGGTCTACTTAAGGTACAAAATTCGAGCCCTGGTGGTGCCAGACTGTAATAATAATTTCAAGCCGTGGGTGTCCTACATGGACTGCAGCCTGGCAGCAGAACAACTGGCCAGAAGTCACCAGGGTAAGTTTTAAAAATGACCTTCCCTTGTGAAGCAGAGTGAGCAGGAATCCTCCCCCCAGACTCCTCATGAAGTTCACGGGCCTCCCTAACCCCGGCCTCCCAAGTAGAAAATACTATTGAGAACCAGGCTGAATATAGAAAGTCCAGAGGGGAAGTGAGAAAGCAAATAAGAGAAGCAAAGAGAGAGCACGAAAAGAGACTGGCAGCTAGTATTAAAGGGAATCCCAAGTTTTCTGTCGACATATAAATAGTAAAGAGTGGTAAAAGGAGGAGTGGGGCCGATTAGGGACCATAAAGGGAATTTATACATGGAGACAGAGGGCAGAGCTAAGATATTAAATGAATACTTTGCATCTGTCTTTACCAAGAAAGAAGATGCAATCCAGGCAGTGGTGTAAGAGGATATACTTCAGACAGTAGAAGGGTTTAAAATGATAAAGAGGATGTATTAGATAGACTGCCTGTACTTAAAGTGGATAAAGCACCAGGACCAGATGAGATGCATTCAAGGATACTGAAGGAAGTGAGGGTGGAAATCGCAGAGGCATTGACCCTAATTTTTCAGTCTTCCTTAGACTCGGGGGTGATGCCAGAGAACTGGAGAATTGAAAACATTACACCCTTGCTCCAAAGAGGATGCAAAGATAAGCCCAGCAATTACAGGCTTGTCAGCTTAACTTTGGCAGTGGGGAAACTTCTAGAAAAAATAATTCGGGACAAAATTAATAGTTACGTGGACAAATGCTGGTTAATTAAGGAAAGCCAGCATGGATTTCTTAAGGGAAAATCATGTTTAACTAACTTACTGGAGTTTTTTGAGGAGGTAACAGAGAGGGTTGATGAGAGCAATGCTGCTGATGTGGTGTACATGGACTTTCAAAAGGCGTTTGATACAGTGCCACACAACAGACTTGTGAGCAAGGTTATAGCTCATGGAATAAAAGGGACAGTAGCAACATGGATACAGAATTGGCTGAGTGACAGGAAATAAAGATTTGTGGTTAATGGATATTTTTTGGACTGGAGGATGGCTTGTAGTGGAGGCCCCAGGGTTAGTGTTGGGACCCTTGCTTTTCCTGATATATATTAATGACCTAGACCTTGGTGTACAGGGCACAATTACAAAGTTTGCAGATGATACTAAACTCGAAAGCATTGTGAACTGTGAGGAGGATAGTGTGGATCTCCAAAAGGACAGAGACAAGTTGGTGGAATGGGCAGACAGGTGGCAGGTTGCAGTGATTTATGACTTTAACCCCTTATAGGGACTAAACAAAATCAGGTATACGTCCTTATGAATCTCTTTAAATATCAGTCATTAATTTGGTGGGGACTTTCTTGCATTGTTTTTCATGCTTTAGCAAAAAGCTGCAAATATTTTAAAAAGTACATTCCACCCCACGCTTGGTCCCTTAATATACTGCAGGCATTGACAGTGCTGTAGGAACGATCATCTATAATGACAACTCCCTCCCAGCCTTTTCCTGTGTCAGTCCAGCTGCTGTGCTCCTCTTAACACCTCAGCAAACAGGTGTGTCCAGGTCTCCATGGGGAGTTCCCATACAGGATACTGAGTCAGACCAAGGACTCATGCAGAGCAAGAATTTCCTAGGTTCCATGCTTTATCTATGATCATCTCAATTAGTAAGGGAAAGGATCCTTCAACTGGTCTCTGCATCACTAATGAGAAGAAAAAGAACTGAAGTGGCTGTATTTTTGGTATTAATAGATGTAAACCTCCACTGAATCAACAGAAACTCATATTGATGTAAATATGTGTTCAAATCTCACCATGGCAGTTTGAGAATTCAAATTTAATTTTAAAAATCTGTAAAAGTGGCCTTGAAGCTATCAGATTGTCATAAAAACTCAACTGGTTCCTTTCAGGAAAGAAACCTGCCATTTTTACCTGGTCTGGCCCAAATGTCTTTCCAGTCCCATGCCAAAAAGTGGTTGATTCTTAACTGCCTTTTGAAGTAGTCTAGCAATGATACCGCTGCAAAGAATATCACACAGTTCAACAAGGCAGATTCTTATGGTTTATTAACTCTTTAGTTATGACCATGAGCATTATATAATGTTGTAGTACTTCTTAACTAAGGTAAAAAGCAGTAAGAATTACTTATTTTACTTCCTAATAATCTGCACTACACACAGAAGCACCTTGGGACATTTTATTAAGTTAAAGGCACTATACAAATACAAGTTGTTGTTGCTTTACCTCTAAATGTAGTTATTATCTTCTGTGACTATATTTATTTGCCTATATTAGTTCACTACACTTAAATGCCCTTAAGAATCCATCTATATTGCACTTTCTTAAGATTTGGTCTAAAGTTTGATTAAATAAACTTACTAGATATTGAATAAAGGGCCTAATTTACTGGACCTACAACCAACAACCTTGTAGGTGCCTTAAATAAAAGCAAAATACTACAGATGCTGGAAATCTGGGCGGCACAGTGGCGCCGTGGTTAGTACCGCAGCCTCACCGATCCAGTGATCCGGGTTCAATTCTGGGTACTGCTTGTGTGGAGTTTGCAAGTTCTCCCTGTGTCTGCATGGGTTTTCGCTGGGTACTCCGGTTTCCTCCCACCACCAGAGACTTGCAGGTAAATTGGCCATTATAAATTGCCCCTAGTATAGGTCGGTGGTAGGGGAATATAGGGACAGGTGGGGATGTGGTAGGAATATGGGATTAGTGTAGGATTAGTATAAATGGGTGGTTGATGGTCGGCACAGACTCGGTGGGCCGAAGGGCCTGTTTCAGTGCTGTATCTCTAAATAAATAAAAACAAGAAATGCTGGAAATAGTCAGCAGATCTGGCAGCCTCTGTGGAGAGAGAAGCAGAGTTAACGTTTCAGGTCAATGACCCTTCATCAGAACCGGCAAATATTAGAAATCTGAAAAAGAAACAGGGAATGCTGGAAATACTCAGCAGATCAGGCAGCGTATTTGAAGAGAGGAACAGAGTTAACATTTCAAGTGAATGACCTTTATCAGAACTGGAATAAGTTAGAGGTGTACCAGGTTCTATGTGAGTACAGTGGCAGGGAAAGGCGGTAGGGGAGGAAAGAACAAAAGGGAAGGTCTATGATAGGGTAGAACACCGGAAAGAGGAAATGACAAAAGGGATGATGGCGCAAGGCAAAAGGGGGTTGGTAATGGAAAAAGAAAAGATAGGTTTAAAGCTGTAAATGCTTACAGGAGAATGATTAACAACAACTGCTGTTGAGAAAATGGGCACAGCAGTTACAATCTGAAATTGTAGGAACTCAATAGTTATAGAGAGATACAGCACTGAAACAGGCCCTTCAGCCCACGGAGTCTGTGCTGACCATCAACCACCCATCTATACTAATCCTACATTAATCCCATATTCTCCACCTTCCCTCAACTCTCCTACCAGCTACCTACACTAGGTGCAATTTACAATGGCCAATTTACCTATCAACCTGCAAGTCTTTGGCTGTGGGAGGAAACCAGAGCACCCGACAGAAATCCACACAGACACAGGGAGAGCTTGCAAACTCTGCACAAGCAGTACCCAGAACCAAACCTGGGTTGCTGGAGCTGTGAGGCTGCAGTGCTAACCACTGCGCCACTGTGCTGCCCCAATGTTGAGTCTGGTAAACTGTATAGTGCTTAATTGAAACTTGAGTTGCTGTTCCTTGAGCTTACATTAAGCTTCATTAGAACAGTGTAAGCGGCCGAGAAAAGATCATAATGGGAGTGGAGTAGAGAATTAAAATGAGAAGCGATCGGAAACATACGTCCCGCTTGCAGACTGAACGGGGATGTTCCACCGAGCGCTCATCCAGTCCTGTGTTTGGTCTTCCCAGTGTAGGGGTTATTGTCCATTCCTAGTTTCCCTTGAGAAGGTAGTGATGAGTCTTCTTCTTGAACCTTTGTGGTAATGGTATTACCTCAATACTGTTAGAGTGGGAGGTCAAGGATCCTGCTTCTTTTCTCTCTCCAGTGCCAATTTGCATAATTGAATCTCATATTACTGCTTGCACTTCTTCTCCAGCTTACAATGCTCCTTTACTTTTTCATCTTGGAAAATTTTCTTCACAAATGATGTTGGCTCTCCTCTGCTGCCAGCCAAGCTATTTCTAAATCTTTTTGTGCCCTTAGTATTGCCATTTCTTTAGTTAGTTAAATTAACCATTTTTTAAACACTGTCTTCTTCTGTAAGCAATATATATTCCACCAACTATCACCAGTTACTGATAGTGTCTGTAAGTTGTGCGTTGCTTATGATCTAAAGTGTTGGGTTACTTTGCTTCTTGTTCAGGCAAAGCCCATAGACCTGGAGATTAACAATAATCCAGTTTATGGTATTGCTACTGGATTAAGTGCACATTCCTACACTCACTTCAAATTGGTACGAATACATTGCAGAATCTCAAGATTCCTCAGGATTATACAACTAATAATTCAAATATATTTACAAATTCATGTACAGTTTTAAAATGCAGAAAATGTAACTAATGCTAAAATAGAGGTGTAAATAATTAAAACATTCAGTTCACTAAGAGCCCCTATCAATTAGAATAGTCTTTTGGAATAAAGTAGGCAAAGTACTACAGCAACAACTTGCATTTATATAGCACTTTTAACATAGTAAAATGTACCAAGGCACGTCACAGGAGCATTATCAAACAAAGTTTGACAGTGAGCCACATGAGGAGATATGTTTAGTTTTTAGTTTAGAGATACAGCACTGAAACAGGCCCTTCGGCCCACCGAGTCCGCGCAGACCATCAACCACCCATTTATACTAATCCTACACTAATTCCATATTCCTACCACATCCCCATCTGTCCCTATATTTCCCTACCACCTACCTATATATATATATATGGAACAGATGACCCAAAAACTTGGTCAAAGATGTAGGTTTTAAGGACCATCTTCAAGGAGAAAGAGAGGTAGAGAAGTTTAGGCAGGGAATTGCAGAGCATAAGGCCCAAGCAGCTGAAGTCATGACCACCAAAGCTGGAGCAATTAGAATTGGGTATGCTCAGGAGGCCAGAATTGGAGGAGCACAGCTATCTTGGAGGGTTGTAAGGCTGGAGGAGGTTAAAAAGATAGGGAGGGGGCGAAGCCATGGACAGATTTGAAAACAAGGATGAGGATTTTAAAATGGAGGTGTTGTTTAACCAGGATCTAATGTGGCACTGATGTGGTGAATGCTAACAGTTCAGACTTCTCATGCCCCTTGGTAACTGAACGTTGTATTCAGTTGTATCCCTTAGATAGGGAAGTTTATGTGTAAAATATGAGTTAAGTACTCATACAGCAATTTCATCTGATCAGCTTTCATTAAGAAGCAAAGGACAGGAGATAAAGGAGGCTTTTATCCACCCAGTTCTGTTGAAGTAAGAAAAACACATGAATTTGAAATCTTTTATTAAACCAATATGTAACAGAATAACAGTGAACACTTGGGAGAGTGTTTAGCTATTTAACTCAATTGCACTTACTCAGTTTTGAAATACAGTCGTAATTAAATCATCTTTGAGTCTAACGTTGCATAATGATGACTTTCATAGAAGTAATTCTTGATAATGAATTGATTGGAAGGCACCAATTGACAAAGTCTTATTTTAACAGGGGTATTAAACCATTATGTTAGAGATTAACACCTATGCTAAAATAACAAACAGGAGAATTTCATACAAACGTGTTTGCTAATTTAGGCTGTAGTCATTTCTGGGGTTTTGTTTCCCAAAAGTAATTTGAACAACCTGGAACTTGGTTTTGATGAGTGCCAGTGATACTATTGTGCTTGCCACTTTGCAGTTCCTGATGGGACTTTTATGGTGCCAGAAGGAGTTACCCTATTTTGTGTTGGGTGGAATATGTTCCAGATGCTTAATGTGAAAGCTATATATAGATAGTGTCATAGTGACTTAGCCACCAGGAAGTTGCAATAGACAGAACCATTGAATGTCAGAAGTTTTCCAAGTTCAGCTTAATAGGATGCATGTTTTTCCTTGAATGGGCTATTTTGAATAATGCCTTCATATAAGTTGACTGGGTGGGGGATCCTTCTGCAGCCACCTGTCTTGATGGATTTGGTCCCGTTGAGGTCCAAAATGGAAGGAAAGCCCAGGAACAAATCTGCAAGATCATGCTTGTTGATGATTTTGATCCATCATCTCCAGTTTAATAAATAACAATTGTGGAGTTCAGGGTTAATTTATTATCCACACCCAATGCTTCCATAGTGCACAGCTCACTATGCACATTTAGTTCAGATCTCTGAAGGCAGAAGGGCAGGTTAATAGGGTGGTGAAAAAGGCATATGGGACACTTGTCTTTATCAAATGAGGCATAGATTACAAAAGCAGGGAGGCCATGTTGGAGTTGTGCAGGACTTTGGTAAGGCCACAGCTGGAGTACTGTGTGCAATTCTGGTCACCACATTATAGGAAGGATGTGATTGGAGGCGGTGCAGAGGCGATTCACCAGGATGTTGCCTGGGATGGAACATTTAAGCTATGAAGAGAGGTTGGATAGGCTTGGATTGTTTTAGCTGGAGCAGAGAAGACTGAGGGGTGACCTGATCGAGGTGTACAAGATTATGAGGGGCATGGACAGGGTGGATAGGGAGCAGCTGTTCCCCTTAGTTGAAGGGCAGGAGGTTTAAGAGGGATTTGAGGAAGAACATTTTTACCCAGAGGGTGGTGACTGTCTGGAATGCACTGCCTGGGAGGGTGGTAGAAGCGGGTTGTCTGACATCCTTTAAAAAGTACCTGGATGAGCACTTGGCATTTAAGGCTATGGGTCAAGTGTTGACAAATCGGATTAGGTAGACAGGTCAAGTGTCTTTAATGCATCGGTGCAGACTCGATGGGCCGAACGGCCTCTTCTGCACTGTATTATTCTGTGATTCTGATGAACTTTTTTTGTGATATGACTGCTGTTGCTCCTGTTTTTGTACAAATCACTTAATTTGTATTGCTATTTGCCTTTGACAGTAGTTAGATCCCATTTTAAAAGTGTGCAAACTGTAATTACTTCCCAGGAGCCAGTACCCTCCACAATGGCTGGCATTGCTCTGTATTGGCCAATGGGAGCATCCTCATCTATTTGGGAAGGAGGTGAGATTTCAGCTGCTCAAGCTGATGATAAAAACAAAACAATCTCCTGTACACCTCCACAGTGAGCTATTTCATATTTATTCTGCAGGAGATAGCAATGTCAGTGGTGCTGCCTGACATCATGGCTGGGATTTTAGACCTCCCAAACGAGTGGGCTGGTGTTGGGGGTGGGGGTGCGGTGGGGGGGTGTTATAAAATTGAGTGGGAGGTGGGGGGGCCGTTCCCAACCCCCTTTGCCCCCGTTGCAATTTTACACAGGGGTGGCGATGGTGAGAAATGAACTACCCACCCCTGGCCAATCAAGGCCCTTAATTGGCCAATTAACTGGCACTTAAGGGCCTCCACCCACCGCCGTGGGTATTTTACCCTTGGCTGGTAGGCTGCTGAGGCCTCAAAAAGTACACGGTAAAATTAGGCGTCCTTCTTGTGGGCTGGTGGGGGTACCTCCTGATCGGCAACCCTGTGCCTCATGGAGGGCCTGCCCCCCGAAGCCCCAACTGCCCCAATGCACAACAGTTCCCCTGCCCCTTAACCGACCCCCCCTTGCCTCGCTGGGGCCAGACCGATTGTCTCCGATGAGGCGCTAAAAACTTACCTTAGTTCCGGTGCTGTCCTTCATCTTCCTCCTGAAGCTGGGTGTAGTCCCAGCAGTAGCCACCACTCCCAGTGGTGCTGCTGGGACTAACAGCTGCTGGCCCGCTGATTGGCCAGCAGCTCCATTAGGCAGGACTTCCTGCCTCAAGGAAGTGGAAGTCCTGCCAAAGACCAATTAAGGGCCTGGGGAGCGAAAAATCCCGCCTGGCTCAGGTCCGGCAGAGGCCTGCTCGCCACCGACTTTTCGACCAGTGGACTTGCCTCCCCGCCTAATGAAAAATTCTGGCCCTTTTTGTTAAGAGATATATACTGTCTCCAGAGGCTAAAATTGTGTCTTGTGCATCACCAATTTGTCACCAAAATGATGGGTGTAGCCCCAGACCCAACAACCTCAATAGCTTCTAGGACATAATGGTTTGCTTGATTAAGCTACCATTCAACTCAATATGACCCCCCCTTTCATTACTAGTGCACTGTGGCTATTATATGTACTATATACAGGATGCACTGCCGCAACTCACCAAGTTAATTCCACAGCACCTCCCTGCACTCAAACTTCGATTATCAACAAAGACCAAAAGAGCATCACCTTCACGTTGACATCCAAGTCTCACACCATCCTGAATTGGACATATATTGCTGTATCTTCATTACCATTGAGTCAATATGGAATTCCATACCTAACACTACTGTGGGAGTTCCATCACTTAAAGGACTACAGTGATTAAAGGAGAAGATGCACCATTAACTCTCAAGGCAGCTAATGATGTGTAATAAATATGGTCTTGCCAGTGTCGCGCACATCTATAGGATAAGGGGTTTATAAAAGAAGTCTAGCCATCCTTACATTTTAATTTTGAAGTGTCTTTTATTAATTGTTTTCTGTTCATCCTGTTAGTTACCTTGCTTCACTCTGGTCTACATATCCACTGTCTTAAAATGCAGTTAGATAGTAAATAAAAGATACTTCTTAGAATTTGTTACTATTGCGTAGAATGTGCTTAAAGAAAATAAATCCTCCAAGCAGTGAAGATCAGTAATTTAGTTGATTTTGGCAGCACAACTCACTCAACATACTGGTGCAAAACATATTGGGAAGGAATGGACTGCCCATGGCATCGAGCAGCCCATCTAGCTTATCACAAGAAAGACAGTGCAGTTGGCCAGCCATCCATTTTAATTGCTACTCACAATCGCTATATTCCAGAACAAAGCAAGAAGGTGCAGGAAGCAAAATGGAGAATTTCCATTAAAACAAATATAAAAGATTGCTAAAACCGTATTTGGAGCAATGCCATCCCCATTTTGGTCAGAAAGGGCATTAGAAAAAGGATCAAAGGCAATAAGGAACAAGTCTTAAATTAGAGAGAATATAAGGAAGCTGAGGAGGAAGGCAGAAAGCATTTGATTGAAATGATGAAGTATTGCTATGACTGAGGTGGGAGGAGTGCACTGTCTTTTCTAGTTCCACTACACCACAGGTCACAACATATATTTAAATATTTGCCCAGTTACCGATACGGTCAATCATAGACTCGACTGTTTATCCCAGAAGAAGATACACCAGCCAGGTTTCTTTAAAAACAGCAAAATTATCAGTTTATTGTGCAAGACATAACCAGTAACAGAGCAAAGCATTAACACACAGACTGAAATATGAAAGTTCCCTTTTACCTTAGCCCCTAACATACAAACACACACACACCGGTTAACCAGAAAAAATAAAGATTTGCTTTTAGGGTTCTGTTACAAAAAAAGACAAAAAAGAATACTTTGGCCAAATCCTTGCTAATTCCTGAAGAAAAAAAGAGAAGATATGGAAAGGTTTTAGTGGTCCCATTTTTGGTTTGGCATCCCAAATACGTGTAGACAGTAATCACTGTGATCTTTGGAGCAATTTGTTCAGGTGGTGTCGTGGCTTTATCTGGCAGGCTTTTCCAGCATCTCAGGAGAATTGTTGCAACGGGGGTTTCAAGTAGACCTTTCAGGATGAATGTAGCATCAATTTCTCTATTTATTACACTTGCTTCCAAGTGCTTCTCAAAGAGATGGCAAAACTGGCAGGTTTTCAAAGAGATGGAGCAGGCTGAGCTGGGTGACTGCTCTCCTGATTTTAAAACTCCCACTGAAAACACTGTCCATACCCCAACTGTCTGCCCAAAGCGAAACCAAAATAATATCACAAGAATCAAGCCTCCTGACCCCCATAAATCTTGACCTGTCACTTCTCCGTAAGCATCTCCCTTAAGGCAAAATGCTCCTGCTGGGTATTTATCTGAAGACAGGTGACTCCCAGTACATGTTGTTTGCAAACAAGACCTCTCAGTCCTTTCAATGACCTCAGTGAAAAAGACATCTGTGTAATCCTTTTCAGTTTTCCCAAATAAAACACAAGTCCTCAAAATGTAACAAAAATTGGAAGTACTTTCATAACAGTATCAAAATATGAGTATAGGGGGTACCCTGAATTATTCCTAAAGGCTTGAGCAGTCAGGATGTTTAGATCCCATCTGACATTTTTGGAAGAAGATTGGGAAGATTAACCAAGGCAGGTCGTACAGCACTTGAGGTGTACTAAGCCCATCTGTTGCTACCCACACACATATGTCATAGATCCAGAACTAGACAGCTGATGCGTTTGGCAATGTTATCTACCCCCATTGATAGTTCTGAACAAGGACTTCATAATAGGTGGCCAATCTGCTACAGTTGAGCTCATCCAAACTCTGTTGCCTGCATTCTAACTTGCGCCAAGTCCCATTCACCCAGCACCCTGTGCTTGTTGACTTATGCTGGTTCCCTTATGCCGCAATTATAAAATTCCCATCCTTGTTTTCAAAACTCTCCATGGTCTTCCCCCACCCCCAATCTCTGTAATCTCCTCCAGTCCTACAGCTGTCTGAGGTATCTGTGCTCCTCCAATTCTAGCCTTTTGCACATCCCTGATTTTCATCATTCCACCATTGGCACGTTTGCCCTCATCTGTCTTGGCCTTATTGTCTGGAAACCGCTTCGCCTCTCTACCTCTCTTTCCTCCTCTAAGATATTCCTTAAACCCTACATCTTTGACAAAGCTTTTGGTCATCTAAACTGATATGTCTGTTTGTGGCTTGCTGTTAAATTTTGTTTGATAGTGCTTCTGTGAAGCATCTTGGGACATTTTACTACATTAAATGCAAGTTGTTGTTAGTTTTCTCCCACAGCTAAAAGTGGAAGTTTCCCCCATTGTGTTTTATTAATATTCAGCAAACTATTAACTATTCTGCTGTTTCCATACTTGGCACGTTTTCACTTACAGGAATGTAAAGAAATGCATCCAGGAAAATGATTAACAGTATAGATGAAAAATGAGGAAACATGAGCTGTAGACAGGAAAAGCTTTCTCATGATCTATGAGCAGTAACCTAACCTGAAGGTAGTTAACGTTCAGGGAATGGCTGATAAACACAGATAAGGTTGTTGACTGACTGACACTGTAGCAACTAGATTATGGATTTTTCTCATTGGAATCACATTTTGTGCAGAGAACCGTGAGTTTGTGTACATTTCACGGCTGGCCCCTTGAGTTAATGCTTGTTTGAAGTATTGCACTGCCCTGTCCTACCCTCAGCTCCTTCTCTGAGTCCATGACCCCATTCTGAGACTTGTGTGCTGGGAGTTGATTTATTCATGTCTCTCCACCTCATGAAAAAAAATGGGCAGTCAAAATGCTTTTGTATAAATAATTTGTAAAACTATCGTGGTAGCATTTTGAATTGGAGTTTCCATTCACTGGGCTGTCTTTGAAAAGGTCTATTTCCTGCAAAACCCAAGTTGACTGCTAGGGAAATTTTGTGCTACAGTTGTGGTGTGACTATTTCCATCATAGATTTAGTTATAATTCTATTTCTTAAATAAATAAAAATGCTTTTCGTTTTGTGCATCTCAGAGGACTGAGCCAATGATGGTTCTCCACGGATTGATAGGATTTGAACTTGCATTTATATAGCACCTTTTCACATCATCTAGATACCTCACAAAGTGCTTCCCAATCAATGAATCACTTTTGAAGTGCAGTCACTGTTATTAAGCAGGGAAACAAGGCAAATAATTTCCCAACAAGATCCCATAAGCAGAAAATGAGATAGATGACCAGTTAATCTGCTTTTGGTGACATTGGTTGAGAAACAATTTGTGAATTTGTGACCGGTAGATCTGGAGGATCTCCTGTTCTTTTTGAATAACGCCATGAGATCTTTTGTATCTCCCTGAACAACCAGAAGAGGCACATTCAATGCTTTATTTGAAAAATGGCATTTCCAACAATGCAGCAATCTCTCAGTTTTGCACTGAAGTATCAGCTGGGCTTAGTTTGGAAGTGGGGTTTGAACTCCAAATATTAAATTCCCAGTCTCAATGTAATTTTCTCTGTATGGCAGTGTAAAATCTGACACCATTATAGCATGATTCCAATCTAACCATCTGATCTGATCCTTCCTCATAGATTACAAAATTTAATGGCATTGTTCCAGGAGACATTGGATATATATCTTGAAGTTGGTGATAAACCTAATAGATAGACAGTGAGCAATGCTTCCTCAAATAATATTGTGACACCGGGTGTAATTTTGCTTTTGGGAAAAGCGCAAGGCTTAGTTTAAGGAGATTAGTGAATTAAGGTTCTTTAGGTACCTTGGGTTTCCAAGACTTTCAGCTGATCAGGATGAGCAACACTAGAACAGTATTGCGCAATAGAGATTGCTGACTAGCTACAGGTGTGATTGCAGCAACACGTCTTTCGTCATTAATTCTATTAGAAAACGCCCAACAGGCACTCACACAGTACTGGTATATGTACTTCAGATTGTGTGTGTTTACTTAACAAACATCTATCATCATTTAATAATCAAGGAAGTAAAGCACTCACAATGATTAAAAAACATTTGCACACTTTGTCGCCTTACCATTTTACCAATAAATGCACAAAAATGTTAAAGTACGTGCCGTGTGAATATTGAGATTACATGCCCAATGATGGGACCTATTAATCATTTTTTATTTATTAATCAAAAATTCAATTAGTCATATTTGGATTCCCAATGAGCAACATGTAGCTCATGCATAACAAATTGGACACCACCGCACTGTGCAGCAGTGTTAGCAACATTGTGCAGATTTCAGTTTCTTTAATGCTCACAAAGGTGATTGCATCAAGTGCATTCAGGCCAGCTTATCAGATCTGGAAATGAATGCCATCTTGCAGAGGTTTACTGTTCAAAATCATATGTGTCTGCCAGTGCATGACAGTTATGGTGAAAATAAAAGCAGATACTTTTAATGGATTCTGCTTGTATTAAGTAGAATTTTGGCAACCACCACTCAAAAAGTAGAACAGGACTATTGATGCTTTCTAGTGGTCCCTTAAAAGACAGTGAGAATTCCATTTCATCTTCCATGTTTCCACATTTGACTTAAGAAAAGGATTTTATTTGGGATGTAATGAAATTCTGTAAAATATGGACACTGTATCAAGTTAGCATTCATCCATTAGCATACCATGCCTTATTGTATTTTGATTCATTGAATTCACCAACCAACTCAGTTTAAAATGTGCATTAAGTAGACATTTCAAATGTCCCTGTAGAAGGTAAAAGTGTATAATGGTCGCATATAAAACTCTGCTGACATTTAAAAGCAATACAAGCACAATGCTTTGTCCTGGCAGAAAGCGTTCTTCAATTTGAGGATTGCTGACCAGTTAGATTGTGGGATTGGTATTCCTAGATATAAATGTTTCTGTATTTGCAATTCTTGACAAACTGACATGGAGAAGCAGCCAATTTTTAAAAACTTTCTCAAGATATTATTTCATTTTTAAACTGTTTCCTCTGCTCACTTTATCCAGCAATTTTTCAGCATTTTTGGCATCTCCTCGAATCTCATTTCTGTCCATTTTACCTCACGTCTCCCTGTTATCATCTATTGTTCCCCGTTGAAACTCAAGGGCACACCTGTCTCTGACTTCTCTTTCCAATGTTAGTGCCAGATTTTCGAATTCAATTTTCAATCCTAAAAAAATGTCTATACTTCAATTCAGTTTGACATGCCTGCAGCTAACATAGTTTCCTTGAATCATTTGCTTGGTATCTTTTACTTTGAGTATTGTTGAAAATAGAGACATGTTGTCGAAGCTTTTCGTAAGCAAACAACTGTTTCTACCTTTTACTATTCTGCTCATTCTGCCTGTGCCAGTGAAGCAACTGATGTTATGATGCTATTTCAGCTGGCATGGAAGGTTTCATACAGCACCTTTCTCCTATCATATCTTGTACTGTACTTTGATTCAATCAGTCTACCATTCAATTGCCTGATAACAATTTTTCCTATCACAACTGAATAGTAGTAATGCACTGTTTAAGCTGTTTAAAACAAAATAAATGGGTTAATGCCTATATTAAAATAGCACACATGGGCTGAATCTTCAGCGCCCACCGCCGACATCAGTGGCGGGCAAATAAAACAGCAGCCCGCCCGTGCAGGCCGCATGTCGTGGGCCGCCTCAATCTTCTGTTCGGCGGCTCATGTAAATAGCCGAGGCGGGCGGTGGGCGGGCGGCCCCTCTCCCCTCCACCCCCATGCCTAATCACATTGAGAGGGCTGGCTGTCCGTCCCTGGCAATGGCATCAGTTGCCTCTGCGCATGTGTTGATGCCATTTTTAAAGGGCTTTCAGCCCTACTGGGAAATTTAAATATTTAAAGGTAAAGTAAATAAAAAGAAATACAGACATTTCTTCTGCCCCTCTCCCCCCCACCCCCCCCCCCCCCCCCATAACAATTAAATTAACTATTTGCCCTTTCCCCCCCAAACCACTTACCTTTACCATTTGACCTTCCGGCCCCACCCCCCAAACTGCATAAACTTTAAACTACAACTCTTCCCACCATCCCCTACACCGTGATGTTAATTTAACCCCGTTCCCCCCCACCCCAGCACTGATAAACTTACCTCCTCCCACTCTTCACCAGGGTGGCATCTTGTTTCCCTGAACACGGATCTGAAGGCATGAGAATGCCAGCCACCGGACCAAAGGTTGCAGCAGGACATCAGGCAGCGATGTGAGCTTCATTAATTAATTCATTTAAATTTCTTTAAATATTCGAATGGGGGCCCAGTCGCCCAGTGGCGGGGGAGGGGGTGGGGGGGGGGGGGGAGTGGGTGTGCCACTACAAGGCCTCGCCACCGGCGGTAATATCGGGCCGGGCCCTCCCGGAGGCATCTTCAGGCTCTCCTGCCACGGAACCCATGCCTGGGGGAGAACAAAATCAAGCCCAAAGAAATTTTACACAAAAGTGTTAACCAGTGCATTATCAGAAGAAATTAAACATCTGGCAGCCTGATACAAACTAATCCAGCATTTTTTCAGTTCATAGGCTCTGTAAACTTGCTGCCAAATGTAACTTTATTCAAAAGCTGTGTCAAATAAGAGGTGATCTTATTGAAACATATAAGATCCTGAGGGGAATTGACAGGACGCTGAGAGGATATTTCACCTTATGGGAGAGACTAGATATAGGGGACACAGTTTAAAAATTAGGGGTCTCCCATTTAAGATAGAGATGAGGAGAAATCTTATCTCTCAGAGATTTGTTAGTGTTTGGAATTCTCTTCCCCAAAAAGCAATGGAGGCAGCATCATTGAATATTTTTAAGGTTGAGTTAGATAGATTTTTGATTGACAAGGGAGTCAAAGGTTATAGCAGGTAGACAGGAAAGTAGAGTTGAGGCCACAATCAGATCAGCCATGATCTTATCAAATTGCGGAGCAGGCTCAAGGGGCTGAATGGCCTACTCCTGCTCCTAATTCGTACTTTCATCTGTAACTGTTATCTTATTGTCTATCCAGACAGTACCACTTCTGGTTCCACACCAAAATTGTCTCTTGTAATCTGTATGAATCAGCAACACAACTTGCAATTAAATGGCACCTTTAAATGGGCGGCACAGTGGCGCAGTGGTTAGCACCGCAGCCTCACAGTTCCAGGGACCCGGGTTCAATTGTGGGTACTGCCTGTGCGGAGTTTGCAAGTTCTCCCTGTGACTGCGTGGGTTTTCGCTGGGTGCTCCGGTTTCCTCCCACAGCCAAAGACTTGCAGATGATAGGTAAATTGGCTATTGTAAATTGCCCCTAGTGTAGGTAGGTGGTAGGGAATATGGGATTACTGTAGGGTTAGTATAAATGGGTGGTTGTTGGTTGGCACAGACTCGGTGGGCTGAAGGGCCTGTTTCAGTGCTGTACCTCTAAATAAATAATATAATAAAACATTCCAAGGTGTTTCACAGGAATGTAATCAAACAAAAATTGACACCGAGCTGAATAAGGAGACATTAGGACAGGTGACCAAATGCTTGGTGCGGTGGGGAGGGGGGTGTGAAGGAAGTTGGTGAATGCACAAGAAGCCAGTGTTGGAGGAAACTGTGCTCTCCAAGGATTGTATGGCTAGATGGGTTTACAGTGATCGAGAACAATGAGGCCATGGAGAAGCTTTAAAATAAGGCATTGCTAGACCAGGACCCAATGTAGGTCAGTGATTACAGAGGTGATGGGTGAATGTGACTTGGTGAGAGTTAGACCAGTAGTCTTTAGCACTCCAAATCAGATGCAATTTTGGGCAGCGGGCCCAGATGGAGAGATCCTAGGACCAAAGTTAATGTGGCATTGGGCTTCGTCAGAATAAATAAAGACAGCTATGGGTGTCAATCAGGGCAACCGAGCAGCTCACCTGTCTGGGCCTTATGAAGTTCAGCCTGCATCAAGGCCCGGAGCCAAATCAGGGAAGGGTGGGAGGAAGTGCAAGGGTGGTTACACATGTAAGGAGAGACAAAACGATAGGGTGATTTGAAAACATTATGAGAATTTTAAAATCGAGGCACTGCTAGATTAGGAGCCAATGTCGGTCAGTGAATCCTGGGTGATGGATGAATGGGATTGTTGTGAGTTAGTATATGGACAGTTTTAAAAGAGCTCAAGATTATAGAGAATGCAAAGTGGGACTGCTGGTGGGGCTGCTGAAGCCTGGAAATGCTAGTCGGTGCTGCCAGGGCCACCTCTGGGCTGCTAAATTGGTTATCGCTGTGCGATTTTGGGTTTATAAAATGGGCACAACAATGTTATATTTATAATCCTAATATTTCTTTTGAGAAATACAAGCATTTGTTAAATATAAATCCCTTGGTCTTCCGATGGATTTCTTCATCCTCTTGTGATGGGAACAGGCTACCCAGCAACAAACAGTAAATGAAGAAGGTGGGTAAAAGGCTTATAACAGCGTTGAACAGAACTTATTAAAACAAAGCTGTTAGTGTTTGGGCTACCAAAGGCATTTTCAGCATGAAAAGCATAACAGTTTCCAACAATTCTGTGAGGAGAATTTTTATTTACTCAGTGGATTGTTGTCTCTTGAGATCTGCAGCAGGGTTCTCTATGCAATGTCATTAATTAAAACGCTGGCCTTTTCCACTACATTCAAAGACTTTAAACATGATCTTTGGATTCATTTTCTTCACACTGAATGAACCCATTCACATGGAAACTCAGGCTTCCCAGGTTAATTCAAAAAGACTCTTTAATTTAGTTTATTCCCTGTTTACACTGCAGACTATGTTTTCACAGGGGAGTCACGGAAGTGTAGTTACAAATCTATAAGACCTTAGTTATTCTATCTTCAGCAATTTGCAAGAACAGACTATTGGGGAGAAGGAGTAAATGTGAAATGGGAAGAAATGTCTCACAACCGTCTATTTTACAGAAAGCAAAGTATTTACTCAGCAAACAAAGTCTATTTTAACAATACACTGCAGCAAACAGTCTACAGAGTCTATTTAAAAGGAATGTCTACAAACTATGGCAAACAACTCATGCTAAATGCAGCAATGTCTTCCGATAAAAGCAGGGTGGTTGATTGTTGCAGCAAAATGCAATGAGTGGAGGATAGTTACATAATACATTGATCATTTCTCCAGAAAAATGTAGTGGGCAAAGGATAGCTACATACAAATTATGTGAATATCAATCCCAGTCACTTACAGCAATGATTGACTCCAGTTGTGTTTGATGGGGGAATTTACCAATTTTCGCCATTCTCATAGGGAATAGTGGTGTCACTATATGCAGTCCTAAAGTTGAGATGCCCTTTCTCTAAGAACCCTTCGAGATGTTACAATGAGAACTCTGCCACTTAATCCCCATGCTACATATACAAAAGAACAACAGTAAGGCAACTACTATAAAAGCCTCAATTACAGAATCATTAAAATTGGTTGAATCTATTCAATTGAATTGGAAAAATATACTATAACACTTGCCAGTTAACTTTTCTTGATATCTCTGTCAAGACATGCTAGCAATTCTTAGCATATTGACTTAATACTGGAATGTTCCAACATCTGCCATAAACATGACAATTAATATCTGCCACCAACATACACTGTAAATTATTTTCATCATTTGTCAACATCATTAACTTCTATGTTTAAATTAAATGCAGGTTTAAATCCAAACAAATAGTAAAGCTGTTGCATATTCTAATTTCTTCCTGATCTTGATTAACAATAATAATTAAGTGCCCCTCTGCCATTACATCATCTAACACAGCGAACAAACTATTGAAACACCAAAACCAGTCAAGGACAATTGTACAGCTAATAATATCCTGAGATAAGAGCTTGCTTTAAGATGGTATTTCAGGCTAATTTGATTTGACAGAAAGAACAGATCAATTCCCTGCTTTGTTTACTTTCAAACCCTTTCATCAATCACTCAAATCTTTTTGGCAAGACAGGGAAATGCTGAATGAAGTGCTGAGGCAACATGCAGGTACATGAGAAAATAGTTGACAAGCTGTGCTAGATTCAAGCTGTGAGTTTCTGTCAACCACAAATATAAATATTTTAATATATTCTTTGTGTTTAAATACTATGATTTTCTGCTTTCATAGAGACCTTTTATTCCAGATCTTAATCCCAGCAGAGCTGCAGCACTTATGTGAGTTATGGGGAGGGACCACAAGGCTGGTGTGGTTCCACTTATTTTAATGAACTTTAAACCTTAGGCAAGCCTTGGAGCTGATTTGAAGCTGCCTGATCCAAAACTGTTTCCTGCCAGTTGTATTTACAGCAATACGAAGCTTTGTACAAGACAATAATTAAATGCACGTACATTAAATCGGCTAAGAGCAAACAATGGTTGTGTAGTCCTTTGGCTTTACTATAGTTTAAAAGATTCTTTCTAATCACTTTGCTAAACAGCTCTGTGAAATGTCATCTATGTTATACTTACTTCACTGAACATCATCTTCATATAATTAATTATGGTGTTAAATATTTTTTAAGAATAGCAATGCTGGTGAAGATGCTCTGAAGGCATTTGTTCTTGAGCCTATATATGTTGATGTAGGGGATTTGATGGCAGATTTATTTTTGCTCTCTGGGTTTGTTATAGTGTGACAGAAAATAAATCTCCTTGGTGGAAAAACTCAAAACCAATGGAGAACAAAAAATGTTACATGTAGTTACGTGCAGATGCATTCATGAATATTTTCGCTGGTTGGTATCCCTAGTAAAATCGTTAAGTGTAATCTTTCCAAACAGTGGAAACCTCCATGAATACATGTACCCATGTTGCTATAAATAATGACTGCACCAATCTTTTCCACCTACCACCCAATATTCATAAGTGTTGAAATGCTTAATGTTTGTTGCAAATTTATTTTTACACACTTAACAGAAAGCTCAATGTGTTGGTTACTAATTTTCAGAATCATGGACTTGTCAGAAAATCCACTGACACTCTAGTCTAACACTTGTTTTTAATATATAGCAAATCTTGACGGCAAGATGAAAGGTTAGGTATCACACCAATAAATCAATCTAATAAACTTTTGTTTCTGTCTTGTGAATCTAAATGAGAAACGAAAGGGTAATTTTTATACTGCTGCTGTTAATAACTGATTTGTTTGGCTGAGATTAACTCACCATTGCATGTGCTCATGATTGGCCTGTTATCTTTAATGGGCCATGGTAGTGATAGATTTTCTTTGTAGAAGAGCTGCTGACAGGCTAACAGTGAAATATCAGTGCGCACACCTATGTTTTAGGTAGAGCACTCAAAGCATTAGATCAGATTAACCTTTGGTCTGTTAAATGACATGCAGTGGGCTGATGTTCAACACCAGCAGCTGGCCTCCTAATTCACTCCCACAGATTTATTGGAAAAAACTATAGAGTTTCATTTAATTGAACTTCTTTAAATGTCCAACATTGTGCTGGATTTTCAGTGCCTACTGCCGGGGGGTGGGGGAGGGTGATAAAAATGTGGGCCGTGCGCCGCTAAGCCGCCGTGGTCTACCATGCAGCGGCTCATTTAAAGACCTGGGTCGACCCCCCAATCACATGGAGGGGGCTGCCTCTGCACCATGGAGCCTCGCCAATGCCGGAAGGATCGGGCCGGGCCCTCCCGGCCTCAGGCTCCATGGTGGGCCACTGCTGGAACAATATTCCAGCCGTACCCCCCCCCCACCCCACCCCTGCCACAGAGCCCGATGTCGGGGGCCCTATAAAATCCAGCCCATTGAATGTGATAAAGGAGGGAAACATGCAGAATATTTAATTTACATCAGTGAGTGGGGGAAATTTTAGCCCCAAAAAAATGAGTTGGCATGGGTCGGTTGTGAGGTTAAAATGTTAAAAATCTGAATCCCGATCCCAACCTGCCCACTTCTGATTTTAACGGAGGGGGAATGCGAGGAGGGCCACCAACCTCACTCCCAAGAGGAAATTAAAATGTTATAATGAGGCTGGCAAATTTATTTTTATGCACCATTTTAAATTTAGTTCTGCACAGCCAGGTCTCCTGAGCGTCAGAACAACCTGGTTGCTATGGGGTGGCAAAGACCGTTGGATGCAAGAGGTAAGTGCCTTTCCACTTATCTGCTGGATCCAGTATGCCAACCTTGTTAAGCTCTCAATTGGAGTTCCAAACCTTCCGATCTCCTCATGACCTCCCACCACCGAGGCCTCTGACCTCTGCTCCACCGAAGGCCTCCATTCCCCCCTCCAGAGCTCTGATCACCCTTATATGAGTCAGGGTTCAGATCCACCTGGTCCTGCAGTCTCTTCTCCAGTATTCCTCACCAGACTGAGGCCAAGCCTGTCAAACAGGCTGACGTCCAGGAAACTGCCAGTGATGTCACTTGCAGGAATTAAAGCTTCACAGTATGTGGGGAAACCTGGACGTCTAGGTTCCCTGTGCACTATCTGCACCCCCGCCCCACCCCCACAATCCCTTGCTCTTGACGAGTCAAAACATTTAAATTCGCCCTGAGTCTTACTAATGCTATTAGTTAAGAGGTTGTGCATTAATCCATGTTGTTTTTGCTTTAATCACCACTTTCCTCTTCTCCTGAAATTATTGACTGAAGATTGATTTATATTTACTGGGCACTCTATGATATTATGCTCAAATGTCCATTATTAATGCGTGAATTTTGACAGTGAGAGTCAGCAAGCTATTCAACCACAAAGGTGTCACAGCCAAGCCCAACCCTGCCCTTGCTCAATGCCCACACACAAACACACGTGAGTGTGCACAGATACACAGATACACACATGCACACGTGTGTGCAAAAACACACACACACACACACACACACACACAGTGCAGGCACACATGCATACACAAACATACACACATGCACACACCCACACGCATACATATACGAGGACATGGGTGCACATGCTCACACATGCATGCACACACATACACACACTGTTGTTACGAAAGTGCTTCCATTTTTTGTTAAATTTTGAGGACTTGTGTTTTAAAACTGAAAAGGATTCCATGGATTTTTTTTAACAAGGGTCACTGAGAGGTTGTTTGAAAACAGCATTTACTGGAAGTCACCTGTCTCCAGATAAGTACACTGCAATGGCTTTTTGATCTGGGAGATGTTTGCAGAAAAGTGACAGGTCAAGATTTATAGGGATCAGGAGACTTGACTCTAGAGATATTGTTTTGGTTTTGCTTTGGACTGTCAGTTAGGGTGAGGACAGTGTTTTGAAAGGAGTTTAAAAATCAAACTACCAAAGACAAAACCCTAGCTCAGCTGTTTCCATCTCTTTGAAAAGCCTGCCAGCTTTTCCATCTCTTTGTGAAGCTCTTAAAAGTGAGTGCAAGAAATAGAGAAACTGATGCTGCATTCCTCCAGGAAGGCCTGCCAGAAACCCGTATTACAGCATTTCTCCTGGAAAGCCTGCCAAAATGATCTTCAATATTGCCTGAAAAGAATTGTTCTAGAAAATTCCCGGTGACAACCGTCTACACGTATTTGGGACACCAGAATAAAGGGACAACTGACATCTTCCCACATCTTTTTTATTCTTCAAGAATTAGCAAGTACTTGGCCAAAGTATTCTTTTTTTGTCACAGAGAACTCTAAAGAGAAAATCCCTTTATTTTTCGGTTAGCCAATGTGTGTGTGTGTGTGTGTATGTGTGCGTGTGCGGGGCTAAGGTAGAAAGGGAACTTTTATATTTCAATCTGTGTGTTAATGTTTTGCTTTGTTACTGGTTAAGTCTTGTTTCTAATAAACTGATAATTTTGTTGTTTATTAAAGAAACCTGGTTGGTGTATTTTATTCTGGGATCTAGAGTAGAGTATGTGATTGACCGTATCAGTAACTGGGTAAACATTTACATAATATGTTGTGACCTGTGGAGAATTGGAACTAAAAAAAACAGTGCACTCCTCTTGCCTCGGTTGTAATACTGTAAACACTTGCACATGCACACACAGATGTACACACACACGTGTGCATAGGCACACACGCACGCGTGTACACACATGTACACACAGACACACACACACAAGCACACACACACGTCCACATATACACATACACACATGCAGGTGTGTGCTTATGTATACACACACGCATGCACATACACACCTACACACGTTTGCATGCATACCCTTGCACACACAGATGCAACAACAACAAGTTGTATTTATATAGGGCATTTAAAATAATAAAACATTGCAGGCACTTCACAGGAGCATTATAAAATAAAATAGGACACTGAGCCACACAATGAGATATTAAATCAGATGACCAAAAGCTTGGTTAAAGGGATAGGTTTTAAGGAGTGTCTTAAAGGAGGAAAGGTAGAGAGACGAAGAGGTTTAGGGAGGGTATTCCAGAGTTTAGAGTCGAGAAGGCACAGCCACCAATGGAGGAGCGATTACAATTGGAGATGCTCAAGAGATCAGAATTAGAGGAGCAGAGACATCTTGGATGGTTGTGGGATTGGAGGAGATTATAGAGATAGAGAGGGGTGAGGTTTTGGAGGGATTTGAAGACAAGGATGAGAATTTTAAAATCAAAATGTTGCTTGACAGGGAAACAATGCAGGTAAGTGAGCACAGGGGTGATAAGTGAATAGGACTCAGTGTGAGATAAGACATGGGCAGCAGAGTTTTGGATGACCTCAAGTTTATGGATGGTAGAATGTGAGAGACCAGCCAGGAATGGATTGAAATAGTTAAGGCTAGAGGTAACGAAAGCATGAATGAGGGTTTCAGTAGCAGATGAACTGAAACAGCGGCAAAGTTGAGTGATGTTACTGAGGTGGAAATAGGCGATCTTAGTAATGGTGCGAATATGAGTTTGGAAGCTCATCTCTTGGTCAAATGAGACACCAAGGTTGCAAACAGACTGGTTTAATCTTAGACAGCTGCTAGGGAGAGAGATGGAATCAGCAGCTAGGGAATGGTTTTTGGAGTAGGAACTAAAAACAATGGATTCAGTCTTCCCAATATTTAATTGGAGGAAATTTCTGCTCATCCAGTACTGGATGTTGGATAGGCAGTCTGAAAATTTAGCAACAATAGAGCAATCGAGAGAAGTGGTGGTGTGGTAGAGCTGGGTGTCATCAGGATACATGTGAAAACTAGCATTGTGCTTTCAGATGATATTGCCGAACGGCAGCTTGTAGATGAGAAATAGGAGGAGGCCAAGGATAGATCCTTGGGGGCACCAGAGATACTGGTGTGCATGCTGGAAAAGGGGCCATTGCAAGTGATACTCCCGCTACGATTAGATAGATAAGAATGGAACCAGGTGAGAGCAGTCCCACCCAGCTGGATGACAGTGGAGGAGAAGCATTGGAGGAGGATGGTGTGGTTAACTATTCCAAAGTCTGCAGGAAGGTCGAGAAGGATGAGGAGGGGTAGTTTACCTTTGTCACAGTCACATTGGATGTAAATTGTGGCTTTGATAAGAGCTGTTTCATTACAGTGGCAGGGGCGGAAGAAACCTGCTTGGAGGGATTCGAGCATGGAGTTCTGGGAAAGATGGGAATGGATTTGGGAGCTGACAACACGTTCAACGACTTTGGAGAGGAAAGGGAGGTTGGAAATGGGATGGTAGTTTGCAAGGGCAGATGGGTCAACTTTGTTTTTTTAAGGAGGGGGTGATGACGCAACATTTAAAGGAGAAAGGAACAATATCTGATGAGAGAGAACCGTTTTCAATATTAGCTAACATGGGGACCAGGAGGGGAAGTTGGATGGTCAGCAGTTTAGTGGGAATAGGATTGAGGGAGCAGGAGGTGAGTCTGATCAACAAGATGAGTTCAGAGAGGGCATGAGGAGAGATAGGAGAGAAACTACAGAAAGATGTAATTGCAGGGCTAGGGCAAGGGGCAGCATTAGAGGAAGTTTGGCCAGGTTGGCTAGTGGAAGGGAAGGACGCGGCAGAGGCAGCCAATCAGATGGTCTCAATCTTAGTGCCAAAGAAGTCAATGAGCTCTTTGCTCTTATTGTTGGAGGTGAGGGTAGAGGGGACTGGGGGGCAGTGTTTAAGAAGTCAGTTTGCAGTAGAGAAAAGAAGGTGGGGTTATCTTTGCATTCCAGGATGATCCTAGAATAGTAAGCAGTTTGAGCAGACGAGAGCAGGACCAGATAGTGCTTTATGTGGTTCAGCTAGATCTGGCAGTGGATGGCTAAACCATTTGTCAAGCATATCCTTTCAAGTCTGTGTCCCTTGGATTTAAGGGAGCAGAGGTAAGGGATGAATCAGGGGAACGGCCAGGGTAAGACAGAATAATAGTTTTAATGGGGACTAGGGCATCAAAGGTGGAGGTGAGGTTGCAGTTGTCAAATCAGTAGCTGTGGAAATGTTGTTGCGAACAGAGGGCCAAAGACTAGATAGTTGGGATTTTGAAATGGCAGTGTAAGTGAATTAGGGGATAGTTTTATCCAGAGAAGCATACAGAAGGAGGTAGGGTTAGGGTGTGGAAGGGGATGTCGGTAGTGACTAATGGAAAAATGTGATCTGAGGCGGCTTTATCTGTAATTGATATGACTAGCAAGACCACATTAGATGGCAAGGTCAAGGGGGTAACCGTGAATATAGATTGGGGACTTTACATGGAGGGAGAGATTTAGGGAGGATAAGAGAACAGTGAACTCAGAGGAGAGAGTAATGAGTTGAGATTGAGGTTGAAATCACCGACAATGAGAAGTCGTTCAGTGCAGAGGCTGAGGTAGGAAAGCAGTGAAGATATCTCAGTGAGAACATTTTTATTGTACGTGCGCGCACACACACACACGCATGCACATGTGCACACGCACACACTCACACATGCCTGCATGTACATATACACACCAGGCAACTCAGCACAGACTGCAGATTGAACCTGGGACCTTGCTGCACTGTATCGCTCAGATACTCATTGGATCAACTCACAGAGTATTGGGGTAGTATTCTTTGAGCAAATCTAACTTACTTCAGCTCAGTAGTTAGACTGTATTTGGCTCAGGGTATAATTTCAATGTGATAAAGTGCGGTTAGAGAGTTTCTATTTATTATTGGGCTTCTAAGCACTATGTATAATTTCTATAATATGTAGACTAGTTTGTGCATTGGTATTTTGTCTATTACAAGTGGCTGTCCAATTTATCCTTCACACTGCCATTCACTGCAAATAAACTGACAGTTCAGCAATAAGGTAGAAGTAATATAGAAGCATTACCAGCTCAAACGTGAGTGCTGGGATCAGCTGATGTATCAATTGTAGCTGTTATGCAGTCCCCAGACAAAGTATCGTTACAGTTGATACTGCTGGTCTTCCACCCGATACTACAGATGATTTTCGTGCTATAGTGAGAGTTTGTAATGTTATTCCTCCTAAATAATGTTCAACAGTAATTACCGCTGGCAGATTAGAGCTGACCTTACTGCTCAAGTTGAAGAATCTTGTATAAAATCTTGAATGTCAGATCATGCCAAATTGAATCGATTGCTGTGGCAAAAGAATATTTGTCCATATTCCTTTTCATTGCATTTGCTTAAGGGATTATCTATGGATGTTATTTATATGGAATTCCAGAAAGCATTCAACAAGAGATTGTTAATAAAAAAGAGAATGCATGGAATTGGAAGCAAGCTATTGGCTTGGATGGGGAATTGGCTAAGAGGTAGGAGACAGAGAGGAGGGCTGATTGGTGTGTGTGCTTTAATTAGCAGGATGTGACTAGTGGGGACCCCAGGGATCTGTACTAGGGCCTCAGCTTTTCCCTATAGTTTTGAATGAATTGGGTGAAGGAATAGAAAGCCATATGTCTAAGTTTGCTGATGGCATTAAGTTAGGTGGCACCATGCATAGTGTAGAGGGAAGCAGAAAGTTGCAAAGGGATATTGATTGATTAAGTAAATGCGTGGGCAAAACTGAGGTAGATGGAATTTAATTTTGGACCTAAGAAAACTAGATCAGAGTACTTTCTAAATGGCAAAATGTTGGGAACTGTGGATGAACAGAGAAATTTAAGGATATATGTACAGAAATAATGAAAGCTGGTGGATAGGTATAAAAAGAATTTAGAAGTCTAATGGAATGTTGGCCTATATCTCAAGAGGGTTGGAATACAAGGGGGTGGAAGTTATGTACAGCTGTAAAAAGCTCTGGTAGGACCCCACTTGGGGCACTGCATTCAGTTCTAGATACCATACATCAGATATGATATATTGGCCTTGGTGGGGGTGCAATGCAGATTTATCAGAATACTGATGCTAAAGGGGTAAAATTATGAGGAAAGTTGCATAGACTAAACTTGTATTCTGTTGAATATGGAAGATTATTTATTTAGAGATACAGCACTGAAACAGACCCTTCAGCCCACCGAGTCTGTGCCAACCATCAACCACCCATTAATACTAATCCTACATTAATCTCATATTCCTACCACATCCCCACCTTCCCTCAATTCCCCTACCAACTTCCTATACTAGGGGCAATTTATAATGGCCAGTTTACCTATCAAACTGCAAGTCTTTTGGCTGTGGGAGGAAACTGGAGCACCCGGCAAAAACCCACGCAGTCACAGGGAGAACTTGCAAACACCGCACAGGCAGTACCCAGAATTGAACCCAGGTCATTGGAGCTGTGAGGCTGCGGTGCTAACCACTGCACCACTGTGGTGATCGAATTGAGGTAATTTCAGATGATCAAGAGTTGATAGTTTCTTCCTTTCTGCCCTATTTCCTCTGGTGGGGGAGTTCAGAATAAGGGGTTATAACCTTGAAATTAGAGCTAGGTCATTAATTGATCATGCCAGGAAGCACTTCTTCACACAAAGAGCAGTGGAAAACTGGAACTCTTCCCCCACCCCCCAAAAAAAAGTTGTTGAGGCTGGGTCAATTGAAAATTTCAAACTGAGATTGATAGATGCTTGGTGGGTAAGGATATGAAGGGTTATGGAAACAAGATGGGTAAGATGGAGCTGAGATACAGCTCAGCCATTACCTAATTGAATGACAGAATAGTCTTAAGGGAGATAATGGCCTACTGCTATGCTCTTATATTTCTGTACTACTAAAAGCAGCATCTAAGCAGTTACCACCCAAGATAATACAAAGTATTCATGTCAGCAGAGCAAACAGTTAGATCAGACACAAAAACAAGAAATGCTGGATTCACTCAGCAGGTCTGGCAGCATCTGTAGAAAGAGAAGCAGAGTTAACGTTTCGGGTCAGTGACCCTTCTTCGGAACGAGTTAGATCAGACAGTTGTCTGAGGAAGGCAAGTTTGTTTTGGCCCAAACAATGATGGTTTGCAGAGTTAATTGGTTAATCATCCTGGGCGGGGGATCATTCTTTATAAGCATCTTGTTCTATGGTCAGACATAACCCATCGTCGCACAGAAATTTCATTACGACACCTAGCTGATGAAAATCCTTTATTCAATTTGCAGAGCACAGTATGAAGTTAGTCAGACTTTTGTAAGCCCGCTTGTCACACCTCCAATGAATGGCCACCAAACTGGGGGACAGTGACTGTTTCCGATACTAATGGGAAAAGGTCTTTAATTAGCTGGAGCCCTTTGTAACAGACAACTCAGGGGGCAGTGACTTTGGGCTGATTTTAATGTGCAGGAGTGCATAGGGTTTGGGACTGAATGGAGTGTTAAAACTGGGGAAACTGACAACGCTTCAGGAAGTTGGCTTCAATCCATTGAATTCCATATGTCACTGCAGTGCGATTAGCTGTGTGTGAGCAACTTCCTTGGGAGAGGTGGGGTGTGAATTTCATTATGTTAATCACTCAATTACAATGATATTAACATGGCTTTTGCCATTTAACTGTGGATCCACAGGTTTCGTGGACTTCGTGGACTTGCAGTTAAAGCAAGGCAAGAGCACAATGGCAATTGAGTGGGTTGAAGACATGACAGTGGTAATAAGTACTGAAACCTCACAGCTGCTACCTTGCCTGCTTGTGTGAAAGGCTTTGTTTACAGTGCTTGTGCTGAGAGGTTACTTCGATAACTTGGGAGATGGTATGCCTGATCTCCAATTTTGGATTTTTGATCGATCTGATCAGCATGGGGGCTGCTTATGTTGTTCTACTTTGGGCCTCAGATGAGGACCAAAGTGACCAGCAGTGGCAGCAGCACCAGCAGGAGCAGCAGGGACAGCACTAGCAACACTAGTGGTGTCATAAATAGTGAGGAGGAAAGCCTTAGATTGCAGGACAATACAGATGGGCTGGTAAGATGGGCAGAGCAGTGGCAAATGGAATTTAATCCTGAAAAGTGTGAGGTGATGCATTTTGGGAGGACTAACAAGGCAATGGAATATACAATGGATGGTCGGACCCTAGGAAATACAGAGGGTCAGAGGGACCTTGGTGTACTTGTCCATAGATCACTGAAGGCAGCAGCACAGGTAGATAAAGTGGTTTGGAAGGCATATGGGATACTTGTCTTTATTAGCCAGGCATTGAATATAAGAGCAGTGAGGTTATGATGGAGCTGTATAAAACGCTAGTTAGGCCACAACTGGAGTACTGTTTACACTTCTGGTCGCCACACTATAGGAAGGATGTGATTGCACTGGAGAGGATGCTGAGAAGATTCACCAGTATGTTATCTGGGCTTGAGCATTTCAGCTATGAAGAGAGACTGGATAGGCTAGGGTTGTTTTCCTTAGAGCGGAGAAGGCTGAGGGGAGACCTGATTGATGTATACAAAATTATGAGGGGCATAGATAGGGTAGAAAGGAAGAAACTTTTTTCCCTTAGCGGAGGTGTCAATAACCACGGGACATAGATTTAAGACAAGGGGCAGAAGGTTTAGAGGGGATTTTAAGAAAAATGTTTTCACCCAGAGGTTGGTTGGAATCTGGAACACACTGCCTGAACGGGTGTAGAGGCAGGAACCCTCACAACATTTAAGAAGTATTTAGATGAGCACTTGAAATGCTATAGCATACAAGGCTACTGGCCAAGTGCTGGAAAATGGGATTAGAATAGATAGGTGCTTGATGGCCAGCACAGCCAAGATGGGCTGAAGGGCTTGTTTCTGTGCTGTATAACTCTATGACTGTATGACTCTATCAGCAGCAGTAAGAACAGGAGAAGTGGAATCTACATCAGCCTGCTCCTCACAGATCTTCAGCTCCACATGAATGAGGGAATCAGCAGAGAGGTGCAGGTGGCAGGGGGCCAGACTGGCCACACAAGCTGTGCAGGCAAAGGATAAGCTTCCTTAACCTGTCAGAACACCAGTGTCTCAGGAGGGTCCAGGTCTCACATCAGGTGGTTACTGACATTTGCAGCCTGCAGGAACAAGACCTGCTGCCAAATGGACCTGGTGGCCATGCTTCACCAGTGACTGTCAAAGTCGCCACTGCCATCAGCTTTTTTGCCTCTGGACCTTTCCAGGTTTCTGCCGGAGACATTTGTAGAATCTCGCAGCTGCTGGCACAGAAATGGATAAGAGAGGCGACTGATGGCTTGTTTGGCAGGGTCAGCTATTGTGTCAACTTGGCCACTGATGATGTAAGCCAGAGTGAGCGGGTGCTCAGGTTTGCATCTCTGGCAAGTTTCCCACAGATAGAGGATGTCATTAACTGCACGTATGTGGCAATTAAGGCACCTCCCCCAGATCACTCAGGAGTGTTCATTACTGACTTCCACTCCATTAATGTGCAGCTGGTGTGCCAACCACAAGATGTTTATGCAGGTGTGAGAAAAATTCCTGGGCAGCTGTCATGATGCTTTTGTTCTGCGGCAGCTCATTCTCCCTGATCTGTTTGCACCTCAAAGCAGGCTTATCAGCTGGCTGCTCGGAGACAAGGGCTACCCAGTTAAAATGTGGCTGATGACCCTATGAGAAACTCAACTGATAAGGCCCATGAGTATTACAATGAAAGCCATATGACAACCAGATGTGTCATTGAGCAAGCCATCAGCATACTGAAGATGTGCTTCTGGGATGGGTAATAAATGCTGTCCTAGCCGGCGACTCCCACATCCTATGAACGAATAAAAAAACAGGTGCCTAGACAGATGTGGAGGCCCCATTCATTATGCACCAGCCAGGGTCTCCAGAATGGTCTTGGTGTGCTGCACCCTGCTTAACAACGAGTGTTGAACCTGCAGGAAAAACAAGGTACAGAGTATAAACCCTCTTCCGATGATTTCAAGGAGGAGTAGGTGGAACATGATGCAGTGCACATTGTTGCCCAGGATGCCCTCACTATTGCGAGATTCAGTTAGGTTCCACCAGTGCACCCATCTGACAGCTACATGCAAAGGCTACTTCCAGCTCCCCACCGTCACCTGCACATTTCCCTGATACAGGGAAGTCCTCCAAACAACTATGCATCAATTTCTCAGCCCCGCCCATTGCTTGGCAAGTGAAGTGAAAAGGCCTCTTGTCATGCAGCAAATAAAAATGGGCAAGAAGGGAAAGTGGTGGAAAGAAATTATATTTATGTGGCTCAAAAATAAAACACAAACTTGTGAATCTAACACTGCGTAAAACACCCTTGTATGTTCCCCTGTGCAACTACAAACCTTTAGTCTGATTCTTCCTAACACTCAAAGACCAAAGACTTGCAGGTTGATAGGTAAATTGTCCATTGTAAATTGCCCCTAGTGTAGGTAGGTGGTGGGAATATGGGATTAATGTAGGATTAGTATAAATGGGTGGTTGATGGTCGGCACTGATTCGGTGGGCCGAAGGACCTGTTTCAGTGCTGTATCTTTCTATGACTGTATGACTTCAATGTGATACAACTCTTGTGTCTTCAGCAGAGGTCAAGACAGGCTGCCAGGATCCCTGCTCAGACTGCTGAGATTCACTTGGTTGATATTCTGTGAGTTTTGGCGACCATGAGGTCACTGCCAAAGACTGCTGTACCTGCACCTGTGCAGGGGAAGACTTGGCCACTGGGAGACAAGGCTGAATATGGGGTATTGGCTGAGATCTGGGAGGCAACAGATAAGAAGTGGAAGCTCTTTGAGCTCAGTCCCCACTTCCAAGCCCCCTTTCACTATTATCCCTCTCGTGGCCCACCTGCACTTCCAGCAATGAGTTGCAGAACACTTTGCTGTAGACCGATGGAACAATGAACAGCCTAGACTCGGCTATCATGCCGGTGAAACAAAGAAAGCAGGTTGCCCATGAGGTCAGCAGCAGCAGTGTGGTGCCATGCTCATGCATTCAATTCCAAAAGTGGTTTAATGACTGAATCAGGGTGGGAAAGATGTGTACAGTGACACATTCACTGACATCCTGATGTATGTATCGCTCCAACCCCCTCACTCTGTCTTTTCAAGCCTATTCCAGAACATCACTTCTCACACCCACTTACAACAACAGCAAAAACTTGTATTTATATAGATGCTAGGTACGTTGGCTGGCCTGACAGAATGCCTCCTGCCACTGTTGAGGAACATGGAGGAGTTCAGTGCATTGTGCCCCAGTGAAGCGGTGCACGACCTCTGTAGAATGGCCGCTAGTGGTGCTATGACAATGTATTTCATACCCATTGTGTCTTCATTGTCTTATATATGAGGGTAGTAGGGAAATATTTATTTATATATCTTGCTGCACGCTATTCGTTCATATATATCTTGTAAACAAAATGGTCCAATCCCAAGTCTCAATTCAGTAAAGGTATTTGTCCAGGCTGTTGCCCATACAGAAAGGAGAATTCACAGGAAGGCACCTGATACCTTACAGTAGTTGGTATACAGAGTAAGCATTCTCCTCCAATTCTGGCCTTTTGCACATTCCCACCATTAGCAGCATTGCTTTGAAATACCTGGGCCCTAAGTTCTGGAACTCCCTCCTTAAACCTCTCTGTCGCTCTATCTCTTTCTCCTCCTTTACGAAGCTGCTTTTTGACAAAGCCTTTGATCATTTATTCTAATATCTTTACGTGACTCAATGTCTTTTTGTTTGAATACGCTCCGGTGAAGCTCCTTGGAATGTTTTACTACGTTAAAGGCACGATAGAAATACAAATTGTTGTTGTTACAATTCTGGAATCATCCTATGATTTATCTAGATACTGGGCAGTAAAAGTTGTGCTATGACAATCAGGCTGCTTACAGGAATAACCAGCAATAGTGAATCTGAGAAAATATCTAATGTAAAAAGCCCAAAAAGTGAAACGAAACAATGGATGTTGTAGGTGTTTCACAATGTTAATATTGATTGTCACAATTTGACGTTGTCACAATTTGATCGATTGGATTGACCTGATAAGGCAAAATGATTGCAAGCAAACCTAGACAGTGTTACTTTGCAGGTAGGCATGAGCTAATGGGACTGAATGATCTCAGCCAATATGTATTTGTTACATTATCAGGTGTGTTTGCTAATCTGAATCAGGACTGTGTGGGTGTGAGGGTGGGGCCAAAGTCGTATGAGTCAAAAGACATGTATCAGCTAATGTTCCGACGATTTAGCCATTGCAACCAAATGTTTTGATTATTTGTCTGGAAGGGAACGATAGTCACGTAAGTATTTAATTTTATTTTCACATAATGTGTCTTTTAGACAGTTTGTAAAGATGACCTTTTGAAATCTCCCTTTACATTTGTCATTCGTTAATTCGTGAATGAGAACATGTTATTCATTTCTTGTAAAATTGGGGTTAATTTTGGGATAAGATGAAGCTCACCATATACATTGTCATGATAATATGTAACTTTGCATTGTGTCTAATAAATTACAGACTTCTGTGCTTGTTTTATTTTAAATGTTTTACCTTTATTTAAGATAAGTGTTAAAGCAGGTACTGATAAGATTTTGCCGTCCCTGATTATTTGAGTGTCCTTGATTATCACAGCCATCAGAGTGGGATCAGGGAATTGAAATGTTCAGAACGCAATTGTTTTCAAACACTTGTATATCCTATCAATGAGGTACAGTGTGCACTTACTTTATGCTTCAACCCAACCCCCTAACCTATCTA
This sequence comes from Heterodontus francisci, assembly GCF_036365525.1. Classification (NCBI taxonomy): domain Eukaryota; kingdom Metazoa; phylum Chordata; class Chondrichthyes; order Heterodontiformes; family Heterodontidae; genus Heterodontus; species Heterodontus francisci. The sequence goes on from NC_090386.1 coordinate 39,835,644, forward strand.
ATCATATATTTGATGCATCTGTTTTGTGTAATGTTAAATGAAAAGTGCAGATTCGGAATATATATACAGTCTTGAGCTTGACAGCTCAACAGACAATCCTTATTGATTCAGAAATTCAAACTGAAGGTTTAATCTGGCTTATTAGGTTTGCACTTTCATCAAGGCAGTTATTTTTTGTTCACTTTAGAGGAAATAATACTGCAAATCTTGTGGAAACTTGTATGTGTATTATCCTAGGATCTAAACCACTTAGAAATTTCTTAAGACCTTTATTTAAAGTGTTCCTTCACTGGCCAGAAGCAAACTCATTTTCTTAGAGAAAAAGTCGACGAAATATCAGCCAAAGGTCAGTTTTCCTAAGTGCTCATTTATTTGAGTTGCTGAATGTAAATTGTTTATCTGTGTGATGACCTCTTGAACATTTATGTAGATAAAGAATTAAACTTATAAACATTACATGAATGGTATTCAATTTAATTGCAGGAATCGATGTCGGTAAACTTTAATATTTAATCAGAAACCTTTGTGCTGTGTTTAGTGTTTAGAGATACAGCACTGAAACAGGCCCTTCAGCCCACTGAGTCTGTGCCGACCGTCAACCACCCATTTATACTAATCCTACACTAATCCCATATTCCTACCACATCCCCACCTGTCCCTATATTTCCCTACCACCTACCTATACTAGGGGCAATTTATAATGGCCAATTTACCTACCAACCTGCAAGTCTTTTGGCTTGTGGGAGGAAACCGGAGCACCCGGAGGAAACCCACGCAGACACAGGGAGAACTTGCAAACTCCACACAGGCAGTACCCAGAATTGAACCCGGGTCACTGGAGCTGTGAGGCTACAGTGCTAACCAGTGCGCCACTGTGCTCTGGCACAATTTCTCATTGGCTGTGTTTCCATGGAAAATGCTTCTCCCACAGTCAAGAGAGGTAGAGGAAAACAGTGTTATGTTACAGGATAGTGAAAAAACACAGGGCGAAAGCACTTCAACACCTCTTGCTCTATTACTATTTGTAGCAGGAAATGAAGAAGTGCTATTGTTTTGCTGTGCTGATGCAATTGACATTACACGAGTGTACTGAAGCAAAATTTTATTCTACAATGTCGTACAAATAATGACTGAGTACCCTGTACTTAGTCTTGAAAAACATCACGATATGCTCACAGTGCCCATGCAAAAGGCAATAGAATAATTCCTCTACTTTGCTTGGTTAATTTCTTTATAAGAAATGTTAGAGTGAAATCATGTGCAAATGGCTTAAGGACTGGGAATAAAAAACTTAACTCAGATGTTAGCCTCCATTCACTATAACCTCCTCCAGTCCTACAACCCTCCGAGATCTCTGCGCTCCTCCAAATTTGGCTTCTTGTGTCTCCCTTACTTCCTTCACACCAGCATTGATGGCTGTGCCTACAGCTGCCTAGGACCACCCTGATCCCCTGGAATTCTCTGCCTAAACTTCTTAGCATCTCTCGCCTCCTTTAAAACACTCCTTCAAACCTACTTCCGTCCTGTCACTTATGTGACATGGTGTCAAATTTTGCCTGTGAAGTGCCTTGTGTGGTTTACTACATTAAAGGTGCTATATAAATGCAAGTTGCTGTTATTGTTAAGGAGGTTCCACATTGTAATTAGGCCAAGGGATTTTGTCACTATTGTGAATGTTGCAAGTTTTCATATTGGAGTAGATTTATTTTTTTTTGCTGCTGTGTGAAATTTTCTCAAGGCTCTGCACATAAGTTTTTACCAGACTGTTCCAAGAACCCAGCCAACCTTTCAACATGATGATGCCATTCTTTTAAAATTGAATATTCAAAAAGAGATTGCACCTTTTGAAGCAGTAATTTTCTCCCGTGATTTTATCTTTACCTTTGATTTGATCTCTCTTAGCTTGGAATCAGGCCATAGCGTTTTCCAGAATTCTTACTACTTCACAATCAGCTGACAAAAGAGTTAGTTGTAATATAAGGAGTGCCATTATTCTCTCTACCCTGTGCTATTTTGAGGAGCCTGGCAGGTCAGCCTTGGGGATTCAAACACCATCTGATTTGGAAACCAACAGTATCACTGGGTTCATGGTTATTTGACTACATCTCAAGAAGCTTTTAATAGTCTATAGTGGTTGCATGATAGCTCTATGCAGAGAAGTCTGCTGCTATGTACATCATGCAGCAATATTAGGAAATACTAAATTAGGTTTAGGCTTCTAGTCTATCATGGTTCATTTATGTACTAAGGAAATAAATAGACCATGCAGTAAATGTCGCAGACAATATTCACAAACTATCTGAAATACTGCCCTCACCAATGCAGAAGGACTTGTATTTTGCCCATGGAGCATTCTTAACATGTGTGCTTGGTTGAAGATTTATTGTTGAATAAGGTTGGCTCCAGTATATGTTTCAAATCCAAACCAATGCATCCTTTCTGACACAAGAATCTGTACCCAGTGCCTTTGTCATTCCCATTATGCCAAAGCAGTACTGTCAGTCTTACTGAACTTACACTTTCTAACCCAGATTCAATATTGGACTTTTACAAATGTGAGAGACGGCAGTCTTTCATCCCATTAGTCTAGGCTTGGTTACAGAATTAAAATTGGGATGTTTTAACTACCTGCACCACTCAATCTCTTAAGATTAAGTTCATATTCAGGAACTAAATGCAACATTTGGAGGGACACACCTTACTATTAGTGATCCTTAGAAAGATACAGAGGTACATTTGGCCCCAATTGTTTCATACAAGATTTGTGATTGGTGCCCACTTTGCTTTACTGTTAAAAAGGTTTTGTTTGGCTCACAGCTCCTCTGTGTAAATATTAGTGAGTATTGAGTAGCAAAGGTGGTGCTGGGTGTGGGAGTCAACTGTAAATTTTTACACTATAGGCACTAATACAATCTTCTTCAGAAAGCTAGTTGCTACATGCATGCAGAAATTTCTGGCCTCTCATAAGCATAGTCCTGCCGTCAATGCTGTTCAGCTGCAGCAATGTTGATGTTAATGTACGATAATATTACTGCTTAGGAGAAATCTTAAAAAATAAACCCGCTGAACAGTCTATAACAATTCAGAACAGCTGAAGAGTGCAAGTTTTGAACTTAATATGGTCACTGCAAAAACAGAGCTGCCAGTACACACTTGACTACAGCTGACCATGTCCATCACCTTTCACCCCCAACTAGAACCCAAGAATAAGATACATTTCACCAGTTACATTGTCACAAATCTAATGTAAGCTACCCTTTTTCTTGTGTCCTTTTCCTTCCACAAAGTTGGTTGTGAATTATAATATAAAATACCTTTACTGGACTCCCAGGAAAGCTCACCAACTGGTAACTGGGTGCTTATTCATATTAAGTGCTTCAGGATCAAATACACTGCCCCTCTCAAACAAAAAATTGTAAGGACATATCTGCAAAGCAAAAGATTTGAATGCAATCCATAAGCAGTCACATACCTCACAGTTCCCACTTCCGGCCACGGAAAGCTGTATGTTTTATGGCATAATAACATATGCAGAACAGAGAAGAACAGCACGTGCCATAAGACATATGGTTTCTCTTTGCATGTGTGCTTGGTTATGTTTTGTTTACTGCTGCTTATTTTTATTTCTGAAATACCTTCAATTCAAAAGTGGCCATAATAAATTTAATTTTGACAAAGAGTTTGGATTAACACTATTCAGCCTATGTTGGGGAAGAGCTATAGGTTGGTGAATTACAACCGTCAATGTAGATCACACACTTTAGCAAATTGGTCAATAGTCATGGGAAATCAGATCATTTTTGTTGAAGTGATTAGGTTAACTGCTGGAGGCTGTAATATAAAACATTCTTTAATAATACAGCAGTAAGGCCTTTCAGTGCGGTGAAATTGCAAAATATGGTTTATAGTGCGCTTTTGCTGAATAGCCTATTGATCTGTAGTAAATGAGGTTTATTATTGATACTTCACCAATTGGTGTATGAATGTTCATTTGTTACTGATTAAAATGCCAAGTATGCTGTACTTTGAACAAACTCTCTGCTGAATTGATATAATAAAGTATTGTGTCTCTAATGTAACATTTTAGTTCAGTTGAAATTTTGTTTTAAAGTAGCATTGAGGCAGAAAAGCCAAAGGTTGAGATCCCAGCAGTTGTACTTGGTGGTATGGGGGGTGGAGGAAGGGTTTGCCCAGGCCCTTTCCCCCAATCTTGATAACGGTCTACTTGATCCACTCTACTAGGGGTTCAATCTTTCTTTTACTCCATGTCGGACCCCACTGGTGAGTGGCCCAGATCCTCACCTCACTCGGTGTACCATCCTCCAATAATATGCTGGAACCAGACTTAATCAAAGGAACAGGAACTCCCTGCGTACAGATTCCCCATTTTTGGCTTCTGCCACAAAATGGCAGTCCTCCTGCTGTCATTTGCCTTGTAAAGGGTAGACCGAGGATTTTCCAGAAATTGCACAATTGGATTTCTGTTGTTTTCCGGAGGGCTTTGTCAGCTCCTGGCACAGTCGTGGCAGGAGACTGGCAGAACTGCTCTGGAATTTTGCACCCATTGTCTCCACAAAAAAACGTTTGACAACCTATTCTGGTTCACAAACACAAGGTAATAATATGTAAATGACATTCAAACCTTTCGTTGTATCCATTGCATGTAATGGTACCATGATAAGAATGATTTCTGATACTTCTGGATCATGAGCATTTTCCTGACCTGTTTATTTTCCTGGAAACAATGCTTCTTTAAAAGTGTGCTCTCGTTTGTTGGGGATGATGAAAGCAGGACTAATGTTGGCCACTATGAAGGTCAACATACCATTTGCCTTTTTTACTGCGTGTTGGACCTGCATGCTTACCTTCAGTGACTGGTGTACGAGAATACCCAGGTCCCGCTGCATATTCCCCTCTCTCAGTTTATAGCCATTCAGATAATAATCTGCCTTCCTGTTTTTGCTACCAAAGTGGATAACCTCACATTTATCCACATTATACTGCATCTGCCATGCATTGGCCACTCACTCAACTTGTCTAAATCACCCTGAAGCCTCTCTGCATCCTCCTCACAACTCACCCTCCCACCCAGTTTTGTGTCATCTGAAAATTTGGAGATATTACATTTAGTTCCCTCATCTAAATCATTAATATATATTATGAATAACTGGGGTCCTAGCACCGATCCCTGCGGTACCCCACTAGTCACTGCCTGCCATTCAGAAAAAGACCCATTTATCCCTACTCTTTGTTTCCTGTCTGCCAACCAATTTTCTATGGCGATGGAGTGGCATCCTTTGCAAGAAAGACTTGCATTTATGTATGGCCTTTCACTATCTTGGGACATCACAAAGCATTTTACAACCATTGAAGTTCTTTTGAAATGTAGTTACTGTTGTAATTTAGGAAACAATGCAGCCAATTTGCACACAGCAAGTTCCTACAAACAGCAATGACCAGGTATTTTTTTTAATGATGGATAAATATTGGTCAGGGCTTGGGGAGAACTCTTCTATGCTTCTTTGAATAGGGCCATGGATCTTTTAAGTCCACCTGAGAGGACACACGTGGCCTTGTTTAACATCTCAAAACTGTACTTCTGACTACATTGAAGTGTCAGTATAGATTTTGTGAACAAGTGTCTGGAGTGAGACTTGAATCCGTAACTTTCTGACTCGGGCAAGAGTGCTGCCGACTAAGCCAAAGCATTATGCAGCTGGCTGCTCTTGATACTCAATTTATGATTTCTGCCCCTCCCAGTGCTGAACGCACTTCGCTTCCCTTTAGTGTCTCAAACAGACTGTGATGAATCATCAGTGAAAACTCATTCCTTGGGGCATCATATTGTTACATCAATACATAAATTGCCTGAAGTTTAAAGAATTTACTGAGTCTAATTTTCGACTAGAAACACTAGTCAATCTTCTCCACTGTTGTATGTGTTTCAAACTTGAATTATTTTTAAAACTCATGAGTAAATATTTCATGGGACCAGATGATTGCACTGGTGTGAGAGCTGCAGAAGGAACTGTTGCCTATAGAAGGCAGCAGAGTAGGGTTGCAGGAAGGCTAATTGGATTTATTGCCTGATTATTATTGGGATCAAAGAGCATTTATACAGCATCTCAACAAAATCGAATTGAAGCCACGATCATGTAAATTATATGTGGTCTGTGAAAGGAGCAGTAATAATGAGCTGAATGCTTTTTCCTCATGTGTTACAGAAGCTATTTTTATATAACCTGACTTTGGTGAATCTATTGCTCTTTTCTATTTTAAAATTCAACTCTTGATTTTGTGGCTGTTCTGTATTTACAAAAATTGATAACGACAGTGTTTCTTTAAAATGGGAATCAGCTCAAAATATCACATGCGAAAGAAATTGGATCAGAAATTCTAATCTAACTTTTATGGTTTTTGCCCTTTCTGTTGGAAGTAACAGCAAGATGAGGGATGAGAAATATAATAACCAACACCTGGAAATGAAACAGCAGTAAAATGTCTGATAAGCACTATCAGTAACACACATCAAACACATGATGGTATTTGATGATATTTGTCATTTGTTAGTAACATAAGTTGTACAAAACAATAGGATTAGATGAAGTAGAATGAGAGGAGGCTCATGTGAAGCATAAACACCAGCTTGAACTCATTGGGCTGAGTGGCCTGTTCTGCACTGTAAATTCTATGTAGAGTTCTTATTTTATTTATTTAGAAATGCAACGATTTAACTTCTTTAGGACTTTTCTCCCAATTTAAAAAAATCACATAAGTAGGCACTTGGCGTTTTTGCATTAAAACAGTAGCTGCATGTGAACTATATCATGCAAAAAAAACCCCAGGTTATTGGGGAGGCTGCCAGAATTCAAAGACAAAGGCAATATTATAACAGTCTTGCAAATAGTATTTCAAAACACTGAGTCAGAATGAATTGCATGCAATAATCATCACTGTAGCATTAAAAGCCTAAGGCGTGCTTATGTATATAAGTATGTATCATATCCATGTGCGACTTCTGCATTGTGACCCTTTCTATTATATCGCAACCATACTTCCTATGCTGAAGAACTGCTCATTAAATTTCTCTTGAGTCACAATCATAAAATTTATTCGCCCAACTTCTTTTGCTCTCCTTCTCTCACTCAAACCAGTGCTGTCAGAGTGTTACGCCCCCATTCCCCATTGCTGTCATGTCTAGGTCCTCCTTCCCTTGTCCGTTTCCCTGTCCTAACAGACACATCTCATCCTTTGTTCAATGAATCTCCAAATCCTTTCCATTGTCCTGCCCTCCACCATGATAACAAACCCCAGCACCCTGATCCCCGAGATGGCAAACTCCAGGACCCCCTCTATAGTTCTGCAAAACCCCCAGTGAAATCATCCCACTGTTACCAAAGTACATGACCAATGCTATGTTTTTATTTATTTATTTAGAGATACAGCACTGAAACAGGCCCTTCAGCCCACCGAGTCTGTGCCGACCATCAACCACCCATTTATACTAATCCTACACTAATCCCATATTCCTACCACATCCCCACCTTCCCTATATGTGGGTGGCGCAGTGGTTAGCACCGCAGCCTCACAGCTCCAGCGACCCGGGTCCAATTCTGGGTGCTGCCTGTGTGGAGTTTGCAAGTTCTCCCTGTGTCTGCGTGGGTTTCCTCCGGGTGCTCCGGTTTCCTCCCACAAGCCAAAAGACTTGCAGGTTGATAGGTAAATTGGCCATTATAAATTGCCCCTAGTATAGGTAGGTGGTAGGGAAATACAGGGACAGGTGGGGATGCGGTAGGAATATGGGATTAGTGTAGGATTAGTATAAGATGGGTGGTTGATGGTCGGCATAGACTCGGTGGGCCGAAGGGCCTGTTTCAGTGCTGTATCTCTAAACATAAACATATTCCCCTACCATCTACCTATACTAGGGGCAATTTATAATGGCCAACTTACCTATCAACCTGCAAGTCTTTGGCTGTGGGAGAAACCGGAGCACCCGGCACAAACCTACGCAGACACAGGGAGAACTTGCAAATTCCGCAAAGGCAGTACCCAGAGTTGAACCCGGGTCGCTGGAGCTGTGAGGCTGCGGTGCTAACTACTACACCACTGTGCCATCCATGTTGTCAAGTGCAGTAACCTCCCCTTTCAGTATTGCAAAGTATTAATTAATTACCTGAAATAGGTACATCTTCTGTATCATCTTGCTGTGCATCTTCAATTTTAAAATTGGCAATGAGTAAAAATTAAGTACAAAGATAAGGAATGTAAATATTAAAATGTGCCACTCATTTACAGTTTTTCTTAACGGTTGTAGAATCCAATCACTAAGCAGTAGTTATAATCCTAGCGTACAACGTAATGTCCCAAAATGGAATGACAACCTTATTGGTATAAAATGATATGAATTCCGACTCACCATGAGCAAAAACATAACAATAACTTGTATTTTTACAGCACCTTTAACATAATAAGTAATGGACTGGGTTAGGCGAGTAACTCACCTCCTGACTCCCCAAAGCCTGTCCACCATCTACAAGGCACAAGTCAGGAGCATGATGGAATACTTTCCACTTGCCTGGATGGATGCAGCTCCAACAAAACTCAAGAAGCTCAACAGGATAAAGCATCCCACTTGATTGGCACCCCATTCACAAACATTCACTCCCTCCACCACCGACGCACAGTGGCAGCAGTGTGCACCATCCACAAGATGCACTGCAGCAACGCACCAAAGCTCCTTAGACAGCACCTTCCAACCTATGGCCTCTACCACCTAGAAGAACAAGGGCAGCAGATGCATGGGAACACCACCAGCTGCAAGTTCCCATTCAAGCCACACACCATCCTGACTTGGAACTATATCACCGTTCCTTCACTGTCGCTGGGTCAAAATCCTGGAACTCCCTTTTTCACAGCATTGTGGGTGTACCTACCCGACATGGACTGCAGTGGTTCAAGAAGGTGGCTCACCACCACCTTCTCAAGGGCAATTAGGGATGGGAAATAAATGCTGTCCCAGCCAGTGATGCCCACATCCCATGAATTAATAAAAAAAATGTCTAGAGATAACAAAGGTATGTATAAGGGTTTCAGCAGCAGATGAGGTGAGGCAGGGGTAGAGTCAGGCATTGGTACAGAGGTGGAAATAGGCAGTCTTAGTGATAGAGTGGATACATGTTCAGAAATTCATCTCAGGGTCAAATAGGATACCAAGGTTGTGAACTGTCTGGTTCAGCCTCAGATAGTTTCCAGGGAGACATTGGCTGGGGAATGGAGTTTGTAGCGGGGACCAAAGACAATGGATATTTCTATTCATCCAGTACTGGATGTTGGAAAATCAATCTGACAATTTAGAGACAGTTGTGGGGTCGAGAGAGGTGGTGGTGGGGTGGAGGTGGGTGTCGTCAGCATATGTGTGGAAACTGATGCTGCCTTTTTGTATGATGTTGCCGAGGGGCAGCATGTAGTTGAGGAAATAGGAGGGGGCCAAGGATGGATCTGTGGGGTACATCAAAGGTAACGGTGCAGGAGCAGGAAGAGAAGCTATTGCAGGTGATTCTCTGCCTACCATTAGATAGATAAGAATTGAATCAGTTGAATGCGGTCCCACCCAGTTGGACAATGGAAAAGCATTGGAGGTGGTCGGTGCGGTCCACCATGTCAAAGGCTGCGAACAGGTCGAGAAGGATGAGGAGGATTGTTTATTTTTGTCATTGTCACATAGGATGTCATTTATGACTTTGATAGAGCTGTTTGGTATTGTGGCAGGGGCAGAACCTGATTGGAGTGATTCAAACATAGAGTTCCGGGAAAGATGGGACATGATCAAGGACTTTGGAGAGGAAATGGAGGTTGGAGATGGGATGGTATTTTGCAAAGATGGAGGGGTCAAGGGTTGATTTTTTTTTGAGGAGAGAGGTGACAATGGCAGATTTGAAGGACAGAGTACATGAAGAGAGAGAACGTTAACAATATCAGCAAACATGGGAACCAGGAAGAGAAGTTGTGTGGTCAGCAGTTTGGTTGGAATAGGGTCAAGGGAGCAGGGGAAGGGAGTGAAGTGGCAGAGGCAGCTGATTGGATGGTATCGATCGTAGTGACAAAGACGTCCATGAGCTTCTTGCACTTATTGTTGAAGGTGAGGGTGCAGAAGATAGGGGAGAGGGGTATAAGAAGATGGTTTGCAGTACACAAAAGAATCTGCAGGTTATCTTTGTATTACAGGATGATTATCCAGTTCCTAGCAACAGGAGTAGGTCATTCAGCTCTTTGAGTCTGTTATACCATTCAACTAGATCATGGTTGATTTGTATCACATCTCCATTTATTGGGCTTTGACCAATATCCCTTGATATACTTCACAAAAATCTATTGGTCCCAGTCTTGAAAGCTTCAATTGCCCCAGTGTTCACAGCCTTTTTGGGGACAGAATTCTACATTTCCGCTATTCTTTGTGTGTAAAAGTGCTTCCTGATTTCAATACTGAATGGCCTAGATTTAATTTTAAGATTGGACCTCCTTGCTTTGGATTTCGCCACCAGAGGAAATACTTTCCCTGTATCTACTCTATCAATTCTCTTATCATTTTAAACATCTCAATTAGCTCACAGCTCAACCGTCTAAACTCAAGGGAATACAACTTGAGTTTGTGCAACATCTTCTCATCATTAAACTCTTTAATCCCTTGTATCAATTCGCTAAATAATCTGTTCAATAACACCCTTCAAGGCCAAAATATCCTTCCTGTGGTATTGTGCCCAGAACTGAATACAATACTACAAAGGTGCTCTGACCAAGGCTCTGTACAAGTGAAACATCACTTCCTCTCCTTTGTCTTCCATCTTGCTTGAGATAAAGAACAACATTCAATTAGCCTTTTTGATTATTTTTTTGTACCTGTGCACTAGCTTTTAGTGATTTGTGTACCTAGATATTCACATACCTTTGCTCCTCCAGTTTCTATTCTCTCGCCATTAAGAAAATATTCCGATATTTCTTTCTTGGATCCAAAGTGGATTACCTCTCACTTCCTCACATTGAACTCCATCTGCCATAGTCTTTCCTACTCACTTAATATATCTAAGTCCCTTTGTAATTATCTGCTCCCATCTACTCAACTTACTGCTCCTCCTAACTTACTGTGAACTGCAAACTTTAATATTAAAGCCTGTATTTCTTCATCCAAGTCATTGATATATATAGTGAAAGGTTGAGACTCTGGTACAGATCCCTGGGCAGTAACACATGTTGCACTCCCTTTATACCTACTCTGACTACCTTTCAAAACAAATGTTCAACCCCTTTCCTAAAGTTACCTCCAATTCCATAATTCTTACAATTTTCATCTTTCAACAATTACCATTATAAATTTAAATATTGTATGTTCCTATAAATGAAATTGAGTTTAACATTTGATAAAAGACTGCAACCCTGAAAGGGTAAATGCTGCAGCAAGTGAGATCAGTGAATTAGGGGACAAAGAACATGAAATGACATGTGTCTGTACGCCTATATAACCTTTATTGGACATACTTAATTTAAAAATAACACTTAGAAATCCTGTGTTTCCTAGGAACACAAAGAACTACATTGAGTCCTTGGCAACTTAAATACAACGTATCATAAACCCACTTGGTTTCTGCCACCTACTCCCATGTCAGCCACTCCTGAAACTTCTGTCACACACATCGAAACTGCAATGATACAACATTCACGGAGTAACTCTGTAGAGTTATGAGAAAATGGACTTTGTCTTTAAAAAAATGAACCTTTATTTTAAAAAATGAGCAATGGTCCACACTGGCCACTGAAGGTAAAAGGGATTAGCCTTTTTGTGTATCCAAACAGTCTGACAAAAAAAAAGGTGTTAATAAAACCCATTTTACACCTATCCTAAAAACATTCCAGAATTGAATGTCTTCTTCGAAAAAATCCAACATCTATATTGTACAGCAGAGGAAGCTGAAAGTGACCCACCATCTTCAACAGAACCTTCAGTCAAGAGAGAAATCTACAATCATTTCAGGCCTGCAACCATCTAGAACTTGAGTCTCAAGGGAATTCAACAGGTTTATCGCAACCTTTCTCCCCGACTAAAAACCACCTTCCTTTTTTTCTTTTCTCTCTGTTTCTTCTTGTGCATGTGTATGAGAGTGAATGCGTGAGTGAATGCAGTTGCGACAATTTTGGGATAAGGCATATTGATCAATAAACAATTGACTTTCTGTTTTTTAAAACCTACAAGAAAACTTGTTGCTGTATGGTTATTTGAAAAATAAAACACCTAGGTGCTAAGCTCTAATACAAATACATTTACTGCAGTAAGGTGGAGAGTTGAACAGTAAGAACCACCCAAGTCACACCACATGGCCATAAAACTTCCCTCTCAAATCTGTGCCTCACTACTTGAGCCATCACAGGGAAATTCCTTCCATGCTATTTCACACTGCACAGAGGGCTTCCATGTATAGGTTGCTTCTACACACTATCCACTTCAACGTCTCATGTACAGACACACGTCAACTTGCCATCTAGCTGAGGTAGATGCCATAATCGAACACTCTTTATCCAGGAGGCCTTTTCTGCACCATTGGAGATCTGAGGTGTAAAGAGTTGCACAGAGCAATAGTATGCAACATTTTTTGTGATCTTTTCAGCCCAGAGGAGTCCATAGCCCATGTATCTATTGAGCGTGAGAGATTGCACCTCCTATATAGTTACCTGACTGGACTACTCCTCAACTTTTGGTTACACATTGACCCCATGCACCTAATCTTTGGCTGGCTGGTGCAGATGGGGTTGGAGGGGGTTAAGCCAGTGGATCTTCTCTTGCACCTGTTCCAGCTTGACTAAAACAGCAATTTCTTGGTCCTGGATGGGCGGGATACATGGGAGAGGGGGATGGGGAGAGAGGTGGGATTTGTTCTGGCTGTGTGCCTCTCATCTGGGATCCTGTCCATCGTGCCCAAATGGCCCTGGAAAGGGAGCTTGCGGTGTCCACTGGTACATTTGATGCCTACTGCAGGGTGCAGTGTATCTTATAGATCTTGATAACATTATGATTTAGTTGGGAAAGCTTTCTTTGTTTTCATTCAGACTTTGTTACTTATTTTGGCTACTTTTAGTCTGATTGGACCACATGTTTCTTCCCTAAAAAGGGGCATGTGCTGTGATGATTCTCATTTGGTTGCCTTGGGGCAGCCCAGTATTACCCTTATTAGTCCAACAAAAAAAGGCCCATTCTGCCCCACTACTTACTTCAGTGAGCAGTCATTCATCAGCCTTATATGGGACTTCTCACCTGTCCTTGACCCTTTTCATAGAACTTTCAAGAGTTGGGCATTAAACTTACCTTTTCTCACTCTGTAATATCCCATTTTTCAGTAATTCTGCTAAAAAAAAAGAATTCTTGGGGCAGATTTTCCCTCTGGGGGCAGGAAACAGGAGTCGGGACTGTTTCCAGGTCCCAAACCTGCCCCTGGGGGAAGCAGATACTCATTGGGATATTCATGGAGGCACCCCTTTAATTGACATGGAGACAAGTTCCCTGTCCAAGTAAGGGCAGCAAGCAGGTTCTCGAAGCTGGAGGGCTAATCACAGGCTTTCCAGCTTAAGAGGAGCAGCAGCCTGCAATCAATGATAAGTAACTGAGAGGGCACTTCAGCAATGCTGTCACCAACTTTTCAAAAAAGAAACAGATACAGTAGCCAGGCCAACACTATTGGGGGGGGGGGGGGGGGGGAGGGCGGGAGGGAGAGCGGAAAGGGTGGCTGGTTAGTGGTGGGGGTGTCCCTTTACAGGATGATCTTTGGTTGCACCCAGACCCAGGCAAGCAGGGAGGACCCGTAAGACTGCCCTGCATCTCTATTTTATTTAATTAGATATTAATTTGTTTTTCAAATTTCCGACTGGTCTTTAGTTTTTAATCTGTAAAATATTTTTCCTATTCACCTTTAATCTGAAATCAACTTAGAATAGGTAATTCAACTAGCAGTTACTTTGCAACCAATGAACTTACGGTTTTCCTGTGATGTCACTCTTTGTTTTTTTCTCTCTGTTTTTACTCCCTTAAAATACCCTCTCTCTCTCTGTGGTCTCCGACTCTGTTCCTTTTGGCGCACTTTTTAAAGCTCTGCTCCCACTGTGTTTTCTCTCTCTCTCAAAAATAAGTTGAGAGAAAAAGGGCTGGAGATATAATTCCAGCACCCACAGTAAAAATGAAAATTGAAGATTTACAACTTAGCTTCATGGTCGATACAGCCGCAGCTGTGTCTGTTATCTTGGAAGGAAAGTACAAAAAGTTGCTAAGTCACATTCCCTTATAAAAAAATTCATGTTCAACTGACTAGATATTCCAATAACAGAATTCCTGTATTAGATAAAGTGAGTGTTAAGGTGGAATACAATGATGCTTCCTATTTGCCATTGGTAGTAGTAGGAGGGAACAAATTCTCCCTGATGAGAAGAAATTGCTTAAGGAAATATGTTTAATTTGGGCCGTTATTTATATTAGGGATTAGTAAGAGGATGTCTGACATCAAGGAATTGAAGACTAATTCAATTTTAGCCCATGAGTTACCTATAAATTACTTCACATACACAGATGACATGCCAGCATCTGCCAAATAAATTTCTGATGAAACTCACAAGGATGTGGTGCTCAGTAAAATACTCAATTATGTCATGAATGTTGTGTGATTGCCTTTAAGAGTGATGTCCCTTTAAGATCTTATTATGCTAATGAGCTGGGTACTAGGATGCAGTCATGTGACTACATGCCAGTCTCACTCTCCTGCTGTTATACTAAGAGGCATGTTCGGTAAATAGTTAGATTTGCACTGTATATACTTGTTATCTGTTAATAAACCTGTATTGAGATATTCAATCAATTGAACTCCACGCATCTCATTTATGTTGCATCAGACAACATAAACAGCTTCTCATTACATGGTGGCAGCTGTGGTGAGAAGACAAAATCCAAGACTGAAAATCACAGGAAAACAGCTTTAAAAACTACCTACAGCTAAAAGAGAGAAAGTTAAAAGAAACACTGGCCCAAACAGTGCAAAGAAAATAACTCACCTTCAGCTGTCGAAGGCAGAGCACTGAATGATAGGCTGCAAATCAATCACTATGAGCAGGTAAGTCAGTGTGCCAAGATAGAGAAATCCCAGTTTAAAAAAAAGAGAAGCCTTGAATTGTTCGAAAATTATTTTTTTTCTGTCAATGGCTTCCTGGGAGAGTACAAAATACAGGGAAGACCCAATCCCTTTCTTAGGCTGATCGAGGTAGGCGCCATTACAGGAGGCGCCCAACAGCAAAAGGCTCCATTCATGTAGCTGGCAGCTGAAGCTATAAAAAGAAACCCATTAAATCACCCCAACCTGAAGAGTTTTCATTCACTCAGCCAGAGTTTAAAAAATCTTTATAAAACCACTCGAGCATGAATAATCACAGCTGTGTAAACCAAGAGGCTTGAGTACTGCAAAAACAAACTCTTGATAAAAGAGCATTGGAAGCTAGATAAACAGACAAACTACTCCTGTCAATCAAACCAACCAGACTAAAGAACTGAGATTTTTTTAAAGGGAAGCAGTGGAGTCACAGAAGCAGGTTCTTAAAGCAAGGTTAAATTTTTTTTATTTATTTAGAGATACAGCACTGAAACAGGCCCTTCAGCCCACTGAGTCTGTGCCGACCAAGAACCACCCATTTATACTAACCCTACAGTAATCCCATATTCCCTACCATCTACCTGCACTAGGGGCAATTTACAATGGCCAATTTACCTATCACCTGCAAGTCTTTAGCGGTGGGAGGAAACCAGAGCATCCGACGAAAACCCACGCGGTCACAGGGAGAAATTGCAAACTCCGCACAAGCAGTACCCAGAATTGAACCTGGGTCCCTGGAGCTGTGAGGCTGCGGTGCTAACCACTGCGCCACTGTGCCACCCCAAAAGAACAGCAGGAACATGGATACCAACTTTCCCAGCATGAACTGGAAAGCCTTGGACATTCTATCCAAGATCAAACTGTTCCAACAGAGAATGCAATTATGCTTTACAAATCAAGTAATTGTAGAAATCAGAAGAACAGGCTGTAAAAATAATGATAGCAATTGGAAATGAGGGATTACATAGAATCAATACCACAGGCAAATCTGAAGAGGACCAGAAAGATCCTGCAAAGATATGGAAAGTGATGGAAGATCAGCTCCGATTGAAAGTGAATTTTTGAATTCACCACCTGGAATTGATGCCCTATAGGCAACAGCCACAGGAATCAATAAACCAGTTCATCAGTAGATGCTATAGTAAGGGCAATAAATGTGATTTCTTAAAGTCTGAGCTGTCAGACTGAATAATGGAGCTGGTGATTGTCTCAACACTTATTGAAGCATTTCAGAAGGACCTCTTGGGGATAAAGAAAGATCACAGCTTTGATGCACTACTGGAAGATGGAAGGAAATACAAAGTCATTGTAGCTGGGCAACAGCACCTGCAAGAACTAGGTGCAGCTAGCAGTAGCGGCATGAAAACCAGATCGAAAAGGGCAAGCAAGCGGTGTAGTAAGTGTTCCGATGAAAGTTCACAGACCTGAAATGTTAACTCTGCTTCTATCTTCTCAGCTGCTGCCAGACCTGCTGAGTATTTCCAGCACTTTCTGTTTTTATTGCAGATTTCCAGCATCTGCAGTATTTTGCTTTTATATTAGTGTAGTAATTGTGGTTGGCCCCACTCACGGTGAAGTTGTCCTGAATTTTGTGAACTGTACAAGGCGTGAGGTGCAAAAGGACACTGGGCCCACCTATGCAGGAATTCTGGCTCCAAAGACACAGTCATAAGTCATGACAGGATACAGGCAAACAGAAAACAGGCAAGAGAAACAAACAAAGCACCAGAGACCTGTATAAATGCAAGCCGATACACAAAGTCAACAGCAAAGCAGACCTGAGACGAGACCCAGAGAGAAGCAGTTCTCAGACAGAAGACGAACAGGCATTCCATGTTGTGAACCTGACACATCACATTGATGAAGTCCAACAACTGGAAGCTTTTGCCACGATTAACATCATGTGCCCAAGGAAAGCAGGCAAACATACACTCTAGGTCAAGATTGACACCGGCGCTGGTGAAAATATCCTACCAGTCCAAATCCTCAAAGATATGTACCGGAGTCATTGGAAGTCTATGATACAACCGACAACTGCCAAGTTATCTGCATACAACGGGTCACCCATCACTTACAGTGGCACATTAACAATGCAATAAAGATACGGAAAGTCGGTATGGAAACCACAAACGTTCTACCTAGTAGACACAAGCGGGCCAGCAGTGGCAGGACTACCAGCGTGTAAGGACTTCAACATCCTAACCATCCACACAGTCACCAAGGTACCCATTACAGCAGAAGAGACCAAGAATACCCGCATTGAGTCAGTCCACAACCTACAAAATATGTCCCTGGACAGATTTGACATCATAGGAAATTTCAAAGGCGATGCCATACTGCACCTCAGAGAGGATGCAATTCCATCAGTCAATCCTCCCAAAAAGTGTAGCGTGCATATACAAGAAAAACTTAAGCACATGTTAGATGACATGGAATGCAATGGCATCATCCATCATGTGCATCATCATACAGACTGGTGCAGCTCAATCACATGCGTACTGAAGAGGAATGGAGCAATCAGGGTATATCTAGATCCAAGGCATCTAAACCTCTCCCTAAAGAGATGTCCTCGCAAAATTCCGACATGAGAGGAATTGAATCCCAAGTTCACAGGAGCCAAATTCTTCCTCAAGTTGGATGTCAAACATGGATATTGATTGGCACATCTAGCTAAGGAATCTCAAGAATTCACCACATTCAGGACACCATTTGGAAGATATTGCTTCCAGAGACTACCCTTGGCTTGTCTGTCAGTCAAGATCTGTTTCAGTAACATATGGACAGAATTATAGAAAACATGCCTGGCTGCATATGCAATGCCAATGACACTGCGGCAATGGGCAAAACCAAATAAGAACATGATCAAAATCTCTATTCCCTGATGGCGGTAGCTCATCAAGAAGAGCTCATTTTTAACAGCAAGAAGTGCCAGGTGAATGTAAGTCAGATCAATTTCTTTTGCTCCATCTATTCTGGTTGCAGAATCCATCCTGACCCAGACAAAATCAAAGATGTAAGGCATATGCCAACCCCATAAAACAAGGAAGACCTCCAGAGATGTCTTGGATGTTTCAAATTTTTGGCACCATACATTTCAAATTCTTCTGACAAGGCATCATCACTGAGAGAGCTCTTAAAGAAAGATGTGCCATTTCTATGGCAGGAGGACCATCAGCATATGTTTGAGTCACTCAAGCAAGCATTGTCAGCAGAAACCTATACCCTGCAGTACTGCGACCCAAGGAAAAAGACCATTCTGGAAGTTGACATCTCAGAGAAAGGGCTAGGAGCGTGTATCCTGCAGGATGGCAAACCAACTGTATTCAGGTCCAAATGTTTATCCCCAGCACAATCCAATTACTCAAACATAGAGTGTGAAACACTTGCTCTGGTATTTGGGATCACAAAGTTCCACACCTACCTGTTCAGTAAGCAGCTTATGATGGAAACTGACCACAAACCACTGAAGATGATCTGGCACAAACCATTGACAAGTTCACCACCTCAACTGCAGTGACTCTTAGTGAAAGTACAGGGGCACGACTTCAACACCTGCTAAAAACCGGATGCTAAAATGGTCACCTCGGATACGCAGTTTGCCAAACCAGAGCAAGAATGAAGAAGTTCCACTGGATCTACAAGTAGACAGCATGGACATCGAGGTGGATGATGTGCTCAAAATTGACTTATTGTATTTTGGTCATTACAAATGTGACCAACTACAATCAGAAACAGCCAATGACCCACAACTGAAGGCATTGTGGAGAGTCGTCATAGAAGTTTGGCGTGACATGGTAAAAGAGGTACTAGAAACCCTCAGGTGCTTTTGGCCTTATAGAGATGAACTCGGTATCTCGAGAGGCGTCACCTTCAAGGGAAAACAAGTGTTTGTGCCCAAAGCTCTCCGACAGGACATCTTGTCACAATTTCACCAAAGCCATATGGGCAGAGAGCAAACAAGACGACTGGCGCGAGACACTGTTTATTGGCCAGGGATCAATAATGACATTGAAAAGTTAGTGCGGATGTGTGAGGCGTGCCAGAACCACCAGCCACAACAACGTGAAAAACACCTACACCCTCACGAGATTCCATCAGTCCCAAGGTTCAAAATTGCCATGGACCTATTTTCTGTTAATGGAGAAGATTTTATATAAGTCACTGACTATTTCTCCAAATTTCCAATTGTCAGACAGGTAAAAGACACTTCAAGCGCAGTCATCGCAGACACATTAAGTGCTATATTCAGTCTATTCGATGCACCTGAAGAAATCATTTCTGATAATGGGCCACAGTATACAGGCAAACCTTTCAGGGATATCTGCGCCAAATGGGGCATAAACCATGTAACATCCTCACCACATTACGCTAGGTCTAATGGTCTTGCCGAGCGAATGGTCTGCACAGTCAAAGCACTTATCCTAACGTGTAGGACCACAAAACAAGATCTTCTTGTTACCACTTCAGAGCTACAGCTATGGATATAGTCTTACCGCCACGAGCAGAGATCATGTTTAGCAAACAAGTGCGAACGACTCTGCCAAGCCATCATCTATCCAGATTCTCTGAGGTGCAAGAGACACTGCTCAAAAACAGGGGAGAATGAAGATGGTGCATGACCAACATGCAGGGGTGGAACTATCTCAGCTGCATGTAAGACAAAAGGTCAGGGTCAGACAACCCACTATGAAAACATGGTTGCCTGCAGAGGTGGCCGGAGTGTGCAGTGAGCCTAGGTCCTATGAGATTACAACATCTAGCAGAGCGGTGTTGAGAAGGAACTGAAGCCAACTGAGAGAGGTATGCAGTACTCCAGTTGTGCATGGCGGACTCGAGGGAGCACACTCCGATGGTGGGGGTGTGACAGATCAACAAGACGGCAGCAAATGCATTGACAACATGCCTGCAAAATCAGGACAGCCAAGGCTGAAAACCATATCCCCAGAAGGTTATACCATAACCAGATCTAGAAGAGTTGGCAAACCACTGAAATGATACATGGACTGTTGAGCCTTTATATTTGTAAATTTCACAATCTCTATCCATGTGTAAATAATTTTGATGCTATCTAATTTTATGTATTCTTACTTTTAGCATAAGAGACTTATCTTTGGAAAGAAGGGGGATGTTGTGTGATTGCCTTTAAGAATGATGTCCCTTTAAGATCTTAGTATGCTAATGAGCTGAGCACCAGGATGCAGTCATGTAACTACATGCCAGTCTCAGTCCTACTGTAACACCAAGAGGCAAGTCCTGTAAATAGTTAGCTCTGCACTGTATATAGTTGTTAGCTGTTTAATAAACCTGTTTTGAGATCTTCAATCAATTGAACTCCATGCATCTCATTTATGTTGCATCAGACAACATAAAAAAGCTTCTCATTACAATGAATGGCTGGTCTAAAGCGTGTGATGATGAGAAATTGCAGGAGTATTTCACACATAGAAATGAACTGAGTGTAGATCAAGGCTGTCTCCTATGGGATTTAAGAGTCATTATTTCACCAATGTTTAGAGAGAAATTGTTGGAGAAGCTTCATCAAGAACACACAGAGATAGTCCATGTGAAAGCAGTAGCAAGAAGCTATTTTTGGTACCCAAAGGTAGATAGAGATATAGAAGAGTTTGTGAAACTGTGAAATGTATCTCAAAATGAGAAATGTTCCAGCCAAAGTTCCTTATATTCCATGGTCGAATACAAGAAAACAGTGGGAACAAGTACATGTAGATTTCTTTGAAGTGGAAGGTAAAGAGTATTCTGTTTTGGTCAATAGCTATACCAAGTGGATAAATGTTGAGAATATGCCCAATACCACAAGTGCCAAAACTAGTGAGGTTTTGAGAAGTTGGTTTGCAATTTATGCATTGCTAGAAGTGTTGGTGTCGACAGTTTATGTGAGAAGAGTTTGAATTATTTCTCAGTAAGAATGAAGTCAAACATACTTTAATACCACTGCATCTCCCAGCATTGAAAGGTAATGCAGAAAGAAGTGTACAAATTGTAAAGAGGTCTTCGCAGAAATATTTGCTAGGTGACAAGCTAGGCAGTAATTTCCATGTTTCGCTTTGACACAGGATAGACAAGTTTCTGTTCTCTTAAAGAATGACTCCGCTGTCTACAACAGGTTGCTTGTCTTATGAGTTAGCATTTAAACACGTTCCTAGGGCAAGGTTTAGTTTGCTTAAACATGTCGTCAATAGCAAAGTAAGAGAAAAGCAAGACAGAATGAAGATGAGTCATGATATTTGACTCATGAAACTTAGAGAGTTCAGTGTTGGTTAGAAGATCATGGTGAAAAACCACTGAGCTAATGAAGAGAAGATGTAAGCCATATGCCTACCCCACAAGACAAGGAAGACTTCCAGAGGTGTCTTGGATTTTTCATCTTTTTGGCAGCATACATTCCAAATTTTTCTGACAAAGCATCATCACTGAGAGAACTCTTAAAGAAAGACATGCCATTTCTATGGCAGGAGGACTATCAGCAAATGTTTGAGTCTCTCAAACAAGCATTGTTGTAAAAAGACTAGATGCATTCACATACCTAGTGAAGGTTGGAAAGATACTGTCAGTGGTGTGTAGATCATTTGCTTGAAAGAGGAAATCTGACAATGGGAGAGCACGAGAAGCCTCTTCTAGTCCAAGTTCCTACAATTCCAAGCCAAAGTCGAAAAGAAAATGAAAGTCACAAAGAAACTGAATGTTTGCTGGTATCAGAGACTCCACCGGTAGAGCAAAGTGATTCAGGATCTTTGATTAAGACTAATCAATCAATTTCACAGTCCCAACCATGATGTGGAGTTGGTAGTCAAAGTTCAGAGTCGACATCTTATGAGATGTTAGGAGAGCAGAGTCAAGCTAATGGAAATGGAAGGAGATATTCAGACAAAAAGAGGAAGAAGCCAAGATAGGTTAATTGAAAGTATGTAAGAAGAAAGAAGAAATCATTTCTTCCTTTCATTACTTATTGTCAAATTATATTTTTGTTAAAGACATACTGGTGTTAAGGAAAAACAACTTTTTTTACATGTAAATTACTCTGCAAGTATTGGTTATATATGATTTATTTGTGATTACAGTAACAAGCATGCAACCCAACCTGTTAAATTTTAGAGTATTGTTATTGTATTCTGGGAAATTATGTACAAGTAATATTTCACATTTAATGTAAAACCAAAATTAAGTGGGGAGGGAGTGTGATATATTGTTATATCTTTTGTATACTGCCTTTCTGCTGCCCTTTCTGTTGGGAGTTCTAAATACAAGTTTCCACCATGGCTGCTCTCAGTAAAGACATCAGGAGGAATTTTATGCTCTCGCATGCATCAGGTTTTGAGGTGGGGACAGCATAAAATCAGGCGGGATGGTAGTGGAGGGGACCCCCTGCCGCCCCCACCAATATTAAGTCTGGGGCGGGAAGGCTTGTGAACGGCCTTCCCGCTCCACTGCCAATTAAGGTCCTCAACTGGGCAATTAATGCCAATTAAGGCCTCATCCCACTGCCACAATTAGCCGTGCGGCTGGCAGCCCATTTGCCACACAGGAAGCACGGCTGGAAAAACGATGCCGGCTACTTGCCAGCTCTAGGGTGGGGGGTGGGGGGAAGTGGGGGGGGTTCCTTGTTAAAAGGCACTTCATGCCTGAATGAGGCACCTGGCATCAGGAAGGGGGGGGGGGGCACTGAGAGCCAAGCCTTGCTAATGACCCCCATACACTCCCCTCCCCCACAAACCCAACCCACGAGATCCCTCCCACCCTGTTCTACCTGTGGCTTGGGTCCAGCGCCACTCCTGGGCCTCTGGTAGGTGCTCCACTGGCAGTAGCCATTCCCTCTGGACTTCTGGTGCTGGGGTCATTGATCCCATGGAAGGCCTGTCGCTGTCCACTTAACTGCCTAATTGGCACTAGATTTGGTGGGCCTTCCACAGAACAGTCGACGTGGAGCTCGCGGCCTCCCTTATTCCTGACGTTGAGACCCCCGTCACCAGTATAAAATCCCAGCCCTCATGTTAGTTTTCTCTGAATATACAACACCTACACTTTCTGTAATCTTGTAGGCTTCCAGGCTTTCTGCAGTATTAAACTCTCGGTGTCTGATATAAGCTTTCCTTTTTGCCTTAGCTTGCCATCTATGCGCCTTGTCATCCAGTGGCTCTAGATTTGGTTGTCCCACCCATTTTCTTTGTGGGAATATGTTTACCCTGAATCACTTGAATCTCCTTCTTGAATGCCTCCCATTGCTGTGACATCAATTTACCTTCAAGTAGCTGTTTCCAGATCATGTTTGCTAAATCACTTCTCAGCTTAGTAAAATTGGCCTTACCCCAATTTAGAATTTACCCTATTGTTTTTACAAGACAAAGAATATTATTCTTTAAACTGAGGTGAAAGACCAAGGATAGCATTAGGGTTGAAAAGAAGAAAGGAAAAGGCAAGATAAATCAGAAGACAATGATTTTGTTACACCAATTTTGCATTTTAAAATCATGAATGTTGTAGGGTGAGGGAAAGATCAATGGAGACAAAGGGTTCCAGTTTGAAGATTCCAGGAAAGAATGAGTTGATGTTGGAGACAGCACAGTGTACTTTTGGTCTTCGACACAGTGAGAATGTTGACAGGAGAAAGTTGGTGTAGGATGGTTAATTTGAGCCTTAAAATCAACAAGAGAGGCAAAGCAAAGATTATTATAAACTCTGAGAATGGTGTTAGAAGAATAAGGAATCATTGGATGAATTCACCATTTCTGCACCCCCTGAAGGAAGCTATGCTCAGGGAGTGCATGGGTCAGCGAATCAGGGCTACAATGCTACCATCTTATTCCCTATCCACATTTCCTCCAAGTATGGTCCCCACAGTATCAATTAATTTAACTGCCTGAATGCAAGTGCACAGTTTTGGCCTGTAAGAGGGAGCCAAGTTATTTGGAAGCAATGTTTATAATGTAGGATTTCCATTTGAGATTAGAAGAGATCCATCTCTACTGTACCTGAAAGACAAAGCAGTTCTTGTTATATATGCATTATATTCTTTTAATAGAGAAAGACACAGTAAAAGCTGTGTATTAAAGATATTCCTGAATTCTCGAGATATTTTGGATGTTAGACCTCAAGAAAATTGCAAAGGATCTTTAGCTTTAAATCTGTAAGCTCTTCTCTGTTGTAAAATGCAGTGATTATTATTAATGTGATTGGCATGCTGTTACTTTCTCTAGGGAAGCAGTATCTTTGTGAAAAAGTATTTACTCCGCTTTTTTGTTTTTGTTATAGTAGTTTAATTTGTTGATATACATCACTGAGTCACTTGCATTTAAAGCCAACTAACAAAATGATGAAAGCCAGTACAGCATTTTTCCACGTATTTAGTAGCTTTATCATAGGAGAAGATTTACTCTGTGTACTATGTGAAATTAAATCATAACCATGTTCTTTACAAACAATTTTCTTTCACAAAGCACAAGGCACACTTAAGTAAGTTCCCTGTAACACCCATCTGTTTTTTGTCTAAAATTAATAATTAGTCTGTGAAGTTGAGTCGTTGTAATTTTGCATCACTTTGGAAGAAGTTGCTGATGCATATTTATTCTTTTACTCAGAATTCACAATCACTGGACACCTGTATTCAACGCATTCTCTCTGCTTTGTACCCTCCATTCGATGCCACTGCTCCCACAGTCCTCAGTCAGATCTTCAGGGTCATCGACACAGCGTACAAGGGAGATGGCCTCTGCTGTTTACTGGATTTCTTGATTCCAGCAAAACGTATCCTGGAGACTGTGCAACAAGAGGCTTGTGTAAGTGTAATGAATGACAATGTGTCTGTCTATTTGTCTTTTAAAAAAATTCGCGAGGAAAGAGCGGGAAGACCAAGGATAGCATTAAGGTTGAAAAGAACGAAGGAAATGCCAAGATAAATCAGAAGACAATGATTTTGTAACACCAATTTTGTATTTTAAAATCATGAAGGTTGTGGGGCAGGGAAAGATCAATGGAGACAAAGGGTTCCAGTTTGAAGATTCTAGGAAAGAATGAGTTGATGTTGGAGGCAACACAGTGTACTTTTGGTCTTCGACACAGTGAGGATGTTGACAGGAGAAAGTTGGTGTTGGATGATTATTTTGAGCCTTTTGGGCCTGTCTCCCTAAATAAACCTCCCCTTATCCCCAACACCTGCAGCACTAACTCTGAACCCACATTTCCACATTGTTCACCAATTTCTCTCTTATCTCTCCTCTTGCCCTCTCAACTTGTCCATGAGACCACTTCCTGCTTCCTTGACCCCAGTCCCACTAAACCGCTGACCCCCAACCCAACATGTTTGAACCCCTGCAACATCATTGAATAGGCCTTAATCAAAGACATCTTCTGTGACTGCTACCATGGTGGACTAATCTTACTTGTCCTCCTTGACATTTCTGCAGTCTTTGACATTATTGATCATGCCATTCTCATCCAGTGCCCCTCCTTTGTCGTCCAGCTCAGTTCAGCCCTTGCTTTGTTCTACTTCTGCCTATAAAATCATAGCCAGATCTTCTTTCGCAATGGCTTCACTTTGTGACCTGTCATCATTACCTCTGGAGTCACCCAAGCATCTATTCTTGGCCTTCTCTTCCTCATTTACTGCTACATTTTGCTGGCATCATTCAGACATTCCAGATGTACACTGACAATACTCAGCTCTACCTTTCTATCTCCTGCTTTTTCAACATCAACCTTGGATGAACCACAATTTCTTCCAGTTAACATTGTGAAGACCAAAGCCATCATATTCAGCCCCTGTCACTAACTCCATACTCTCGCCATCAATTCCCTCCCTCTTCCTAGACACTATCTCAGGTTGTTCCAGACTATCTGTAACCTCAGCATCCTACACTCCTGCTTTTCATTGAAAAATGCCACAGAATCTTTTGCATCGAGCTGAGCAGGCAAATAGGGCATTGGTTTAACATCTCATCTGAAAGACAGCACCCCTGACAGTGCACCAGACCCTCAGTATTGTACAGACATGTTTGTCTAAATTATGTCCTGGAGTGGGGGTTGAATCCTTGACCTTCTGACACAGAGACAAATGTATATTACTGATGGATTGCTGCACTTTTGGAGTTGCTGATACTCAGGCACGGACATCATTGGGGGAACATTGTCATCTTTGGAAGTATTCTCAACTCTGGATTAGAAGGTTCTGAGTTTGAGTCCAGCCCAAGGACTTCAGCACATAATCTAGTGCAATACTGAAGGAAAGCTATATTATTGAAGGTGCTCTCCAAGTGTTGAAATATTAATCTGAAGCCTTGTATGCTTGTTCAGATGGATATTAGATTTTTCAAATTGCTTTGAGATTTAGATAGGAGAAGGTGCTTTATAAATACAGGCATTCATTATTATTTTAAATATATTAAAAGAGTTTAGGATTATGTAAAGATTCTAATATATATTTACTCTGCCAAGATTTTAGTGCTTAATGAATAATGAGCTACTAAACTGGCTCAATTAACATTTTACAGATTATTATCTTCAGAGGGATTGCTATTCTATTACTTCAGTAGATTCCAAAGCTGTGCACTTAAGCGATTTGCTGCTTACTACAGTCTTTATACAGCAAGGTTAACGAACAAATTGATAGAATCAGGAGCTTGTCTTTGAACATCTACCTGACTGAGCTGGTACACCTCATCCTGTTCAAGAGAAAATGGAAACCAAATACAGTTCAAAATCTTTGTGGAAACTGTCGGAATCTGAGGTCATTTCACTAGCTAAACGATCATTAATCATCATTCTGATAAAAGCCTAAAGGAAGAGAGAATGCCTTATAACAATAATGATTCAGTGTGCACTATGCAGTACAATAGAACCCAATCAGAGGTTAGGCTTATTCTTTCCTGATAGTAGGTGAAGCAGCTAAATAATACAATACAAGCAATTTTCAGGGTATCAGCGGGCCTAATGATTTACTGATTGTGGTAAGCATATAAGTATTGTAGACATAGCCTGATAGTTAACTTGCATTGTGAACATAAAACTAGGGGACACAAATGCACAATTAATAAGCCTGAAGTGACACTAGCGATTAGAAGGAGTAGTAGATGTAATAGTGGACAATAGAGCTTTTCCTAAATTGACCATAGGTTTTTTTCCCCTCCAGTTGTCTGCATGTTCTAGGAGATTGCATGATTGCGTGGGCGTGGGGAGTGATGGTGTGTGAAGGATATACCATGCCAAAATGGGACAGGCTCAATGGACCAGCTGGTCTTTTCCTGTCAATTTTGATTAGTTTGTATGTTAGAATAGGCTCCCAACACTGTGTCAATCAACTCTTGAAAGAAAAGGTAAATAACTGATCATAAATGGGACTGAGGATTAAAGGGTTAAATATTGACACAGATAATGATATAATCCATGGTACACAATGATTCCTGCATGGAAAATATCATCCAGATGAAGCAACCAACAAGAATTGAACAGTGGAAATGAGTAGACATTCTGAAGTTTCACTTGATTACCTTTGAGGGTCAAGGAGGCATTCTTAAGAATCTTCCATCAGGCGACTAAGTGAGTGCACAGAGTCAGTGAAATGGCAGATATGCGAGGTTACACATCTTCTGTAGAAGAAATGGCTTAAAGTGCTGAACAACATTTTCAAAACCCATGCTTTCTTATGTTCGTGATTGTTGGTTTCAAATACAGCTTTTCTGTTGCACAGGGAAGCAGCTAACTTCTACTCATGACTATCATACAACCTTGACAGTTGGAAGGATGTACCGACATAAGCAAATAGATTTTAAAATAGTACGTGCCATCCATTCCATCCCATCTTCTAAGACCGGGGCCTTGAAACATGAAAAAAGCTAAACATTCTTGCCCACATTATTGAAATGTTATACCTTGTACGAAAAGAATTATCAGCAAGCTGCCCCATTGTATATCTGCAGAATCATTTTCATCTAAAGGCTGTTTTGTAGCCATTTGTTTCAGCGCTATAGGTGCCATTTTGGTTCCAAAATTGCATCCACAGTGCACGTGTACATTTCTGGTGTGGTTGCGCTGTACTCCACCTTGGGTACAGTGTTCGTATGGGCACAGGGATCGTACAGCGGAAGTATGCAATGTGGGCAGATCGTGATGATAATCAGCGTGTATTTGACACCAGTGCTGCCATTTTGGACCTCACCACTCTAGCTGATGGCCTCTCTTAATTCTGCACAGTTGAATATACATTCAGCAGCAGCAGCAGGAAGGGCCCCCACCCATGCCTCCACACTGCCCCCAGCAGAGCTATTTTTAGTGAACATCAACTTCTTTCAGGTTAGTTGCCGATTGATTTCCATTGGGTGTTGCTGAATTTGTAGAAGTGTTTGATGGTTTGTACTGATATTGAAAGTTGCTGAAGTCTGAAGTGAGTGATGTGGCTACTGGGTAACAAGGGCTATCCTCTGATCACATGGTTACTGACTCAGGTACACAACCCATGCACAAGTTGGCAGCGTACATATAATAAAAACCATGATACAAGACAAGATGTTATACAGTAGATCATTTGGTTGCTTTGCAATGCTTCTGCTGTCTGTACCGCTCTTGAGGAGCCCTTCTGTACTCAGCCGAAAGAGTGGCAAGATTCGTGGAGGTCTGCTGCATGCTGCACAACCTCACTGTCATGAAGACACAGCCCTTGCCACCAGCTGAGGAGGCAACCAGCTGAGAAGGGGGAGGAGGAAGAGGAGGTGGGAGCAGGGAGGAGGCAATCAACACATCCCCTTCTTTTTCTTTAATTGTTCTTGGGACGTGAGCATTGCTGGCCAGGCCAGCATTTATTGCCCATCCCTAATTGCCCTTGAGAAGCTGATGGTGAGCCACATTCTTGGAACCAGTGCAGTCCATGTGGTGTAGGTACTAACTCAATGCTGTTAGAGACACATTGAACAACTTTTCCTTTAACTCCAGTTATTTTCTCCAAATAAAAGATGCTGCTATGGGGACCTGCATGGGTCCTAGCAGTGCATGCCATTTTTTGGGACATGTGGAACATTCTTTGTTCCAGTCCTATGTGGGCCATCTCCCTTACCTTTTTTTTCAGTACATTAATAACTGTGTTGGTGTTGTTTCCTGCTCTCGCTCTGAACTGGAAAATGCCATCAAATTTGCTTCCAATTTCATCCTTTTCTTATGTTCACATGGTCCATCCTCCTTTCCCTTCCTGGACTTTTGTCTTCATTACTGGGGATAGGCTATCAACCAATATTGACTATCAGCCCACTGAATCCCACAGCTACCTTAGCTACACTTCCTCACACCTTGCTTTCTGGAAGGACTCTATTCCATTCTCCCAGTTTCTCTGGGCTGAAATTTATGTTGCGTGGCGGCTGTAAACAACCGTGGCCCTCATGTGCGGGCCGAGCTTCGAGGAGCCGCTGCAATATTAAACACAGCTGCTCATTTAAGTCGTCGAGGCGGACTGCTCCCCCTGATGATGGCGTGGGGGTGGGCAGTCTGTCCCTGGCAACAGCATCAGGTGCCACTGCCAGGCGCCGATGCCATTTTTAAAGTGCTTCGAGCCCTTTCACTTCATTTAAATATTGAAAGATATATTTTATTAAAATTGAATAAATAAAATGAAATAAATGTTTATAGCGTCTCTCTCACCCCACCAATAACCACAGAATTCATTCCTTGCCCTCTCCCCCACTGCAAAAAATACTTACCTTGTGCACCTGACCTTCCCCGCAACCCCCCACATAGTTCACAAACTTTAATCTTTACCCCTTCCTACTATCCCCTACACCAATTGGAGGAGTTTGATCTTGATCCCTCACCCCGCATTGAGAACATTGCCTGCTCCCTCCTATCC
This sequence comes from Heterodontus francisci, assembly GCF_036365525.1. Taxonomy (NCBI): domain Eukaryota; kingdom Metazoa; phylum Chordata; class Chondrichthyes; order Heterodontiformes; family Heterodontidae; genus Heterodontus; species Heterodontus francisci. Next base: position 39,865,659 of record NC_090386.1, read on the forward strand.
ACCATCGGATCCCCGGACGGGTATCCGAAGGCGCAGGAGTGCGATCGGCACCAATATGGCACTGGAACGGACGGCGGGAGCAGTTAAGTATTTAATTTATTTATTTGAATAAATTTCCCTATGCTAGTTTCGGTCCCGTCGCCGAGTGGCGGGGGGTGGGGGGAGAGGGGGCTGCCACGAGGCCTCGCTGCCACCAGCAATATTGGGTCGGGCCTTTGCGGTATCGGGCCTGTACAATTCAGCCCTCTGTCTCTGTCACATCTCTTCTGAAGATGAAACCTTCCAAACTAGCACTTCCGATACGTCTTTATTTTTCCTCAACAGAGGATTTCCACCACTGTGTTTGACAGGGCCCTCTACTGTGTCCATTCCATTTTCCTGTACTTCTGCTCTCACCCCTTCCCCTTCCTCTCAGAACCATGATAGGGTTCCCCTTGTCCTCACCTCCATGCCACCAGCCGTCATATTCAACAGATCGTCCTCTGCCATTTCCACCACCTCCAGCTTGATGCCACCACCAAACACATCTTCCCCTCCCTTTCAGCATTCTGAAGGGATCCTTCCTTCTGTGACACTCTAGTCCACTCCTCAATAACTCCCAACACCCACTTCCCTTCCCATTGCACCTGTCCGTGTAACCACAGAAGATGCAACATCTGCCATTTTACCTCCTCCCTTCCCACCGTCCAAGGCTCCCAACAATCCTTCCAGGTGAAATAGCAATTTACTTCTTGTAATTTCAATTTCGTACACTGTATTCGCTACTCATGATGTGGTCTCTTCTACATTGGGGAGACCAAACCCAGCATTGGTGACCGCATTGTGGAACACCTGTGTTCAATTTGCAAGCATGACCCCAAACTTCTAGTTGCCTGTCATTTTAATTCTCTACCTTGCTACCACTCTGACCTCTCTGTCATTGGTCTGCTGCACTGTTCCAATGAAGCTCAATGTAAGCTCCAGGAAAAGCACTTCATCTTTCAACTGGGCACTTTACAGATCAGCAGACTCAAAACTAAGTTCAACTATTTTAGACCGTAGCCTCTGCTCTCATTTTGTTTCCTTTTTCTTGGCTGGTTTTGGTTTTTCTCTTTTGTTTTGCCTGTTTTTCATTTTTTTTTTGCTTTTGGACAGCAGCTATTCATGATTCTGCTATTCACACCTCCTCTAGGCACATCTTTTGTTTCTTTACTTGTCCCATTACCACTCCCTTTGGCCTTGCACCATTAACCCTTTTGTCATTTAATCTCTCCTGCCCTCCACCCTATCACAGACCTTTCCTTTTGTTCTTTTCCCCACCCTCTCCCTTTTCACTTGCTTAAAACCTGAGACACCTCCAACTTTTTCCAGTTCTGATGAAAGGTCATTGGCTTGAAATGTTCATTCTGTTTCTCTCTCCACAGATGCTGCCTGACCTGCTGTGTATTTCCATAATTTCCTGTTCTTATTTCATCCCCTCTGTGCCTGGGCTGTCCATGATCAGCTCATCTGACTGCGGTACCCTCAACTGCAACCCCAATTTCCCATTCACCAACAGTCCCACACCTTACCTTTCCTCTGTTACTGACCATCACAGCATTCGCTTGGCCATAATGCTAAACAAACATTTATAAATTTATAAATCAAACCATCCAATATTCCATCCAGAAGTCTATTTATCACCCTTGTGCATTCCCTTAGTGCCTGTCTTGCAGGTGCCTTTGCCTGCCCTAGTGCTTCTATGCATTGCTACCCTAGTCGTTGCAACATGGTTGGTGAAAGGCTGCTGATTTTCACTGGGGGAGACTGTAGATGGCCTGGCAGGACACTCTCGAGCGGCTCTGGCCAGAAATGGCACGACTGCAGACTGCATCATTCTGGCATTGCTGACAGCAGTCTGGGCTAGCTGGCTGACAGGAAAGAGCAAGGGCACCAACGGAGTGGCAGGGGAGGGAGCATGAATGCTGTCATCAGGTTTGTACTCCACGTCGTCATTGCTACTGACCCAGCTTGACACCTCAGCAATCCTAGCAGTGCCTTGGAAGACAGATTGCTGGACTACAGTGACACCCTGTAAACTCCATTTGAGCACTGGCATCTGCAGCTATGATGGCAACAGTTTGAGCTTGCATGATTTCAGTCTGAGCTTCCTCTGCAGCACCCAAATCTCGGGTGACTCCTGCTTGTACTGCAATGGAAGTTGAGACATCAGCTGTCTGACACTGCATCAGGGATGGATCCGTGAGTTATCTCATGGAGCTGGCCACAACTTCCACATTGGAGCCAATGTGTGAAGTCTTGTTCCAAGTTGACACTGGACTCCTTCACGTTCGTGACATTGACTGCAGGCTTTCAGGCAAACTTTCCAATGAAGAAGCATTTCATTGTGCATATCCATCAACCTTTTTCTGTAGGCCGCTCCATTGAAGTCCACACGTGAGTCCTGTGCAGCAGAACTCATGTGTGACCTCACCCTCTGCCCTGGCTGCAGGTTAATAATGCCCAGTGTGCCACCACCTGCAGATCCTGCCTCTAAACTATCCTCTAAAGTACACTCAGCATCAGTATCTGAGCCAGAGGCTGTTAGTCTGAGAGTGAGTGACGATGTTTCCTTTTCATCACAGTCTTCCTACTCTTGCTCTTACACCACTGCCTGGCCAGGTGGCAATTCTTGGGTATCTGAAAGGAGAAAGGCACAAGGGTAGGGTTATGATGAGGGGAGACGTGGAAAGCAAGAGGTGCATGCTTACACGATTTGAAGCTAATAAATCAATAAAGATTATAAGAACTGTCTCATCTATGGAGGCAAGGACATGCAGCCACGCCTGTCCCCAGACTGTTAGTTGTTGCTTCCTCCAGATATGCACTACCTTGTCCTACAAGAGAGAGGGATGTATGTCAGTGAGTGTGATGCAATCTGTTCAGGGATTGTCGCTGGCATGGTTGAATAGCTGGCAGTGTGTGCAAGCTGAGAGGTGTAAGTGTGAGGCTTGCAGCATTGCGAAGTTTGTGAGGGTGAGGTGAAGCTATGGATATTAGGTATACAATGTTGTTGATGGAGATTTTTGGTATGAGTGATGGAGGTGTGTAGAATTAAGCAGTTTGTGAGGCCAGTGGTTAATTTGGTAGAATATGATATTTGAAGATGCATTCACTGACCTTAAGTACATGTGTGAGTTCATTGAACCTCGTCACACTGCATCCAGGTCCTCATAGCGATACTGCTGGCATTGACCACAATGGCTATCTGGTCATACTGCCTTCACGATGTCTGTCTGGAGGGCCTTCTGTGGATAGATGACATCTCTCCTCCACTCCACCTCTTGCACCAAGACCTCTAGTGCAGTGCCTGAGAACCTTGGAGGCCACTGTTCCCTTTGTTACACCTTTCGTCACTCTTCTTGCAGGTCAGACAGTCTTCCCCATTACTTCCATCACCTGCTCCAGCCAGAATGCACCTCTCCTTTAAGAGGTGCAGGCTGGCTCTACATACTGTAGGCCAGCTTTAGATGGCATTAATCTCATACAAACTTGGGCCCCCTGCTGTGTCATGCAGCCACTCAACAGCATGCTTGGCACTGGGCTGCAAGCTACAACTATTTAAATGAAGTTTACATACTGCCTGCATCGGAAGCAATGGGCGTGGGTTAATCGCGCATCATAGTCACAGTGCTCATTTGCAGGGGCTATCCAATTTTGACCCTGAGTAATTGGAACTATCCCAATTAGGTCAAAATGATAATTGGGGAATTTATTTTTGAATTATCCTAATTACAATTAATTCTGATTTAAAAATCAAGTTGGAGTTCATTCTAGAAGAGGAAGAGATCAGATCCTGTAAGTGATAGCGCTGAATTATGATCAGATTTGTGCATGTGGACTGCGTGCAAACTAATTTGACTTACACATTTGACAACCAATGGGAGAAAGACAACGATTTTTTTCTATCTATTTGGTGGAGTAACATAACTCAGTTCTCGGAGGTGAAAAGGCAGTATTCTAATGGACTCAGTCTTTCAACTAAAATTTCTGTATTCCCCCTTCATATCTGTAGCTGTTCTTCCACAACCATTAAGAGCAGCTCATAGTCTTCTTCATAGGTTTCATCTTTAATATTCCCCGAAATGCTGCTGGGAAACATGAAGCTGCTCCCTGTGGTGCATATTCTACTCAGATCCTCATTTGGAATGTGAATTTGCATTCTAAGCTGCTTTCCCTCAGGACTCCATTGAATCTGGAATTTATTGTTGATCACGTAATCACATTTTAACTTTCAAATAGTCACTACATTCAGATAATGTACACTTTGGGAGATAGCAAAACAATTATTAGATTGAAATGCAATAAATAAATAAACTGACAACAGTTGTGCTGTTTGAGAACAAAAATGTTCACAATTGTTATAATAGAATTTTGGGTAAAAGAAATAAAAACAAAAAATGCTGGAAATACTCAGCAGGTCTGGCAGCATTTGTGGAGAGAGAACCATAGATGCTGCCAGACCTGCTGAGTATTTCCAGCATTTTTTGTTTTTATTTCAGATTTCCAGCATCTGCAGTATTTTGCTTTTATTTGGGTAAAAGGAAATAGGTTTAAAATTCCGAACTTTTGTTTTTAAATAAATAAACATATCTTGTGAGGTGAGTTGCCTGTGAAGGCACAAGAGACACCATCGGTTCACCCCAAAGATGAGGCCTGAGGCCCTTGGGCCTCTCTGGTTAGGTGAGAGTTAGGCCTGAACATGGATCCCAGGCTAATTTGTATCCCCCATGATGTTCGCAGAAAGGAGAAGCACTTGTGGGAGCATTGTGTAGGAACACAGCAGAGGAAGATGAACTGCATGCCTGTGGTTTCCTGCAATGCACTCACTCCATGTGAGCACCCCTCCCTGCTGACAGCACAAAATTGGTGCTACAATGCAGAAATAGGGCTAAACTTTCCAAGGTCCTATGCCACTGGCCGAACCTTGCATACAACAAGCAATGGCTTGCTTTGTCCTCCTGGTGGTATGAGGCCTCAAAATCCAGCCCAGAGAATGTACAATTACACCAGCATTCAAATCAATGAAAGAAACATTTAATGAGTGATCAAAGACTGCCAAAATCAATACCAAAGCTTTACTTTCAATGAGCGTTGTTTGCCTACTCCACAAATTATCTGAAATATTTACCAACACAATGATACCTGGATGAGCACAAATAAGCAGATTAGTAATGACTACTTTCAGGCTTTACTCAAAAGAAATAAAAGCTTTAATTGGAATGTTTGATTATCAAATTGTAGAAGATACAGTTACGAAAAATGTAACTCCATTTTTCCCATTAGTGTCTGATCAATAACTGAGGTAGAAGCAATACTTGAGTTTGAGGATTGCACTTCGGATTTTAAACTGAGTTTAATTTTCTATGTGAATAAAGAAATAGCTCCAGACCCTGAAGGTTTTCACCAAAATAAGTCTTGACATGTTCTCAGCCAGATCATCCTGTCAAACAAACGTACGGAATCAATCATTAAAAGCTGAAAGAATTCACTTCGTGAAAACTGTTTTGATAATGCACCATTTAAAGATATTTAGTTCTTCTATGCATGTGTTATGGCTGTAAATAAATGTGGCTTATTTTTTAAAGTAAAGAATAATGAAAGATATTAATACTAGTAAAATATGATACAAAAATAGATGGAATCTAAATCCTCCATCTAAATTGCACTGGGCATATTGTTAAAGTCAATGCCAATTAAATAGCCAGTATTTCACTATGGAGGAGTTTAGGCTCTAGGAACAATAGATTACTTGGTAAGCTTTGCTGATAGTTTGCTAACTGGGGAAGGTTGCACTGGAAGAATATGTGTATTCAAAATGATGCAGTGCAACCATCATCCATGCTGTAATGTCATGCCTTGCACACAGGTGACAATGTTGCTTTAACTCTTCCTTTGCATACAGAACCCTTTTTTCACTTTTTATCCTCACAGTGGCCGTACCAAATGCTCTCCACTCAGGCATGGTACAGATCGAATGCAAGGAAAATGCACCCACACATTGTACTAACAAAATGCTTTGACTGCATGCAAACAACCCTCACTGCACCAGTCTGCTATTTCCTTTTCTCACAGTCTTTGCCTCTTTATTGTTACCTCTTTAAGCATGATTGTCAAATTAGTGCCTGACATGAAATTAGATTTTCTTTTGTGTTGCTGACGCCTGACTGAATTGAGATTGACCTAAGCTAATTTTAGTATTATGATCCTTAACATCTATCAGAGGCGAAAAATGTTCAGCTCCAAAGTGACCAACCTACAGATTGATTATCTCCTGTATCATCCGCCCTATTTCTTTGTGAACGAGAGGTGGGTGTATTGGAAAAGCACTTGTGTTTTGGCCCATGACCAGAGGAATGTTGAATGCAGACATTGTTAGTGGGATACACAGCTGGTCACTTGGAACTGAATTTCTACACTGCTGCGACCCAAAAGGAGGAAAATAACTGTGTAGCGTCCATATGATTCATTTGTTTTTTCTGCTGATGCATCACAGAAATATAACAATTTAGTGTGAATGTTCAGTTCGAAGCTTCCTCCAATTACAAGAAGGTGAAAGTTTATTTGCTGTTTATGTTGGAAAGAGGCCTTCTTTTTGGAGAACATTAATTAACTAGTGTTAATAGGAATGTTGCCAAAATTTCAACAAGAGCAGAACTGAAAAGTATCGCCATAAATGATTCTTCAGTTTTCCCTGTAATTCCCACCAATTGAATATTACCTCTGCCTCTTCCCCGATAACATTTCAGCTTGTAAATAGTTGAGTTTATGTTTGGCTTAATCCTATAGATTGGCAGCACTTTATAACGTGCTCAACAGCAAACAAGCATTGCACTTGCATGCTAATTCTGTTCAAGCTCGCATCTGTTTGGTGCATTAACCACTGTGGTCTGTTGAGCTGTGCCAGGAACCCACATTGGCACTAACCCAGCTCAAACCTTCTGGCTCCTGATGAAGGCTCCATTCAAAATGTTAACCTTTTCTTTTCTTATTCAGATGCTGATGAATCTCTTCTGTATTTCCAGAACATTCTGTTTTGATGTCATTGTTCAGGATCTCAATCCTTGCTGTCAGATCTGAACCAGTTGAGAGTGCAGGCAACAAAACAAGAATGTGGCTTTAAATCCCAACAGCAACGATAACTTATATTTACATAGCATCTTTATTGTAAAGAAACATTCCAAGGTACTTTGTAGGAGCATTATCAAACAAAATTTAACACCGAGCCACATCAGGAGATATTAGAACAGGTGACCAAAAGCTTGATCAAATGGTTAAGTTTGGGGCAAACTAAGTGGTCTCCTGATACAGCAGAAACACATTTTTGTACAAATTAACCAAATCTGCTATCTGGTTAAACTAAACGTGCTACTAAAAGTATTATTTTGCCAGTGGGGACAGATATTTAGTTTGTGAAACAAAAACAGAAAATGCTGGAAATGCCCAGCAGGTCAGGCAGCGTCTGTGGACAGAAAGATGTTTAATGTTCCAGGTCTGTGTGAGCTGTTTTCTTCTTACAATACAGTCTGCTTAGTAATAGGGAAGATGACTGAAGATGAATTAAGCTAACAGTTCTGCAATACAGATTGCTTGACCAGTTTCAGTGGCAGTGCTATTTAGGGAGGTCCCTCTCTTGAAACTGTTTAGAACATTTTTCGTGAAATCAGAGCAGGTTTATTTTAGTCAGCCGACTATCATAAACAAACTGGCCACAAATGCCACAAGACTTTACTATTATGTGTTCCTTCTGTCAGTTCCTGTGGTTTTCTGTCTATTGTCAGCCTTAAATTCATGTCCTCTTTTTCATAAGGTTTTACAGCATGTCATCTCAGATTTGATCTTTTGTTCAGTATTTTTGCAATTGAGAAAAGAGTGGGAAGAATGTGGAGCTCTTTATCACCATGAATACTTGTGGTAAATAGCATAGATTTATTTAAGAGGAAGCTGGATAAGCACATGAAGGAGAAAGGAATAGCAGGATATACTGATAGGCTTAGATGAAAAGGGATGAGAGGAGGTTCATTTGGAGCATAAATGGCAGCATAGAACAGTTGAGCCAAATGGCCTGTTCCTGTGCTGTAAATTTTATGTACATCCATGTACTAGAGAGGCATTGTGTCACCTTTCAAAGGTAGTTATCATGACACATTTATCTTACCCACTGTATTACTTTCTGTTGTTGGACAAAGATCATCCTCATTACTTTAGTGTTCGTTGTTCTACTCTCTTAGCTGATACTCCTTGCACAGTGCAACCCGAGATATCCAAATTCTATCTCTCTGATCTGTCTGCTGTCAGTTGCTTACTAGATGGTTTACCATCATATTCTGAAAACAGTTTCAAACAAATTATTCTGTAAGAGACCAGGCTTGTAGCATTCAAGTTAATGATGGTGAAGCATCTCTTAAAAGATCATGTTATCATTAGAAAAAAGCATACATACTGGCCAGGTTAAATGCAATGTTAACTCTTATTTTATGGGTATCTTCTATGTTCCTTTTCAGGCTAAAATATTAAGTATAATATTTTCCTGTTATTTCGGTATCCCTGTCTATGAGAAGGAAAACCTTTCCACCTCCCCTGACAAACTGTGCACATAGTCCATGTTGCAGTCTAATAAAATTCTGCCTCTGATTTTATTCATAAGGATGACCAAGGTGCTCTCTACATGGAACTATTTTTTAGTTTACTTTACTCACTCTGTCCAGACTGGAGGCCAAAGGCAAAGTGAGATCTTATTGTATCTGTCACTACCATCTTTGAATGCTGCTTCAAGATAGTGCTGTGGGATTAGTCCAGAGCCTCAAACCTTCAGCAGAGGTTAAGTTTTTATTCAGTAATGAGAGTACAGAGTACAGTATAGCATTACAAGTGGAGTGTTAAATCTTATATATGTTCCTCTCTTGCTTGATGCCAAAGTTATAGAAAATTCATTAGACCCTGAGGAGAAATGTACCTTATTTTTGAAGATCTAGTCCACACCCATCCCCCCAAAAAGTAGAGACCTTATTATGTCAACAAATCAGTTAGTTGTGCATTTTCATTTGCAACATGACGTCTAGGCCCCTGATGCTTTTTAGTCAGTTGGTGTGCAGGTCCAGAACTATAGCTAATTTTCATGGAACAAGTTTCCACACAACCAATGGAAGGTTATGGAGTGAAGTTTCCGTTTTTGGGCGTCATCAGCAAACTAGATGCAACTTGCGCCTGGAATTGCACAGTGAAGTTATGGTTCAAGTTTCTGCCCAACCTCATTTGCATAATTACAAATGTAAAATCTTCCATGAACCATCACAATTTGGCAGCATAGTAGAATGTAATTGTTTATCGTTTCCTTGAAATAACTGTATATTTAAGAGTCATAACCTGGTGCAATTGAAAATGGGTTTATCACAAAGTATAGACATTTTTATTAAGCATGTCTAGTTCACCAGCTCTGAGTAACCTGGTCTTAAGTCACTGAAAATGATGTAAACATACTATACTGAACCATTTACTAGTTTCATATTGGTGTAGACTAGCCAGTTTCTTAATAAATTAAATACTTTTAAATATGCAAAAACATTTAAAATGTTCCCATTAGAGCCTAAAAAAATGATCTTAATTTGAAGAACCTTCTCAAATGGTTACAAACAGGCACTGTTATATATGTATATATTGTTATAGGAACTAATTAGCTCGGAACTAGTTGTTATGTTTAAGTGTTCCAGTAGGGGGCCTCACTCATACTGCATTGGGAAGTCATATTATATGTAACACAAGAATCAGGCACTACTGCACAAGCATGCTGCTGAAATAAACCAGCCTGACTCCAGCCTTTTCCAAGATTAAAGTGTGATTCATTCCAACATCTGGGAACCAGAAACAACATAAAGGCGAAACAGGCGCAATCAGCAGAAACTCGCCATTCTTGTTATTTCGGCCTGGGGGTATGGTTGGTTTTGTGGATGGGTGCTGGCTTCCAATGCAATATTCTTTAAACTAGCATTAAAGATTTATGCTTAATGTAAACTTTCACTTAAAGTTTCTCATTCAATGGTTTGGCCGATTACTGGAGAATTGCGCTGGTAAAAGTAATGGAAACCCTCGCTTGATACATTTGTCATACTTTTAGTTTGGGTGTAGAAAAATCAATTCATTTGAAATCAAGGATTACAGCCATTGGAAAAAAAAATCCAAGAGCAGTAAATTTAGCTAAGAAAAGATTGTTAAGTGTCTGTTTAATTAGGTCTTGTATAATAATTAGGTGCAGTAGCAATGCAAGTACAGCTTCATTTAAACTGGAGATACAGCACTGAAAGCACAAGGATAATTACACTATAGTATAATGAGCTCCTTGTTCAGTGATTAAAGGTTATATGTTAACATTTTGTTTTCATTAATCAATAATAGCAACATGCACTCAGAAGGCCTGCTGGTTACGTGAATAGGGAAATTGCCTGAATCTCCAGTAAACCCGATGTTCTCTTTCTTCTCTATCCTGCTTATCAGACACACTGACTAAAACCAATAATGTTCATATCCACAAGCACTTATATGCCTTAAAATTAAGCTCTTTAAACATGAACATGTGAATACATAACATCCTCATGTTCTAAAGTTATGCATCTTACTTAATCAGCCTGAGTACACAGACATCATTAGCTGGCTGAGTTTAAAATGAATAAAATCACACATAAACCTGCTGCAACAGTTTTCCCATTCAGACCTGTGAAAATGCAACTGGCATCCAATTGACACTTCAAAACCCTGTGGGATAAGATCACAGATGGGGGGAGCTGGGTGACTCCCAAATGGATAGCAACCCCTCTGTTTTAACTGCCCATGGGTGGGTAGGATTAATATCCACCTCCACATTAAGAACGAACCTACTTAAGTAGCTCAGTGACAAGTTATTTATATAAGTATTTTGCTCTAGTAAGTTTCTTATTAATACAGCTTGCATGTTCTTCTCCCTCAGGCTAGATATTCAAGCCTCCTGTTCCGTCATGAAGGCTGGCCTTTGTGTCTCCATGAGAAGGTAGTGATACAATTGTCATCGTTCAACATCTTTCTTCTACGCCCTGGCGATTTCTATCTACAAATTCTACCTGTTGGAGGGCAGTCTGCACGAATTGTGCTGAAATGCCTGGGCAGAGACCTCTGCAGTGTGGAGGAGAAGCTTGTACCAGAAGTATCCTACACCAATATTTTTACAGTGGAATGGCTGGCTATGATAAACAGTGAACGTGCTGGCACACCATTGCACACTTGCCTGTTAGCCACAGAGAATGGAGTTGTGAAGGTGCTTTGGACTAAAATAGTCAATCCTGAATTTGTAGCTAAAGACAAGGTAACACCAGCATCTGGGCAAAAAACCTGTTCTGTTCAGGAAGCAGAAAATGACTACGGTTCTGCTAGGATGACATTACAGACCGGTATGGAAACTAAACATTTGTTTAGGGCTTCTGAGCAAGACTCTGATACTAAAGATGATAAAAGTATATTCTCTAACTTGGCTCAAATAGAAGGTGCAAAATGTCTGAGTCAACAGCCTGTGATATTGGGAAAGGTCTCCCCAAATCTAAGTGAACTTTCCAATGAAAACGTTGAAGGGGATTATGTGGATTTAATGATGTTTTCCAAAGAAATATGCTCTGAAAAGAAGACCACGCATCCTTCATATAAGAATGGAGAATCTTCAGTGGTTCCAATGAATGGCACATGGGCCTGTGGAGGGACAATAAGGTTTGCTGCAGAACCTTGCACACCATGCTTAAGTAGAAGGTCAAACAGAGATTTTGAACAGCAAGAGATGAAATGTCGCTATCGTGAATCTTACATAGAAGCTTTGCAAAACCCTTTGAACTTTGGGTTCAGTTTACAGGAGACAGAACCTTCTAAAATGAACAAAGAACAACTCTTGATTAACCACGACCGCAATAGTGGTTCAAAAAGTCCAGTCTGCTACAGGCAAAACCAGGAATTTAAGAATTCCAGTAGGTCTACTGTCACATCACCACGTAAGGCAACAAATGAGGACAGATTGTTGGGACATCCCATTCCACATCCCACCTCACATAAGGAACCATATCGTTCTATAGCCAAATGTGATCCTCATATGTTGTCGCCATCTTCAGACACTTCCAACAGACATTCAGTTCCTTACGGTCAAAGGTCATCTTTGCCAACTCGTGATTCTGTGTCCTCAGAAATTGTGCCCAATAGGAAAACTGTGCAAGTTACAAAAAAGTGTTCAGTTGGTTATATATCTCCAAGAATTCGCAGATATAAACCCCAGGGAAAAGGTAAAAATATACAGACTTATGCATATATGGAAAATCTGCAAGTACATAACTATCAGGGCTATTGGCTGAGATGTTACGAGAAATAAAACACAATCATCTTATTTTCCTTTGTTTGGAAAGATTTCAAAATTTAGATATACTCAGATAATCCCTTCTGAAACTAACATAGATTAGAATAGTGCTGAGCTTTCTTTTTGCAAACCATTAGATGAAAGAGTAAGAAAAGCAAGTACTTGCCCATAAAAAAGTGATGTTATTCAGTGTTCATAAACTCAGAAATCCATGGCCCTGCCAGAGCACTTGACTTGTAATTTAGGTGGGAGTCTGCTGGAAGGGTCAGAATTTAGGCCTGGACATACTTCGCTGCAAATTTTTATGACCATTCAGCTTTATTCTGGTTTGCATTGAAGACACTTGAATTTTAGTAGTATTATAATTATTAAAACTATAAATATTTTTGTTGTGCATCTCAAGTGTTGATACTTCGCATGAATGCCAAAAGTAATATTGTACATGTTTTCTTATAGTCAATTCACTAGAACATTAACATTGATAAACCAATAGTTCCTGTTTTAAATGCCAATATTCCAATGTATCAATTTACTTTATCATTTAATTTCAGATTATTTATAAGAAAATACATATCATCTTTCTTTTCCCTTTTGTGCTAATTATCAGCAGTTGGGATGAACAGCAAAAGTATTTATGGGGATGACTTTCCTTGGGGCTGCTCCTATTCTTTCGCTGTAACCTTGGCGTCAATGGGATTTCCACTGAACATCCACTGAAATTATGGCGATGGGGTGAGAGGAGCTCTGAGAAACTTATGCACATATTTTCAATCAATGGCATAAGTAAAAGGGATTGTTTATTGGGCATAATGCATGCATATGTTTTTAGAATCATAGAATCATACGGCACAGAAGGAAGTCATTTGGCAGATTGAGCTGGATTTTGTGGCAATGACGGGGCTCCAGGTGCTGGACCGTAAAAGTGGGGAGAGCCCCGTCTCAGCCTTTCTGTGCCCCCAGTGCAATCTTCCATTGTTCAGGCATTTAAGTGCCCGGCACCTGGATCTCTGTCCCTTTAAAGACGGGGATCCCGCGTCCAAGAACTGCCTGTCAGCAGCATTGGCAGCGCTACTGGGAGTGGTGGCCACTGTCGATACTGCAGAGGCCTAGGTACCAGGCAAAGTGCTGGAAACCTGGATCTCAGGTAAGTGAGGTGGAGTCGCTGGGGCCAGTCTGGGAGGCTCTAGTGAGGGGGGGTGGGGTGGGGGTTGGAGGGTGGGCATGAAGCTCGGTGGGGGGGAGGGGGGGTCCGTGGAGGTGGAAGTGGAGGTTTTGCTGGCGTGTCATCTGTGGGCCACAGATTGCCCATGGAGGAGGGGCCCCCTCAAGCCAGCAGGGAGGGTGCCTTGTATTACTGCTGGTTAAATCCCAGTGGTAGGGGGAAGAGTCCCTTATGTGGCCGGTAATAGACCACAAGGGCCTCAATTGCCCTCTGGATGGGAAGGCCATCATTGGCCAATCCCACCCCTGGCAAAACTGCTTGGTGACAGGCCCTCCGCCTCTCATCACGATTCTCTGGGCCTTCTCACCTCTGTCCCCACCTCAGGGGGCCAGTAAACTCCAGCCCATTGAGTCTGTGCCAGCTCTTTGAAAAAGCTATAATTCTCCGCACACCCCTGCTCTTTCTCCATAGCCCTGCAAACTTTTCCTTTTTTAGGTCATATTCTTAGACACTTTCATTATTTGAACAAATCATCATAGCAGATTTGTTAAAGTGGAAAAAAAATTTTCTCTTTGGTCAGTGGTGATTTGGGCTGTGCATTTTCTGTCATATTTGTACTTGTCCATGTTATTTTACACCTTCCATTGTAAGAAATTGCATACTCACATTCATATCCAATTTGCTGTTGTGATATTAGCTATACACCCAACATTATGAAAGCATTAACCTTGATGTTAAAGGGCAGTGGGTGGTTGGCACTGGCATGGTGCACGCGTGTCTCAAAGTGGGTGGTGAACTCAGGGAGTCTGGGGACATGAAGCGCCAGCTGATAGTAATGGCTACACCTCATTACCTTAAATTTTCTTGGTGACCTGCCCGAACATAGTCAGATCCAAACACTGGCCAATGGGTGGGAGTGGGAATTCAGCAGCAGGACGTTGAAACCATAGCCCATGGGAACAGTCCCGGCAGTCAGGTAAATGGTGAGGGATGCTCTCTGTATGTGATTGGAAGGGGTCAGGAGCCTGGACAAAGGAGGCTGAAGGCTTCTGTCTCTCCTGGCCTGCAAACAACAGCACCCCCCCCCCCTTAAAAAGAATGCAATAACTTACCTACCTGAGCGTCTTCTGGACACGAGGGGCTGGATTTTACCAGCCCCTTGACATTGTGGATCGTGGCGGGGAGGCCCGCTTGCGCGAGTGGCCCGCCACGACCCACGATGCTGTGAAGGCCCCGCCGGATGTTAGCGGTGGCAGCGAGGCCTTGGTGCAGCCCGCCGCTGCTTGGCGCATGGGGCCTTCATTAAAATATTGAAATGAGGTTAATAAAAATGCAAATCCAGCTACCTGTTCTTGGTGGCCATCCCACACCGATTTTACAGACGCTGGCCGCAACTTGCGCGCCATCGGAACTCTGTACTGAGTTCCGAGGTGAGACACTGGTGGGAAGGGGGGAGGAATAAAACGATCAGGGCGGGAGGGGGTGTGGGAGCGGGAAAAACAATCCTTATTCATGATGGGGGGAGGTCGTGAGTGAGAACTCACTTTTTTGGGGGGTTAGGGCATAAAACTAAGTATTTATGCATGGGGGGAGCAGTGGGAGAGGGGTTTGCAAGTGTGGACATACCTTTTTTGACATTTTTATGGACCGGCACCTTTAATTATTTAAATCTCTCCTGAAGAGCTTGAAGCCCTTTCAAAATGGCACCAGCGCCTACGCAGTGGCACCGGACGCCGTTGCCAGGGACGTGACAGCCGCCCCCGATGACGTGGAGGGGGCGGTCGCTCCACCCCCTCCATTTAAATGAGCCCCCTCGTGTAATATTGCAGGGGCTGTGCGGTGGCCGCTCAGTTCAGGCAGGCTGCCAACTTCAAATTCCAGCCCAACAGGTTTGTCCTGACAGGGAAGGCATGACTGCTCCTCTGCTCAGGCCTCCAATTAAAATTGCAGATTGGGTGTGAGTGACATCATTGGGATCCATCTGCATTTTTAAATAGGATCACATTTCCTTCCCATGAATAGTCCAATCATGAGCAGGCTAACATTGGAATACAATAGGAGGACAGCAGGACTGGGGTTGAGGGGTGAGTGTTGGGGGGTGAGTGGAGTAAGCCGCTCACCTCTTTTTAAATGCTCCCCCCAGCCTTGTTTCCGCCAGACAGTGGGTGTTAAAATTAGGGCCTCCAAGTTTGTCCTTCCCTAATCTTCCTTTTGCAAGATAATATCAGCAACAATGTTTTCCCCATATGGCTATTGTTGCCCAGCTACAGAAAGTGGAGTGTGTATTCAACATGCTATTCCATGATGTCCGATGTATTTCGCTATGATGTAATTACCGTGTTTTGGATACTAATGATCTAAGTCATGCCATTCAGAGGGAAGCACTAAACAAAAAGTAAACATAATATGGTGGGAGAACTGTTTTCTGAAAACAGGAATTCTTATTTTATCACATAATTAGGTGTGCTGAACATCTCTCTCCAAGTTGATAAGGGATATGCATTCAAATCTTCAGATAGTTAATCAATTTCTCGGTGGATGAAACTTCATGAATGAAACTGACACAAAATTAAAACAAGTTGAAGGGGCACTTAGATTAGGAATGAAAGGCCCTAGTGATAAAGTATGTGAGTTATCAGAGCAGGATTGCTGCTCTTCTGAGCATGGATTAGAAATACGTTGTAAGTGTTATTAAAAAGGTAGAATGTTGCTTGGTGTAGTATCAACATCCTTACACAAACTAGGAATACTTTAAGTACAAATTGGATAAATAGTTTACTTGTTCTACTCCTCAGCGCTGTCATCCAGGAATGAATTAATCTTCCGTAGTTCAACAATTTTGTTTGAAACACTTTGATGCAAATCTTTAGACTGTTAAGCCCACCTCAGACTTTAGTAAACCTTTCATCACTGCTAATACTGCCCTAAACTTTCTGAAATCATAACAGTGATCAATGAAGCAAGATATTGCAGCATCCATCTTAGTATCAAACACCCAAGCCTTAGGCCATTCATTTAGACTCACATGCATTAGCTAGTATTGAACTACCATCGTTTACAACAGCCAACACCCTGATGCTCTTCCAATTTGATCATCTTCCAGTTCTTCAGTATAAACGCTTCAGGCTGCTACAAGCAGAGACTACGGTTTAGAATGACAAACGCACAAGCTTCCTTCTGTGTTTCAGTTTTCAATCATACTCAACCATGCTTGAACGGGTCTTTTATATGGTCCTGTATATCATGCTGCAAAGCAGAACTGTTGCATAAAGAGACTATTTGCTGGCATCTTACTCTTTTCGCATTCCATTACTTTGAGATATTGAGACAATGTTTTTATAATGTTGTAAAAATTAAGCCTATCATTTTTTTTTTACCATTTCAAATCATTTGTTTAACTGAGATAATCCTAATTAATCCAGCTGGATTCTTGGCCCACAAATGAAAATAGTGCATCAAGAGGAATATTTATTTAATTCCAATTCCTTTTTACAAAAGGTATTAACTGTTGCCCTGGTATGAACTGTAGGAGGCATTCCATACACGTCTGTACATGTTCTCTGCTGTAATGCCAAGTATATATACTTCTCACTAGGGTCATTGGATAGTAATATGAAGAGGAAACCCTAGCTGATGTCCCCTTCCTGTCTTAGGGGTATTAAGCCAAATGTCACACATTTACCATCATCGCAGCTAAAATCAACGAATTCACTATAGCCTGGGGAACAGAAGCCATCGCTTTCTTGGTCTGTATGGTTCAATTCCACATTGGGCAGTGAGCTACTAATAATATTATGTTATAGAAACATAGAAACATAGAAAATAGTAGCAGGAGTAGGCCATTCAGCCCTTCGGGCCTACTCCACCATTCAAAAAAGATCATGGCTGATCGTCTAATTCAGTACCCTGTTCCCGCTTTCTCTTCATATCCCTTGATCCCTTTGGCATATATATCTATCTCCTACTTGAATATATTTAATGACTTGGCCTCCACTGCCTTCTGCGGTAGAGAATTCCACCCTCTGAGTGAAGAAATTTCTCCTCATCTCTGTTCTAAATGGCATACCCTGTATCCTGAGACTGTGACCCCTGGTTCTGGACTCCCCAGCCATCAAGAACATCCTCCCTGCATCGAGCCTGTCTAGTCCTGTTAGAATTTTATAGGTTTCTATGAGATCCCCTCTCATTCTTCTAAACTCTAGTGAATATAGGCCTAGTCGACCCAATCTCTCCTCATACGTCAATCCTGCCATCACAGGAATCAGCCTCGTAAATCTTCTTTGCACTCCCTCCATGGCAAGAACATCCTTCCTCAGATAAGGAGACCAAAACTGCGCACAATACTCCAGATGTGGTCTCACCAAGGCCCTGTATAACTGCAGTAAGACATCCTTGCTCCTGTACTCAAATCCTCTTGCAATGAAGGCCAACATACCATTTGCCTTCTTAACTGCTTGCTGCACCTGAATGCTTGCTTTCAGCAACTGGTGTACAAGGACACCCAGGTCTCGTTGCACCTCCCCCTTTCCCAATCTATCACCATTCAGATAATAATCTGCCTTTCTGTTTTTACAACCAAAGTGGATAACCTCACATTTATCCACATTGTACTGCATCTGCCATGCATTTTCCCACTCACCCAATTTGTTCAAATCACATTGGAGCCTCTTTGCATCCTCCTCACAGCTCACAGTCCCCCCCCCCACCCCCCCCCCCCCCCCCCCCCCATCCCCCCAGCTTTGTGTCATCTGCAAACTTGGAAATGCTACATTTAGTTCCCTCACCCAAGTCATTAATATATATGTGAATAGCTGGGGCCCAAGCACTGATCCCTGCGGTACCCCACTAGTCACTGCCTGCTACCCGGAAAAAGACCCATTTATTCCAACTCTCTGTTTCCTGTCTGTCAACCAATTCTCAATCCATGCCAGTATATTACCCCCAATCCCATGTGCTTTAATTTTGCACACTAACCTCTTACGTGGGATCTTATCAAAAGCCTTCTGAAAATCCAAATACACCACATCCACTGGTTCTCCCTTATCTATTCTACTAGTTACATCCTCAAAAAACTCCAGTAGATTTGTTAAACATGATTTCCCTTTTGTAAACCCATGCTGACTTTGCCCAATCCCATTTATTTATATATATAATTCATTAAATTGAAGCAACACTTTTATATAGTGAGTCTAGGAGAGTGAACCTGCAGAGCATGATAGGGTATTTTTGGTATTTGTGTGGTCATTTTAATCCCATTGCAGATGCTTCTAAACTTTAGTGACAAGCAAAGACGAATGGGAAGTATTCAGGATCTCCGGACACAGCTGCAAAAATAGTGTGCTGAGTATCTTCAGGATAGTGAGCATTACGTTACTACTAGGCGAGACACACTGCTAGTCGGTGACCTGTGCCCCAGCTATACTTTTTGATACCAATATCATACCAAAACTATTTTTGGAGCAATGAAGTGTTACATAGCTGGCTACACTACTTAAAATTAAGGAAAGCAGAGCTTTGTGCAACCATACTTAAAATAGATGCAACCTCTAATAGTTAGTAAATATTTAAATTTAAGAGTAGTCAGCTTTATTTCTATTACGGAAATTTCAAACCATTGAGTGATTGCTAAAATTGTCTTGATAGATATGTTTTAAAAATTCTGCCACACTCCTGTGGCTGTTATTCTTTAGGCAAGTACACCTCTATGAGGTGGTCACAAACAATCCAAAGAATGCTGCATTATAATGCAAGTTTGGCAGGATAGCTGACATTTACACTTGGCATTTTGCAATGTGAAAACTATTTTGCACTGGTTCAGAATATGCAGTATAACTGCAGAAAATTATATAAGATGTACAGCACAGAAACAGGCCATTTATTCCAACAAGTCTCTGCCAGTAATAAAAGCAAGAAGTGCTGGAAATACTCAGCAGGTCTGGCAGCATCTGTGGAGAGAGAAGCAGAATTGACGTTTCAGGTCAGCGACCCTTCTTCAGAACTGGCAAATATTAGAAATGTCAAAGGTTATAAACAAGTAAAGCATTTCCAGCACTTCTTGTTTTTATTTCAGATTTCCAGCATCCGCAGTATTTTGCTTTTATTTTAGTCTCTGCCAGTGTTGCTTCACATGAGCTTCCTCCCGCCCCTCTTCATCTAACCTGGCCAGCATATTCCTCTGTTCCTTTCTCCCTGGTGTATTTATCTAGCTTCCCCTTAAATACATCAATAAATGCAGCACATTTGGTAATAGTTTAAAATTAGTTAAATGATGCTGAGTTGTCAGGATACAACAACAATGCTTCTACAAAAATCCACTACGGACTAGATGTTTCATATAAATATTTAAGTGTTTTATTCACAGTTATATTGTGTACATACAGAGGCATTGCCCATGTGCTGAGACAAAGTACATTAAAAAATGTAGCTCTATCTGCTCAACATTTCTAGCCTGCAGTCCAGCCACTGATGAATTTTTGTGAGTGAAGCTGGCAACCAACTGTTTCATCATCTCTGTCCTCAGCTTCCTGACCATCAGTCTTACTTAAATCATGATCAATTTTGCCAGATGAAAGAGAATTCACCACTGACAGTTTTATTCTGTAGCGTAAATGTGGTGCCTTTGATGATGATAAATGCAAGTCACAGCGAAGCAGTAGCAGCCCTTCATCTTGAACCATAGACAGATGGATTCAATGGCAGAGGTCATGTCCTGATGTCTTGTGAAACTAGAATAAGAGATACATTTTCAATTCCTGGTATCGGAGTGTGCCCAGAGCAGACAGGGACAAAGCGATGATGATTGTATGCACTGTAAGTGATGTTATCAATGGTATGGTATCTGGTACATAAACAATGTATCATAACCTGAAGACAGAATTTTGCTGTCTTGACAAGTGTTTTGAAACAGAAGAAATAATCAGATACATAACTGAAATTGGCAACTTATCTACAGTCCTTTAGCCAGCCGAGGTAGTGGATGCATTTAAATATCCTGGGGTAGAGATTCCACTTTGGATGCAATTACTCAATTGCATTTGTGGGCAGTGCCTGATTCAGGCAAATTACATACAAACTTACAGATTAGGAGCAGGAGTAGACCACTCGGCCCCTCTAGCCTGCTCCACCATTCAATAAGATCATGGCTTATCTAATTGCAGCTTCAACTCCACATTCCCGTCTACCTCCAATAACCTTCCACCCCCTTGCTTATCAAGAATCTATCTACTTCTGCCTTAAAAATATGAAAAGACTCTGCTTCCACTGTCTTTTGAGGAAGAGAATTCCAAAGACTCACAACCCTTTGAGAGAAAATATTTCTCCTCATCTCTTAATAAGGGGTCTTAAATGGGTGACCCCTTATTTTTAAACAGTGACCCCTAGTTCTAGATTCTCCCAATAGGGGAAACATCCTTTCCACATCCACCCTGCCAAGACCCCTCAGAATCTTATATGTTTCAATCAAGTCGCCTCGTGCTCTTCTAAACTCCAGCGGATACAAGCCTAGCCTGCCAACCTTTCCTAGACAACCTGCCCATTCCAGGTATTAGTCTAGTAAACCGTCTCTGAACTGCTTCCAGCGCATTTACATCCTTCCTTAAATAAGGAGACCAATACTGTACGCAATACTCCTGGTGTGGTCTCACCAGTGTCCTGTATAGCTGTATACCTTCCTACTTTTGTATTCAATTCTCCTCGCAATAAATGATAACATTCTATTAGCTTTCTTAATTACTTGCTGTACCTGAATACTAACCTTTAGCAATTCATGCACTAGGACACCCAAATCCCTCTGTATTAAATTAAATCTTGAACCAGTGTAAAGGATCATGGAATACATGAGTGTAAATGGTTTGAGGTGTAACTCTGCTATGTTTCAAATTCCCCAATCTTTTGCATTGGTTTGGCTGATTATACCCAGATTATGCTGGAATCTGGGCACAAAACTAATGGAAACAAGTAGGTACTTCTCCACCCACCCCAACACATTCCTTTTACTGGATTTGTAGCATGTTTTAAGGAGGAGGTGGTTTATGTTTCTCTTCCAATTTAACAGTGCTTCCCTCAGTTAAAAGCACTCTGAAGTCGAGTCTACAGACATATGTAGACCCTCCAGACTTATAACTTTTTATCTCAAATGACCTGACCAGGGCTGGCAAACTCAAGCTGAGGCAGCCCAAGTATGAATGACAATCTGGGCTGGGGTAGATATTAGGCTCTTGTTATATGAAACATTGCCTGATCTTGGCAGAAGCTCCATGCAGTCAGCAAAGGATCTTAAACTCAGTAAGGTGAATGCTAATATCAATTACTGTCCTAAACTAAGGTTAAAATTAACAAGAAATCAATATCTTACCTTTAGTTTTGCCTCTGTGCAACTCAACTTTATTGCCAAATATATACTCACTCTTAGAAATCTGTATAATTGACTCATCAAAAAAATTCTATGACTGTCAACTGTGCCCTATTTATTAACGTCCTTAAACCTTGTGGATAATATGTCCCATTCTGCCACTCCTGTTTTCTGCAGCTTTAGTCCAAGACTTTCCTTTCAGTCCCATTCCTGATACAAAGCCCTGTTTGCAGTTGGTCAGATTGCAATAATAACGGGTGTCATTTGTTTACACATTCTGCTCTAGTTAAAGCCATCGACAACATGCTTTTAATTTTAAAGTATGTTTTAATAACAAGGGCAGGATCTGATTGAAAATGAGATTGATAATGGATCATTTGCAATAGACATTGCAGTTATTTTTTCATAGTTTTATACAGAAAATGGGAAAAAGGCTGTTCCAGTTGTGTTTTCTTGTGGTTCTTTCACTCACTGTATTACATTTCTTACTGACAGCATGTGCAAAGGCATCAATAGCAACAGTGGACTCAAAGTACCATTTTCCCAACATTTGGTGGTGGTGGGGGTCATTCTCTCTTATTTGAAGAAACCTGAGAGCAAAAACAACCTAAGAACCCTGTCTCCTTACACACAAAAAAAACGAGTATTCAATGTAAGGTCGATAGGAGAGAAATAGAGTGCTTTCCTCACTCTTCCTTCTCATGCTGTTAATGTTCTTAAAAGGATCACTTACATAATAAAACTTATAGGAATGAAAAGCTTTCCTAGCTGTAGTCAGAATTTATCTATTGCATGAATCGCTATACAAACTAAATTGGAATCTAAATCCCAACTAACTGCAGCATATTAAAGTTTTGCTGAGATATAAAGAAGTGTATTTGGAATCCTGCACTCTAATTGATAGGTATCACACCAGTATATTGTTACTGAATATTTATGACACTCCCAAAACTGTTTAACTTCTTTTATCATTGTAGTTTTGTTTCTTGCAGAAATCCAGACACTTGAAAATAGTATTTGGCCAAGAAAAATACAAAATATATTTAACAATTACTAAATTTAGTTATCTCATCTGCTTCCAAACTCCCCCACCCCACAACGAACTGTATACACGCACAAACACAGTCACACTTAGCTCTCTCTATGCAGTAAAGCATTTCCAGCCCAAAGGTTGAAACAAAACCTGGTCCAGATAGCTCTGCCACTGACCACCATAAAGCCCAGGACTGTGATATGGGTTGATGTCCCCTTTCATTTGTTTGCTCTTCCCTTCCTGCAAGAATCTGCCTTCTGTGCATAGCATGATGGGAGCTTTGATTTCACTTTAGGTCATTTATTGAGAAATCTAGGCGAAGCTCAAAGGTCATAGTGCAGGATACCAATGTTGAAAAGAGTAAAAGCAAGGACAAGATAAATTAAGAAGTGATTAGCTGACACTAAACCTTAGTTTTAAAAGTCGTCAGATTATCGATGGAAGTGGAGGACAGAATTCTATCTTTAGTCATATGCTATTCCTCGGGGTTCCATTGGTTTTTGGCCAGACAGCCCCGTGGAAATTCCAGGTGCATGTTTATATCTTGGATGGAAAAAGAGAGGGAAGTTCAGATGACCAATGACCATGAAGTTATCAAGAAAGTAGAGACAAGAAAGTTATGATAAAATTAGAAATAATGGAGGCTGGAGGTGATGAGATGGGTGTTTAACAGATGACAAGCTTTCTCCTTGGAATAAATACAAAGACATGACCAGCAAGTCTGTCAACATCTGAAATGAGGAAAGATGTATTAATGTTAGATCCTTCATCAGAATTCGAGAAGCCTTTTCTTGAACTTGTTCAAGTTGTAGGAGATGTTGGAACAGTCACTTCATAGAGAAACACTGTGCTAACCTGCAATCTACTTTGCTACAGCTTTATTTTCATCTCCTCCCCAGTAAAAACTAAAACAGTTTAATTTTCAGGTATGTAGAAACACATTTAATAATGCTGACAGTAAACATGTCCTAAAGGCACAGTTTTATCTAAAGATTAGGCTTATCCAGAATAGAAAACTCCAAGCTTGATATACAAGTTACTACTAGTGATCACCTAAACCACTTTTTTAAAAAAAGATAAACATCCTCAGGTCACCAAACTCTTTGTGCATTGCTACAAAAAGGACAACTTGTAAACTCAGCATGTGATACAATACAGCAATCTATTGAACAGGTCAGGTAATGTCATAAACTACAAGAGCAAAGGTCAAACCGTTTGTTCACATCTGCTGTTCCTCAAGATGTGTCGTTACCCTAAACACACTCCAGCTTATGTTCTTTTTATAACAATAGCAGATCCCCAGTCTTGTCTGGAGTACAGTTGTGATGTTTCGCTGCCAATCTGGCCTGTCTCTTTAAAGTCATGCTCAAGTACTCCCTGTGGAGATCCAAATATTTATGGATGATGGTAAATTTATTGAAAATTTCTTGCTTGTAAATTTCTTGCTTTTGATTTAAGACTCCTGGGCATATTACAATGCTTAGCTTTCTTCTTTTTTTTTAAAGATTGTTTCACATCCATAGCACATGGATGTGACTGATGTGTACTGGCTGCAACACTTACATATATACACCAGTAAATCTTCATTGTGCCCTTCATTGTACGTTGAAGATGCATTGTTTTATAAGGGCAACCAACAACAATAACTTTCATCCATATAGTGCCTTTAACATGGTAAAATACCCCAAGGCAGGAGCAACATATACCACACATTATAGTATTCTGCTGCAACAGTAGAGTTGCATGCAGTTTTGTGTGTTGTGTTAAGGCCAACAATACCTAATTGTTGTGCATTTTGGTAGTTAATTTGTTAGGCAGATCCATAGTCCAGTTTTATCAATTCTATTACAAATACAAAAATGTTTCGCCTACCACACATTTTTGTCCTTCATACTTCAAACGTCAAACTTGGTCATCACATTTTTCTGTATGCAAATTTTGCATCACAATTGTACTTGATTGTATCAATTTAATTTTATGAAACTGCTCGTAACTAAGCGAATAAGGAACTTACTAACTGGCACATAGCAAACAGGAAACTGAAAAAAACTATTTAGCGAAAGTGGATTGCCAACAAAACACTGCTAAAAGATAACTCTAAACCAATCAATTCAGCCCAAGAGTTTTGCAACGTTGATTTGAGCCAGCACCTTGAATTGTCCTCCAACTAATTTATAGCTAACAGTAAATCATATCACATAAAAAGCTCATAAAAATTAACCAATTCTGCACAAAATACTTGTTTTTATTCATACATTTGTCTCTATTATGTCATAAATCCCTGGAAAATGTTTTCTCAGAGATGCTTACTCTGTTACAAGCCTGAATAATTGATTCAAGCTTGAATTATTGGTTTGGGTTTTGTTTGCAATTTTTGTCCATAACTGTTATGGTTTATTGTAATTGGCTGTCTGTCTGTGTCAATTCAGGCAAGACTTCCTCTCGTCATTTTAGTTCCAGGTTGCACTTAGGGCTCCCTCCCTTTTGAGTCTAATGAAATTCAAATAGGAGCATAATGAGTCTCAGGTTAGTGGGGCGGGATGCAGAAATTAGTAACTGAGACGGGCAAATCCTTTTTAATATTTTGAACTTGACAATTTGTAACTGAACTAAATGAGTTTTATTGTTGCTTTGGTAATTATTTGTGCAATAGGTCTTGAGCCCCAAGGATGGACAAAGTGACCTTTATCCTTTTTACTACCGACATTAGATTTGAAAACAGTTGAATCCTGATCGGTCCATAACTAATTTAACAAAGAATGTTCTGCTTTAATCAGATGAATCTTGATAAACAGGATATACATACCATGGACTAATGGTTTATGCAGAATAAATTGCAGACGGGTGCTACCTACATAATTAATGAACAACATAGTATTTTAAATTATATTGTTCAATGTACAAATAGGTTATTCTCTGTTATATTATTATAATAATATAACTTACTTTATATTTGTTGAACAATCTTTAGAATTTAAATACACATTTCCTATTTCCTCCCAAATATATCTTTCTTTCTTAAGGCAGCTAGTCATTAGATTTCCATCGTTGCTGGCTATTTCCTGGTACTCACTGAAATAGATATTCTTCATGTGCGAGTCTAAACAGAGTGCATGCAGGTTGTTAAACTATGAGAGGCATCAGAGACAAGCCTGATCTAGCCCTTCCATTTGTTAATACTGTCACATTTTCCATTGATATTAAGTAGATAGAAATCTGGAGTGAGGACTCTTGCAATGATTTTAAAGTGAATCTTCGTGCCAATCTCAAATCAGATGCCTCCATAAAGGCGAGGGGGTTCATTTTCACTTTTGATCCAAGGCAGGCGACTGATGGTTATAGATGTGTTGCCCCATTGTACACCCCACCTGATCTTCCTTTCTACTGAAGTTGATTCACAATAACCAGTTTTCCACCCATTGTCCAGTGAAAATGACCCTTTGGGGTCTTCCTTGCCTGTGTGGTTAAGAATATAACCTCACAGCCATTGGAGAAGCTGCAGTTTTTACTTTTCATGATTCCAATCCCGCACCAATGTGGTCGACTCTCAAATGCCCTTCATAGTGGCCAAGCAAATCACTCAATTGCATTAAAACCACTACAGCACTCCTGAAAAGGCCCACCGCCACCACCACCACCACATTATAAGAAAACTGGGTAATAAGTGCCAGCCTTGCCACTGGTGGTCACAATAAAAGAAAATGTTTGAATGACAATTAGCTGCGGTTAGCTGTGTATTTACCTGAGGATATTGTACTCTGTAGGGAGGATAATACTTGTTCTATTTTATCTATCTCTATGGAAATCTGCTTATCAATGTAATTTGGGATGTGTCACAGTGTTTGGTGCATTAACCACTGCACTCCACTCTTTTCTCCAACAGATTTCAGTACAGAGGTCAAGACTCATTCAGATGCACCCCTCCCATTGAGTCAAAAAGCTGAGATAATCTTACCGTCTCCTGCTGCAAGTTTATCAAACAGTGAACTTTCCATATCAGAACATCACCAAAAGAGGTTTGCTACACAATCCTTGGATCTCAACAGTGATTTGCTACATTCAGGAGTCGCTTGTTTACCAGGTACCCTCTATTCCAATCAAATTGTCAGCATTAAATGAAAAAGCACAGATACATAGGGTTAAATTTTCTGGCGGGGCATCAGGACCCTGACGTCAGGACGATATGGCCGTCCCAAGCCCACACACATTTTAAGGGTGGCCGCAAGTGCAACCTTCTGGGAGGTTTGGCCACCTCTGCGTTTGCTGACGAATTAAGGATGGTGGGCAGGTTCCCGAGGTGGGAGGCCCAATTAGAAAGCCCCACAGCACAGGCTGGCTGGCAGTCCCACCAGGATCGAGGATTGT
Organism: Heterodontus francisci; assembly: GCF_036365525.1. Taxonomy (NCBI): domain Eukaryota; kingdom Metazoa; phylum Chordata; class Chondrichthyes; order Heterodontiformes; family Heterodontidae; genus Heterodontus; species Heterodontus francisci. Next base: position 39,892,945 of record NC_090386.1, read on the forward strand.
TGCTGCTGCAGGTAGGGGAGTGTGAAGGCGCCTTGGGTTTGAGCCACTCTCTGCACAGTTCTGAAAAGTTAAAAATAAAGAGTGGCCACAGCTGTCAGACCATCATTGTGGATGAGGGAACCTCTCCACAGGATTATTTGTGACTGTGGCTGTGGTCCTCTGATCCATGTGGCTCCGTGATGGCGACTCCAGGATGGGAGAAGTCATAGGATGTGTCGATGGCCCCCTGGACTGCCTCTGGGAGGCTGCCTGCAGGCAATTGCCAGGTTTCGGCCTCAGAAGGAGGCCTGTCCCAGAGGTGACACTAATTTTCCCCCAAGTGGGCATTTAATTGTCCTAGTTAGCTACCTGCTTCTGTTGGGCAGCTAACTGGTGCCAGTTTGACCCCGCCTCTGGCAGGAACATGTCGAGGAGGTGACCCAAAGCACTATTTTCTCATTTTGTTCCATCACGCCTCCTAACCCGCTTCCGCAGGACTGGGAAAATTCAGCCATAATTATACTTCAGAATTGCAGCATAATAACATGTTCAGAATAATGTGCAAAACATTGGAGGCATTGTTTTCTAAAAAAATGCTATTTTGGAGCCGGAAGTTCTCAGGCCCAATTCTTTAAGTCTCCTAGTCATATAAGATCTCTTGTAATATAAAGAAATTCAACAAACACCTGGAAAATCAGTTAATAGATTACTGGACTCTGATGATTCTTGAAAAGCAAATATTACTATGCAATAAAACTATTCAAAATGCATTCAATTGCTGCAGCCCAATAGTTGAAATGTGCTCCTAAATATTTGAAACCTGCCAACTATCAACCAGTCATTCTGACATGTGAAAACTTTTAGAAACAATAATCCGGGACAAAATTAATTGGCATTTGGAAAAGTGTGGACTAACTAATGAAAGTCAGCATAGATTTGTTAAAGGAAATCGTGTTTGACCAACTTGATCAAGTTCTTTGCTGAAGTAATGGAGAGAGTTGATGAGGGTAATGTGGTTGATGTTGTGTATGTATTATGTATATGGACTTGCAAAAGGCATTTGCCAACTATCATACGATAGACCTGTTCGCAAAATTAAGAGACATGGGATTAAAGGGACAGTGACTATGTGTATACATTATTGGATATGGGACAGAAAGCAGAGAATAGTGGTGAATGCTTGTTTTTCAGACTGGAGAAAGCTATAGAGTGATATTCCCCAAGGTCAATATTAGGACTATAGCTCTTTTTAATGTATATTAATGACCTAGACTTGGATATACAGGGAATAATTTCAAAGTTTGCGGATGACACAAAACTCAAAAATGGAATAAACAATGAGAAGGATAGTAACGGATATCAGGAGGATGTAGACACACTGGTAAAATGGGAAGGCACAAGAGAGATGAAATTTAACACAGAAGTGTGAAGTGGTACATATTTGTCAGAAGAATGAGGACAAGCAATATGAACTAATAATAATATTTTAAAGGGAGTTCAGGAACAGAGAGACTTGGTGGTGTACGTACACAAATCTTTGAAGGTGGCAGGGCAAGTTGAGAAGGCAGTTAGAAAGCACATAGGATTCTTAGTTTTATTAATAGAGGAATAGAGTACAGAAGCAAGGAAGTGATGCTAAACCTTTATCACACACTGGTTAGGCATCAGCTGGAGTATTGTGTTCAATTCTGCGCACCATACTTTAGGAAGTTTGTCACAGTCTTAGAGAGGGTGTAGAAAAGATTTATGAGAATGGTAGAAAGGGTGAGGGACTCCAGTTATATGGTGAGACTGGAGAAGCTGGGGCTGCTTCCTTAGAGCAGAGAAGGTTAAGAGGAGATTTGATAGTGGTGTTCAAAATCATGAATGGTTTTGATAGAGTAAATAGAGAGAAACTGACAGTAGCTAGATAATGTAGATTTAAGGTGATTGGCAAAAGAACTGGGTGGCATGAGGAAACATTTTTTCTCACAATGAGTTATTATGATCTGGAATGCATTGCTTGAAAGGGTGGTGGAAGCCATGGTGGGATGAGGCCCTTAAGTGGCCAATAATTCACCACTTAAGGGCCTCAATTCGTCTCTGGGTGGGAAAGCCGACCTCCCTGCTCTGGCTGAATTGAAGGTAGTAAGGAAGGTGACAGTGACTCCTCGGCTGGGCCTCCCCTCTTGATTCTATGGCAACCCCCTGTCTCCCAGCCTACTCCCAAGGGAAAAATTAAATTCTGCCCAGGGAGTGGGATTAATTGGACAGCTCTACCAAAGAGTCAGCACAGGCAAGATGGGCTGAATGGCCTCCTTCTGTACTGTATCTTTTTTTATATGATTGTATGATATGCTGTGTGCAGGGTGCATGCATTTTTGGATGGTTAAATCTCAAAGAAGCGAAATGCAGGCTGAAGATCTTGTTGGTAGTGGTAACGTGACTGGAGAAAGAGCAAGTCAGCAATAGCCTTGACTTGATGGTGCTGGAATAGAATAGATTGACCATTGTTATGCAGCGATATCATGAACAACCTCCACCACTTTCCTTATCACAGGCAGCCTTCTATAGTGGGCAAATAACACTAACCATTCGCCATTACCGTAGGAGATACAAGGCGTCGTCTGTAATCTACTGAAGGTGCTGACTATTCCAGGGAGTTCAATAAATTCTTTCTCTTTAAAAAGCTCTGCTGATTTCAGCCAAAATTGGATCTTCAAGCAGCTTCAATAAGTTGTTTGAACCTGTTTGAAGTGCAATTACCTTAGTGATCAGATTCAGGATACGACTGCCAACATGCAAAAGAGACAGTTGCTAAATGAAGAATATCTGTTTTATTTTTTAAAAAATACAAAGTGACTCCTGACAACGCAGCAGCCCGCTGACATCATCAGAGTGCTCCAAGCTGTACACATGTGCAAACGGTATCCTGCGCTGAGTGAGATGCTGCACATGTGCATCCTACGGTTGGCCAGGATTAATTGGCACAAGCGTGGGAAAATGTCATCAGCTACTCGGTCCCCTCGCCTGCTTCCTCCCGCTCAGCCACTCTCTCCTGCCCCACTGGCCGCTCTCCCCCATCAGCCACTCACTCCAGGCCTCGACGCTCTGTCCCACTCTCCCCTCCTCCCCATCGGTCACTTCCCCCCCACAGCCGCTCGCTCCAGACCTTATCACTGCTCTCCCCCACTCCCCTTGGCTCATTATTCCCCACTCCTCGCTTCCCGGGCCCCCCCGCCACCACCCTGCTCTCCGGCTGCTCGCTCCCCGTTTCCCCCCCACCCCCAGAGTCTAGCTCCAGGCCACGCCACTTCCCTCCTCTCAGCCACTCGTTACGGCACCCTGTCACCCCTCGTGGCCCACCTTGCTTCTTTGGGTGGCGCGTGGAGAACGATCGAACGTGGGAGCAAGTGGCCGAGAGTAGAGAAGTGACACGACCTAGAGCTAGTGGCTGGGGTTGGGGCGGGGGGGCGGGTGGAAGCAGGGAGTGAGTGGCTGGAGAGCGGGGTGGCGGGAAACAAGGAGTGGGGAACAATTGGCTGAAGGGAGGGGGAAGGGGGGAGCAGTGGCAAGGTCTGGAGCGAGTGGCTGAGTGAGTGGTGGGGGAGGGGGGGAACGGCGAGGCTATAGCGAGTATGAATGTGTGGATTGGGAGATTGCGGAATGGAGGTAAGGTGGGGGGGTGGGGTGGGGCAGAAATACACAGAGTTATTTCCTCCATAAACGTCACAGTGTAAATGTTGACTTTACCATCCCCTAGAAAGTTGCTTTAAATTCCAAATTTCAATGGCAGTATCATACCAGAGATCTTCTGTTTTTGTCAAAAAAAAAAATCAAAACAGTTGAGCAGGAGACATCCATGAAATGATACAAATGAAGCAATGGCAGGAGAGAGCGGGGTACTGTTGGGGGTGGGATGGAGGTGGCAATGGCAACCTTTGAGGGGATTTTCAGGTTGAAGTTGTTTTTCTGTGATAAATTGAGCAGCGCCATCTTTAATCCTGACAGTAGCCTGAACGTCGCAGACAGTGACGTTCCAGTGGAAGAGGCTTCGTTTGCGCATGTGCTAGTACTGCGCCACCTAGTGGTTGTGTTGTCAGTAAACGCAGCCAAAAGAATATGTGGGTTACTTACCTTGTTAGTGTTAATATCGACTGCCTTTAGTAGATAAATCACATTAACACCTGCTATAAACCATTAGGGCTGTTATGGATTACTTATGCTAGCATATTGAGATAATTTTTAAAATTTGATATTGAGTAGCTCAGTACCTTCCATATTCATTGGAAAATACATGTAGAAGCTAGTCGCATTATATGTGTAGAAAATAGCACATAACTAAAGAAGGTCAAGCCACAAATGAGTTAGGAACTTGAAAAGTTAACAATTTACTTTTATGGATACTGGAATCTTCTCCTTTGGGCATCATTGCAGACATGGAGAAGCTTCTCACTCTGTGATTGGGATTTGCATTATAAGTGCATGTGTTCTATATATGCTGGAAATATATCTTTGATGCAATACAGTATTAAGCAAAGTGATTTAATAAAAGAGCTGGATGAATGAAGTACAAGAACTTATTAAGTAATTTTACATTCTTTAATAATTTCAGGAAACAGGGATAAGGCAGGGAGAGCTGTCTTACAAGTCTGCAGTGATAACAGGTTTTTGCAGAGTCAAACCTTCACCAGTGATGATCTTGCCAGACTACTCCTGTACTTCTGCAACATTCCCAGGTGAAACTTCCATCAGTATTGTTGCTTGACAACAGGGAGGCATTTCAAATTTTGAGGAAACACACATTTTTCAGCTCCTATTTCACTTTTGCAAAAATAAAACCTAGTCCCGTGGAGCAGAGTGCAAGCAGACTGATGTGTTTAATAGCATGAAAATTACATCTAGTCATAACAGTGCGAATGTGTTGGCCAGCCAGAAAAATCCAGCTCCACTCAGACTTGGCTAAACTGTTCAGACCAGGCAGGAAACAAGCTGTAATCAACTTGGCTGGATTTGAATTCTTGCTTAAAAAAGAATGTTCTGTGGTTTAAGAAGCTTGGTGCTGAAACGATGAGAAGCTCAAAGCTGAGGCATTTTCTCACTTGTGCTGTTGAGTTAGAACTCAGCACTTTAAGTGCTTGGTTCTGAGGATCACAGAATGGGGTCATAATGATAATGCTACTGGACTAGTAATCCAAAGGCTCGGACTAATGCTGCAAAGACATGAGTTCAAATCACACCATAAAACCTGGAATAAAAAAGCTAGTCACATTAATGATGATCATGAAACTACTGGATTTTTGTAAAAACCCATCTGGTTCACTAAAATCTGCTGTCCTTCCCTGGTCTGGTCTATGTGAGACTCCAGACCCACAGCAATGTGGTTGACTCTTAACTGCCCTCTGAGATGGCCCAGCAAGCCACTCAGTTATGTCAAACCGCTGGAGAAAAGTCAAATAAGAATAAAATGAGAAGGACCAGCCGGAAACAACAAAGGCACACTTTGCCCAGTCGACCCTACAAAGCCCTTACGAACATTTGAGGACCTGTGCCAAAATTGGGAGAGCCATCCCACAATATCCTGACATAGTCATACTTAGCAAATCATACCTTAATGCCAATGTCCCAGACTCCTGCATCACCATTCCGAGATATGTCCTGTCCCATTGGCAGGACAGACCAGCCAGAGATGCTGGTACAGTGGTATACAGTCGGAAGGGAGTTAGCCTAGGAGTCCTCACATTGACTCCACACCTCATGAAGCCTTATGGAATCAGGTCAAACATGAACATGGAAACCACCTGCTGATTAGCATCTACTGCCCTCCCTCAACTAAAGAGTCAATACTCCTTCATGTTGAACACCACTTCGAAGCAGCACTGAGGGGAGCAAGGGCACAGTGCGTACTCTGGGTGGGAGACTTCAATGTCCATCAGCAAGAGTGGCTTGGTAGCACCATTACTGGCTGAGTCCTAAAGGACATATCTGCTTGACTGGGCCTGTGGCAGGTGGTGAGAGAACTAACGAGAGGGAATAACTACTTGACCTCGTCCTCACCAATCTGCCTGCCACAGATGCATCTGTCCATGACAGTATTGGTAGGACTGACCACCCAACAGTCCTTGTGGAGACCAAGTCCCATATTCACAATGAGGATACCCTCCATCGTGTTGTGTGACACGACCACTGTGCTAAATGGGATAGGCTCAGAACAGATCTAGCAGCTTAAAAATTGGCATCCACAAGGCACTGTGGACCATCAGAGGCAGCAGAACTGTATTCACCCACAATCTGTAACCTCATGACCTGGCATATCCTACGCTGTACCATCATATCAAGCCGGTTTAATGTGGGATGCAGGAGAGCATGACAGGAGCAGTACGAGGCATACTTCAAAATGAGATGCCAACCTGGTGAAGCTACAACATATGACTACCTGCATGCTAAACAACAGAAGCAGCATGTTATAGACAGAGCTAAGCGACCCCACGACCAGCAGACTAGATCAAAGCTCTGCAGTTCTGCCACATCCAGTCATGAATGGTGGTGGACAATTGAACAACTAATGGGAGGAAGAGGCTCAATAAGCATTCCCATCCTCAACGATGGAGGAGCCCAGCACATCAGTGCAAAAGACAAGGCTGAAGCATTTGCACCCATTCTCAGCCAGAAGTGCCAAGTGGATGATCCCTCTCGGCCTCCTCCTAAGCATCACAGATGCCAGTCTTCAGCCAATTCAATTTACTCCATTTGATATCAAGAAGCAGCTGATGGCAATGAATATAGCAAAAGCTATGGACTCTGACAACATCCTGGCTGAGGACTTATGCTTGGGAACTAGTCATGCCCCTGTTCCAGTACAGCAGCTACAACACTGGCATCTATCTGGCAATGTGGAAAATTGCCCAGGTATGTCCTGTCCACAAAAAGCAGGACAAATCCAATCCGGCCAAATATTGCCCCATCAGTCTACTCTCGATCATCAGCAAAGTGATGGAAGGTGTCATTGACAATGCTATCAAGCAGCACTTACTCACCCAGAACTTGCTCGCCGATGCTTAGTTTGGGTTCTGCCAGGGCCACTCGGCTCCAGACCTCATTACAGCCATGGTCCAAACATGGCTGAGTTCGAGAGGTGAGGTGAGAGTGATTGCTCTTGCCATCAAGGCAACACTTGACCGAGTATGGCATCAAGGATTCCTAGTAAAACTGAAATCAATGGGACAAAAGCAAAATACTGCGAATGTTGGAAATCTGAAATAACAACAGAAAATGCTGGAAATACTCAGCAGGTCAGGCAGCATCTGTGAAGAGAAAAACAGTGTTAATGGGCTGGATTTTATTCCGGCAATGGGAATCCCAGCGGCATGCTGGAAGGTGGGGGGAGATCCCCACCAAGATGCTCCATTGGCCCTCTACCAGCTATTTCAAACAGGCAGGCAATTAACTGCCCGCCATCGGGAATGCTTTCCTGAGCTCCTGTCTCCAGAGCTGCTGGCCAATCGAAGGCCTGGCAACTGGGAGCAGTAGCCACTGCTTGCACTGCAAGAGGCCCTGCAGTACAAAGAGAGGCAAGGTAAATGAGGTTGAAGTTACTGAGACCATTCAGGCAGGCCCCAGCAACCGGGTGGGACACGGGGGTTAGTGACAGTATGGGGTGTCTTCACAGGGTGGGGCAGCAATCGTTGCCAGGAGGGGGGGGGTGTTGTCTGGGAGCCCTGGATTGCCCCCAAAGGAGGGACCCTCCCGACTTTGCTAGGAGGCTATCAGACCTGGCAGCATCACCACGCAGCAGCGGGTCCCTCCGCCTTCAATTAATTGAAGTCCTTGGCCTTCCCCGCCCTGGACTAGATTCAACGGGCACTCCACCCACCCCTTCCCTTGCAATTTTATGGGCCCCTCCGCTTCCGTTCCTCTCCCTATGGGGCCCATAAAATTCAGTGTAATGTTTCAGGTCTGTGTTCAGATGAAAGGTCCCAGACCTGAAATAGTTTCACAGTTGCTGCTTGACTTGCTGAATATTTCCAGCATTTTCTGTTTGAAGTTAGTGGGAATTGGGGGAAAACTCTCCACTGATTGGAGTCATACCTAGCACAAAGGAAGATGCTTTTGGTTGTCGGAGGCCAATTATCGCACCCTCAGGACATCACTGCAGGAGTTCCTCAGGGTAGTGTCCTAGGCCCAACCATCTTCAGCTGCTTCATCAACAAATTTCCCTCTTTCATAAGGTCCCTACGTGGGGATGTTCGCTGATGGTTGTATTGTGTTTAGTACCATTCGTGACTCCTCAGATACTGTAGCAGTCCGTGCTCACATGCAGCAAGATCTGGACAACATTCAGGCATAGGTTGATAAATGACAAATAACATTCATGCCACACAAGTGTCAGGCAGTGACCATCTCCAACCACTGAACATCAACATCCGGGGGTTTACCGTTGACCAGAAACTTAACTGGACCAGCGATATAAATACTGTAGCTATAAGAGCAGGTCAGAGGCTGGGAATTCTGCAGCAAGTAACTCATCTCCTGTTTCCCCGATGCCTGTCCACCATCTACAAGGCACAAGTCAGGAGTGAGCGGTGGAATACTCTCCACTTGCCTGGATGGATACAGCTCTAACAACACTCAAGAAGCTCAAGACCATCCAGGACAAAGCAGTCTGCTTGATCGGCATCCCAACCACAATTTTCAACATTCACTCTCTCCATCACCAGCATACAGTGGCAGCAGTATGTACCATCTACAAGATGCACTGCAGCAAGTCCCCAAGGCTCCTTAGACAGCACTTTCCAAACCCACGACCTCTACCACCTAGAAGGACAGGGGCAACAGATGCATGGGAACACCACTACCTGCAATTTCCCCTCCAACTCACACACCACCCTGACTTGGAACTATACTGCTGTTTTCTTACTGTCGCTGGGTCAAAATCCTGGAACTCCCTCTTTAACAGCACTGTGGGTGTACCTACACCAGATGGGCTGTAGCAGTTTAAGATGGTTGCTCAACACTACCTTCTCAAGGGCAATTAGGGATGGGCAATAAATGTTGGCCTAGCCAGCGACACCCATATCCCATTAACAAATAAGCTTGCAGCCAGGTTGAACTACCTGAAAATATTAAACTGTTTGTGTACTAAATATGATTTCTGGGACATGGTGGGGAATCAGTACTGCAAGGGGTAGTGAGTGGCAGAATGGGGTTGTCCTATACAGTAATCTGTGTTTTGTTCATTTCATTCAGTTACAGACAAAATGGTCTTTGTAAATTCGAGTCAAACTGATCCAGAAAAATAATAAAATTGTATTGATCCTGGTGTACCAACTTCATTCTGTACCTTTCTATAAATGTCCAGCTGTTCCAATTATCTGCTGTTATCTGTGCAGTATGACAGTAAAAAGAAATCAACATTGACTGTTTAGTACTGCCACCTACTGGCAGTAAAGATATAATTTGTAATGTCGTTCACTCACCATTAGAAAGAAAAGACTTGCCTTTATAAATGCTTTGCACAAGCTCAGGACGTTCCAAAACACTTTAAAACCAATTGAGTATCATCACTCTTGTAATGAAGGGCAATATGGCAGCCAATTTGCACACAGTAAAATTCCTCAAACAACATTGTGATAATGATCAGATAATTTTTTTAGTGATGTTTGTTGAGGGGTAAATTCTGGCCAGGACACTGGGGAGAACTCCCTTGCTTTTCTTTGACATATTGGCCGCGACAGATTAACGTCTCATCTGAGACACCTCTGACATTGCAGCACTCCCTCAGTACGGCAGTGAAGTGTCAGCCTGGATGTTTTTCACCAGTTCCTGGAGTGGGACTTGAAACCAACCTTCTAGCTCAGAGATGAAAGATACACCAGAGGCCATAAAGTAGCCTCCCATAACCTCTCCAAACATTCAATATGATACTTTTAAGTAGCAAGTGATTTTTTTTTAAATATTTATTTGTTCACGTGGTTTGGGCAGTGCTGATAAGGCTATATATACGAACCACCCTTGCTTGCTGTTAAAAGGTGGCAGTGGGCCTTTTCCTTGAACTACTGCAGTCTGTGTGGTGATGATGCTGCCACAACAGTATTAGGCACAGAATGCTAGAATTTTGACCCCATAACAATGATGAAAGTTATAAATGTCCATCAAGATGGCGTGTGTCTTGAGGATGATGGTATTCTCCTCATATTTAATTGACCTTGTGCATCTAGTGACCAAATGCTTTCTAAAGACCCAATCTGTAACTGCCAGCTGAAAAATAAAGGGTGGAAATATCTTCTATTAATTGTGAATAGAGCCAATTCCAGCCATAGTCTTCTCACATTTGTTGGGACAGTGTACCTTGTTCCCATGATGCATTTAGGTCTTTTGGACATTACAGAATCACAGAATTGTTACAGCACAGAAGGAGGCCATTCGGCCCATCGTGTCTGCACTGGCTCTCCGAATGAGCAATTCACCCGGTGCCATTTCCCTGCCTTCTCCCTGTAACGCTGCACATTCTTCCTTTTCAGATAACAGTCTAATTCCCTTTTGAATGCCTCGATTGAACCTGCCTGCACCACACTCTCAGACAGCGCGTTCCAGACCTTAACCACTCTCTGTGTGAAAGTGTTTTTGCTCATGTCACTTTTGCTTTTCTTACCAATTACTTTAAATCTGCGGCACAGTGGCGCAGTGGTTAGCACAGCAGCCTCACAGCTCCAGTGACCCGCGTTCAATTCTGGGTACTGCTTGTGTGGAGTTTGCAAGTTCTCCCTGTGTCTGTGTGGGTTTCCTCCGGGTGCTCCGGTTTCCTCCCACATGCCTAAGACTTGCAGGTTGATAGGTAAATTGGCCATTATAAATTGCCCCTAGTATAGGTAGGTGGTAGGGAAATAGAGGGACAGGTGGGGATGTGGTAGGAATATGGGATTAGTGTAGGATTAGTATAAATGGGTGGTTAATGGTGGGCACAGACTCGGTGAGCCGAAGGGCCTGTTTCAGTGCTGTATCTCTAAATAAAATTTTAAAAATAAATAAAATCTGTGCCCTCTCCTTCCCAATCCTGTCACGAGTGGGAATGAACATTCAGTGAATTATTCCAAATGATTATAAACAGTGATCAGAAAACAGAAGTGCAAAATGGTTTGTACAACAAGGATTCTTTAATTTTATTCTTAACCTTTCTTATCACAGGAAAGAGGTTCGGGATCTGGGATTGACAATCGTTGTAGATGCCAGGAGACGCCCACCTCATCCTGCATTATTTAAGGCTTTTGGATTTCTTCAGGTGAATAAATATTGGATATGGAATGTCCCCAGGGTATTTTTAAAGACTCATCCTTCCTTCTCTTTGTTATTATGAACATACTAAAACTGACAGACAGAAAAAGGACCACTATTCCATCCAGCCTGACCCACACAGCTGCGATGCCTTGTGCATCACAATATATATGCTCCAAACACCACCTAGAAATCATATGATCTCCTGGGAGGCAAAGAACCCACACCAATTTGGGGAAAAATAATCTGGAAAATTCCTCTCTGACCCCTTAGACGATTGAAGCTAGTCTAGGAGGTCACTCTGGCCCTGATTTACATTATGGGATGCTCACCTCTTGCACGAGGTCATCTGCATCCCAGCCAGAAACAGGTCCAGCTCTCGCGTGAAGGAATTCAGGGAATCTCTGTTCACTACACATGCACTACACTACACACATGTCCATTATTCTCTGGAAAAAGAACCACCTCCAAATATCTAACCTAGATCTCCACTTACACAACTCAAGATTGTGATCCCTGGTCCTTCCTAATCCATTTAGATGGACTGCAGTGGTTCAAGAAGGCGTCTCACCACAACCTTCTCTCGGGCAATTAGGGATAGGCAACAAATGCTGGCCTTGCCAGCAACGCCCACATCCCATGAAAGAATAAAAAAATTGAAACAATTGGTCTACCAAAACGCAATCTAATCTCTTCATCGAATTTAAATCTTGGTCAAACTGAGGTAAGATTCATAAATCCTAATTGAAGATTTCACTTATCTAAATCAAAGGTTCCCTACAATAGGGTGTGCTATGCAATCTCTTTGACTCTTCCATGTTAAGGTTGACACCAAATTCTTTTTCTCTAATCCCTCACCTAGCTTCCCACATCATCAATTTCAAAATAATTTTTAAAAATGCATGCATTATGTAGAAAACCAAAATGATTTGTAGGATAGGCCCCAACTTCCAATCAGCTAATGCCTTGTACATGATTTCCCTAATCTGTTTCTAGTTCCAATCTTCGATCAAGTCTATTTGTTCCCATGCAGCAGTGTGAATAATGCATGAAATTGGTCAAAATATGCTAGAGAAAACTGGCAGACAGAAAAAAATCAGGAGAGCAGGAAAGCAGGGGAACAGTGATAGCGAAAAGCTGTAAGAAAGGAGAGTGAGAAAATAGAGTATCAGAAGACAGGAAAATAGAAGTGAAAAGAAAGAAAGAAAGAAACAGGAATGGAGAAGATAAAATAGTGAAGGAGAGATGCAAGTAGAAGAGAAAAGGAAGAGAGAAAGGAACATAACTGAAGGAGGTGAGAGATAAACAGAAATGAAGGAGAGAAGTGAGAATGACAGCATGGTAAGTTTAGCAAGTGTTGGTTTTAGTATAATAATAAAATCAAAATACTGCAGATGCTGGAAATCTGAAATAAAAACAAGAAATGCTGGAAATACTCAGCAGGTCTGGCAGCATCTGTGGTTTTAGTATTACTTACTAATATCACTATTGTTATGACCATGTGAGAAAAGTGTCTATGGGTCTGTTACTGTCTTCACCTGGTCTTATTGTAACAGGGTTTAATTTTTTTAACACACTGTGTTTTGAGAACAGCTTTGTGAATCCTTGTTCACAGATTTAAAATTATAAGGCAAATAAATGAGCATAAACAGGCTTTCTCAGGTTTAAAGAAGAAACATGAAATTTTATTAAACCTTAAACTTAAACTCTAATACGGTTAACGCCCACGGATATACGACATGCCCACGCTAGCATGCACATGCGATACACACATGCAAATAGGGACAGAAAAGAGAAGAGGAAAATATAGTAGAGAGGGGTTTGAGACAATATCAGAAGAGTCTCTTGTTTACTGTGCTTCGAGGTCACTTGATTGTAGGTAGTCTTGCTGTTCGCCGGGGCCCAGTGTTCCTTTTAAACCTTGTTCACGCAGGAGGCTTTTCTCTCTTTGAGGTTCACGTGTTTTCAGAAGATTCAGTTCCGTGGAAAAGAGATGGAGGCAGGCAGGACTGGAGGCTCTGTTCCAACCAGGAGCACAGGGCATTCTGAATTCAAAACCTCTGTTGGAAGTTCAAATTCAGAAACTCCAACAGTCAGTCAGTCAGTCATGTGACCAAAACTGGTCTGACCACTTATTCTATGTATTGGGGAAGCAACAACTGGGTCCCCATTGTTCTAACACTGTAGGTTATTATGCAAATGTCTTTCCAGTCAGGAGCTTGCAATTTTAAGTTTTAATGTTCATGTGGCGAAATCATGTGTGCCTCAGTCTTGGCAGGTGGGGGTCTGCCTGACACTATCCATAGCAAGAACAAAACAACATGCATTTATATAGTGCCTTTAACATATTAAATGTCCCAAGGCATTTAACACCCAGTATTAACAAAAGAGTTAAGAGAGGAGAAGAGATAAGGTTGGAGGAAGTTTTTAAAAGTGGAGACAGCAGTAGTAAATTGGAAGAGTTTATGAGGAGAGTTCCAGACCATCAGGCTGAGATGGTTGAAAGCTTTGCATTGCTGGTGGAGTGGAGGGGAGAGGCGGGAAGGGGGTGGAGTGGAGTGAATGTAGAAAGGCTTGAGTCAGAAGAGCAGATATCACAAATTGATACAGGACTGGGAGAAATGCAAAGGTAAAGACAAGTAAGGCTTAGAGGGCTTTGTAAATAAGGGCATTTTTAATTCAATTTGTTGGAGGATGGAAAGCCAGTGGATATTGACAAAGGCAAGTGTGATAGGCAAGCAGAGGGTAGAATTTTGGATGACCTGAAATTTATGTAGGGTGGAACTCAAGAGGCTGACAAGGAGAGCATTGAAACATCAGCCCAGGTTATGTGCCCAAGACCTGGAGTAGAACTTGAACCCAGAACATTTTGACTCAGAGGTAAGGGTGCCACCAGAATTAAACAGTTTGTGTAGTTTGGGAGTTAGTGACAAACATTGTCTAGTCTAGGACGACTGCAGTAAGGAAGATTAGATGTCATGTCCATAACAGAGTCCATCACAGAGTCTGTCCAGTTTTTCTTCCCGTAATTTAAAAGATAAATCGGGTGGGCTCTATTGTGAGCATGTGATTCTCACTGCCTGATTTTCCTCTCTGTTCTCCATACGGATGATGCTTTACGTCCTTGCAGTAAATTAACCCGACCCTATTTTGAAAATACGAGGCCCACCAAAGCTGAATATTTGACTACCTAAGTTGATTTTGTTTCTAGTTGCAATATCAAGACTAGAATGTGGTATTCCTGTGCAATCAAGAAAAATATATTGCATTGATCTTTCCAATACTTAATCACTTTGTTGTTCAATTCTGCAGGAGTTTGCTCCTCACTCCATTCATTGTGTCCTGATATTGACAGATAAGGAGACAACTCTCAAACTGGAGAAATGCCCAGGAATATCTGTAAGTGCTATTTATACCGCTTGAGAAATACAAGTAGAATGGTAAAATGCTTTTAACTTGATTTCAGCTGTGTCAGAAGGTTCCTTTAAAATCAAAGTGATACTGATTTACTCGACATGGGCCAGTTATATTAGCACTTTATGCTTTCCCGTATATACATATGTGTCCTTCATCTGGGAGCTCATCTGAGTTAAGCAATAGCTGCTGACCATGTTACTCTATACTGGCTGGCAGGTTATGCTTGTGAGGATGGCAAAGATTTTTATGCCAACTTCACTTTAATGTATCCCTTTAATGCAACCCAGCAATGCAAGGTAATGAGTTGAGCAACACAACTGAAAACCGGCCAGGAAAAGGTGCTTGAATCGCGCGTTAGGTTTTAAAGGAGGACCCTGGATGGGTCATTGTACTAAAACAACACAGTAGCAAAATACTGCAGATGCCGGAAACATGAAATCAAGACCGAAAATACTGGAAACACTCAGAAGGTTAGGCAGCATCTGTGGAGAGAGAAACAGAGTTAACGTTTCAGGTTGATGTCCTTTCACCAGAACTGGCAAAGGTTAGAGAGGTAACAGGTATTAAGCAAGTGCAGAGGAAGGAAAAGTGGAGGAAAAGAACAAAATGGAGTGTCTGTGATAGGGTGGAGCAGGAGAAATTAATTGACAAATGGAATGATGGTGCAAGGCAAAAGGGGATAGTATTGGAACAAATAAAAAAAAAAGTTGTGTCTAGAGGCAACAATAGGGTCAACACCAGGAGCTGCTGTCCAGAAAAAAATGGAGGCAGTGGTTATGACCCGAAATCGTTGAACTCAGTGTTGATTCAGGAAGGCTGTAAAGTGCCTAATCGAAAGATGAGGCACTTTTCCTCCAGCTTACATTGAGCTTCATTGGAACAGTGCAGGAGGCTGAGGTCAGAAAGGTCAG
The DNA here is from genome assembly GCF_036365525.1 of Heterodontus francisci. Lineage (NCBI taxonomy): Eukaryota > Metazoa > Chordata > Chondrichthyes > Heterodontiformes > Heterodontidae > Heterodontus > Heterodontus francisci. The sequence goes on from NC_090386.1 coordinate 39,908,502, forward strand.
GTGGGAGTGGAATGGAGAATTACTGCTAATTATTAGTTTGCCTCACAGAGGAACCTTCTTATGTGTGCAAGAGATGAGTTATACGTAAAGATTCAGTTCAGTGAGCTCTATCTTAAAGTCTCATTTTATTTTATTTTCATTCCCATGGCAAAACATATAGCCTCTGTTTTTGAAGAAGGTATTGTGGAAAATTAAAGAACAGAATGATTGCGGCTTTTCACCTACTCAAGTGTAACAAGTTTCTGGCATTTGCCATGTGTTTACAGCATTGCACAGAGGTGTGGGTGGTTTGGTTGTGTTTTATGCATTTAAAAAATATGCACCAATTTTGTATGAACAGAAATAGAGCAGAAGAAACAGATACATGTTCTTGTGCGTGCGCGCGCACACACACACACAAACAAACAAGCACAAACACACAAACAAATACGCACATAGACAAATGCACATAGAAACATGCACACGAACACATACACAAATACACACGCACAAGTACACACACTTTTGGGCATAATTTTTCGTGCCTAAAAGGCAGGGGCGAATCCCTCCTTGGCCAGGTGTAACCCACACAGCAATTCTATGGCGCCAGGCCAGTTAACAGCCTGGTGCCGGGATACCCGTCCCTTTAAAGACGGGGAATCCCGTCTCCAAGAGCGGCCGGCCAATCACAGGGCTGGCAGCTCAATGGTATCAGCAGTGCCACTAGGAGTGGTGGCCACTGCTGGTACTGCAGAGGCTTTGGAACCTGGCTCAGCGCTGGAGAATCGGACCTCAGGTAAGTGAGGCGGGGTTGCCAGGGCCAGTCCTGAAGGCCCTGGCGATGGGGGTGGGATGGGGGAGGGTGGGCCTTGAGTACAGGGGAACGGAAGTACAGGGAAGGGTTTTTTTGTTGACAGGAGCCCTCCTTGGGCCACAGATTGTCCACAGAGGAGCCCCCGCTCCCCCCACAAGCCTACATAGAGGTCATCTCGTTTTACTGGACAACCTCCCCACGTGGTGGAGGTCCCTCCTTCCCCCCTCGCTGACTTAATGCCATCAACAGAGGGAAGAGGCTTTTAAGTGGCTGTTAATAGGCCTCTTAAGGACCTCAAATGGCTTGTGGGCAGGAAGGTGTTGTGATGGAGAGGTGATGGGCCCTCCACCCCCACCTCCTATCGCAATTCTCTGGGCTCCCCTCACCTCCAAACATGTCTCAGGGGCCCATAAAATTCTGCCCAAACACACACAAATACACACACACAAATACGCACACAGACAAATACACACAAACACACAGAGACAAACATACACACAAATATGCACACAAACACACACACAGAGGCAAACAGACACAGAGACACATACTCACACACTCACAAACTTACTTAATACACTTTTGCATAAGCACACACAGCCAAACACGGTAGATTTTATACAAACCTCAATATGTGCACTCAAGTGTCATAGCTAATGGGGAAGGAGGCTGGAAATGGTTGCTAGGATTTTTGTAGTTATGTTATTATTATTCTTAACTATAATTTACAAACATAAAGCCATTACTTAAAGATTTTACGATTATCAAACCACCTAAGTATAAAAGTAAGTCTGTTGTGTGAAGACATGATGATTAAAGACTTTCAGAATACAATTAAAGACAAAGTGATTATTGGCTTATATAATTATTCCCTGACCCCTGAAGGCATCAAGTGAAGCTAAATGGTTGATTTCTTGATTGGGTACTCCTGCAGGAGAGTGCCCTTCACAGGGTGCATGAGTTGGAAATTCCTGTATCTTAAACCCTGATGTTTTATTCACTGATTTAAAACTCGAGGTTTGTGGGCCCACTATTTTCCAGACTGGGCTCCATTCAAACATTTCTCTTTATCAGGAGGAACCAGACCAGGGAACCAGTCCTTATCGGATAAAGAACTTCATTAAAGAAAGATGACGTTCTTCAATTTGTAACTGATGTTTTATGCATAACTTGAATTATATAATGCATGTTGTTATTGTTTTAATAGATGGAAGTTTTGACATCCTTGAAAGCCCTGCATAAGTTTATTGACAGCAACCAGCTGACCGAGAATTTGGAGGGGACATTTCCTTACAATCACTCTGAGTGGATTCAATTCCGTATGGTCAGTAATACATCACTTAAAAAAACTTTACTAGTTTTAATAGAGAACAAAAATGTAGATTGTCTTACATTTTGTATTCATATCAATCATTCCAAAAGCATATTGGTAAAATGTGCTTTTTTTAATGATTGCATCAGTTTAGATGTGAAGTCCTATTGTTTGATTCATAATTGAGTTAAATATTTACCTCTCGTGGCATTTCTCACGTAGTTGCAAAGGTTGCCCAAATTGGGCCTGAGTTGGGTTGGTTAGTCTGAGCCATGAAGGATCGTGGGAGAGTGTGTCAAAGGTCAGGGATGTTCATGAAGCCTGGTAGGATGCAATAGACCATGAAGAAAAATGTTTTTGGAACAATTGGAAGATGAGATTTTTTATATTTGCTCTTGGGATGTGGGAGACACAGACCAGGCTACATTTTTTCCCATTTCTAGTTGCCCTGAGGATGTGGGTCTTCTCCTTGAACCACTGCAGTCCTTGAAGTGACTCCCACAATGGAGTTAAGTAGGCAGTTCTAAAATTCTGACCCAGTGACAATGAAAACACAGCAAGGTGTGCTGAAGTCAGGATGGTGTGTGACTTGGAGGGGAGATTGGAGGTTGTGGTGTTCACATGACATTGCAGCTTTTGTTTTTCTTGTTGGTGGATGTCACAGAAGAGGTAGGTGCAGTCAAAGTCACCCTGGTGAGTTGCTGTAGTACATTCTGTTGATCACACATACTGCAGCCATCAATATGTTCGTGATGAAGAGTGTGGATATTGAGTCCAGTGACAGGGGCATAAATTAAGCAAATTGCTCTGTCCTGGATGGTGTCAAACTTATTGAGTGTTGTTGCAGCTGCACACCCATCCAAGCACCCATCCTACTGATTGGAGCCTTGTAAAAGATGGAAAGGCTGGGAGGGATCATGAGGTTAGCTGCTCATAACAGTGTACCAAACCTCTGTGATGGGTGTCTCAACCTCCAGCAAAACTGCCACTGAGAACCCTGCATCACCCCTTCTGTGGGAGGCCTGCTGAATCCAGGGTCAATTAGGCACTTCACAGGACAGCGGCGGGCCTTCCATGAGATCAAGGACTCCAGCGCCGGAAGTCCCGTCCACTGAGAGTTGTCAGCCAATCAGAGGCTGGCAGCTGTTTAACTGAGCGGCGCCACCATGGAAGCAGTGGCTGCTGCTGGTGGAGCACCCAACTGAGGCTTGGGGTAGCGCTGGACCCAGGCCACAGATAGGTCAGGGTAGGAGGGGTCTTGTGGGCTGGGGGTCGTGGGGATGGGGGAAGTGTCGGGGTTGGCAGCAAGGGCAGGGAATGGCTCTCAGCGGGCCCCCCATTTCCCGATGCCAAGTCCCTTGTTCAGACATTAAATGCCTTTGAAAGAGGGATCCCCACCAATCCCCAATTGGAGCCAGCGAGCAACCTGCACGGTTTCTCTTGTCGTGCTCCCCATGCGGTTAATTGCAGCGGCAGCAGGATGGGGCCATTAATTGGGCATTATTGCCCACTTGAGGGCCTCAATTGGTGGCAGGGCGGGAAAGGCCATTCACAGGCCTTCCCACTCCGGACTTAATTTTGGCAGAGGTGGGAATGTGGCATGGCCGCCCCCCACCACCATCTCACCTGATTACATGCTCTTCCCACCTCCGATCCCGCTGCGGGGGAGTACATAAAATTCTCCCCCCCCATGGTGTAGATATGGGTGGCCCAGTTTAGTTCCTGTTGACACTCTTAGGATGTTGATGCTGGGGATTTAGCAATGGTGGCACGGTTGCAGGTCTGCAGGAGGTGGCTGGGTTTTCTCTTGTCCAAGGTGATCATTACCTGCCATTTATATGGTACAAAAGTTACCTGTCTTTTGCCAGTCCAAGACTGGATATTATCCAAGTCTTAATGTAGGTTGGTGTGAGTTGCTTCATTATTCAAGAAGTGTGAATGGAGCTGAGCTCTTTGGAATCTTCAGTGAATGGGCTCACTCCTGATCTGATGCTGAAAAACTGGTCATTGATGAAGCAGCTGAAGGTGATTGGGCCAAGGACACATCCTTGAAGAACAGCTGTGGTGATGCCCTGATGCTATAATGACTAATCTCCAACAAGCACAACCATCTTCCGTTGTGTCAGATACGACTCCAGTCACTGGAGAGTTTCCCTATGACAGTGCAAAAATGTCTACCACATACACACATGTACAAATAGAAATGATAGAATATCACTCTGTATCACTGCCATTACGAGGTAGAATTTATCTCTATTACATTATTTAGAAGTACATCATTGTTGTCTTCATCCTATCGTTGTTCATCCAAACCTTTATCAGCTCGGCCTAGCAGTAGAACTCTTGGCTCTGTGCCATATGGTAATGTATTCCACACCCGCCCCCCACCAAAGATTTGGGTTGAAACTCTATGCTTTACCAAGGGAGTGATACATTGTCAGATGTGATGTCATTTGCATGAGCCATTAAACTGGGGACCCGTTTGTAGGATGCAAAATACTTTTATTTGAAGATGGCTAGGGGAATTCTCCCAGTGAACTGACCAGCTCCTATCCTCCAAAAATAGATTAACTAGTCCCGGACTACATTGCTGTGCAGAAATTGGCTATCCATTTGCCTTCAAAGCAACAGTGACTAAAGTTCACAAACAAGTCTTTGGATATGAAGAGCTTTGGAACACCCTGAGGATGTGAAAAGAACTATGTGTAATTTGTGATTATGGTTACCAGAGCAATGAAGCAACATAAAGCCTCAAGGAATTGTTCAATTACATAGTGGATTTTATCACTGAACCACATAGTTTCTGAACCCTTCAATTCACTTGCACAAAATCTTCCATCAATACATCTCACAAGAAATGTTGTGTAAGTGAAAAGGCTTTGCTTTCAGAATAAAAAACAACTTCTTCAGAAAGGCAGTCTTTCTAAATGTTCAGATTTACAGAGGATTTTGATGTACAGGCCCAGATAACTACATGGAAATATGATGTGGCAATAATGGAGACCTCGCTCAAAAAAGGGCAGGACTGGACATTAAATATTCCTGGATACAAGGGGCTGGATTTTCCTTCTAGGGTCGGGAACCCGACTTTGGGAGAACTTCCGGGTCCCAACCCCACACCATGCCACAAGTAGAATACCAACACGATTTATCAGTCCCAGGTCAATTAATGGCCAGAGGGTGCACTCGCTGTTCAATTAAGGATGGAAGGCATTTTCATGAAGCTGGAGGGCCAAAAGGAGGTCCTCCAGCAATGACAGATCGGCAGCCCCACCATCCGAGGTGGGAGCTGCTGATGTGTGTGGGAGAAAGAGAGAGGGCAGCGACATCTTGAGGCAGCCTCTGAGCACTTCTTAAAAATATAAAAATACAATGAAGCCAAAGCTGCCAGGGTGCCTGATGGAGGAGGAATCCTTTCACACGGCGGCCTGTCGACACAGCTGTAGTCTTTGCGATATGGCGACTGGAGTTTAAAAATTCAACTGAAGCACAGGCCCCCACCTTATCCCCCCTGGTCTGCCACTGGGAGGCTGCTTCCTCTCACTGGCTGTGTTTTGGCCACTGCAATCAGCACAGAAGAAGTGCCTTGATAGGCCCCTTAATTACCTTTATTGGCTACCTGCCACTTGCGGGTGGGTAACAGTTCTGTCCTCCAACCAGCCTTTTTGAAAATGACTCAGGTTGGAACCGTGCCAGCAAACCAGCATGTTGGCCAGCGGCAAGAAATTCCGGGCCTGTCCCCCTCCAGTCCTGCCCCCATTGAGCTTTGAAAATTCTGCCCAAGGTGTTCTGGAAAGATAGGGAAGGAAAGAAAGGAGGAGGGGTGGCAGTATTGATTAAGGAGAATATTACAGTGCTGGACAGTGAGGATGTTCTGAATGGGTCAAGTACAGAATCTTTTTAGTTAGAGTTAAGAAATCATTCAAGATTCCATTATACTACTGGGTGCATTCTATAGGCCACCAAATAATAAGAAAGACATAGAGAAGCAAATTTGCAACGGAAGTACAGAGAGGTGCAAAATTATAGAGTAGTTATAACGGGGGACTTGAATTATCTGAATATAGACTGGAATAGTAATAGTGTAAAAGGCAGAGAGGGGAAAGAATTTTTGAAATGCATTCGGGAGAATTCTCTAGATCAGTATGTTTCTGGCCCAACAAGAAAGGATGAATTGCTGGATTGGGTTCTGGGGAATGAGGTGGGTCAAAAGGATCAAGTGGCAGCAGGAGAACATTTAGGGAACAGTGATCATAGTATCATAAGGCTTAGATTAGCCATGGAAAAGGACAAGGAGCAATCTAGTGTAAAAACAATTGGAGGAGGGCCAATTTCAGTGGATTGAGAATGGATCTGTTCTGGGTAAATAAGATTGGCACGCAAAACTGTAACGAAACAATGGGCTTCCTTTAAAGAGGAGATGGTTTGGGTAGTGTCCAGGTACATTCCCGTGAGGGAGAAATGTTGGGCAACCAAAGCCAGAGCTCCCTGAACGATGAAAGAGATAGGGAGTAAGATAAAGCAGAAAAAGGGTGCTTATAACAGATGTCAGGTTGATAATACAAATGAGAACCAGGCTGAATATAGAAAGTTCAGAGGGGAAGTGGAAAAGAAAATAAGAGAGGCAAAGAAGGAGTATGAGAAGAATCTGGCAGCTAACATAAAAGGGAATCCAAAAGTCTTTGATAGGCATATAAATTGTAAAAGGGTAGTAAGAGGAAGGATGGAGCTGATTAGGAACGAAAAAGAGAACATATGAATGGAGGCAGAGCGGGCATGGCTGAGGTACTAAATGAATACTTTGCATCTGACTTTACCAAAGAAGATACTGCTGAAGTCATAGCAAAAGAGGAAGTAGGTGAGATATTGAATGGGTTAGAAATTGATAACGAGATATTAGAAAGGCTGACTGTACGTAAAGTTGATGACTTCACAGAATCACAGAATAATACAGTGCAGAAGAGGCCCTTCGGCCCATCGAGTCTGCACAGATGCATTAAAGACACCTGACCTGTCTACCTAATCCCATTTGCCAGCACTTGGCCCATAGCCTTGAATGTTATGACGGGCCAAGTGCTCATCCAGGTACTTTTCAAAGGATGTGAGGCAACCCGTCTCTACCACCCTCCCAGGCAGGGCATTCCAGACCGTCACCACCCTCTGGGTAAAAAAGTTCTTCCTCAAATCCCCCTTAAACCTCCCGCCCCTCACTTAAACTTGTGTCCCCTCGTAACTGACCCTTCAAATAAGGGGAACAGCTGCTCCCTATCCACCCTGTCCATGCGCCTCATAATCTTGTACACCTCGATCAGGTCGCCCCTCAGTCTTCTCTGTTCCAGCGAAAACAACCCAAGCCTATCCAACCTCTCTTCATAGCTTAAATGTTCCATCCCAGGCAACATCCTGATGAATTGCCTCTGCACCCCCTCCAATGCAATCACATCCTTCCTATAATGTGGCGACCAGAATTGCACACAGTACTCCAGCTGTGGCCTTACCAAAGTTCTGTATAACTCCAACATGACCTCTAAAATAAAAGCAAAATACTGCGGATGCTGGAAATCTGAAACATAAACAAGAAATGCTGGATTCACTCAGCAGGTCTGGCAGCATCTGTGGAAAGAGAAGCAGAGTTAACGTTTCGGGTCAGTGACCCTTCTTCGGAACTCTTTTTTCCGAAGAAGGGTCACTGACCCGAAACGTTAACTCTGCTTCTCTTTCCACAGATGCTGCCAGACCTGCTGAGTGAATCCAGCATTTCTTGTTTTTGTTCCAACATGACCTCCCTGCTTTTGTAATCTATGCCTCGATTGATAAAGGCAAGTGTCCCATATGCCTTTTTCACCACCCTATTAACCTGCCCTTCTGCCTTCAGAGATCTATGGACAAACACGCCAAGGTCCCTTTGTTCCTCGGAACTTCCCAGTGTCAGGTCATTCATTGAATACCTCCATGTCACATTACTCCTTCCAAAGTGTATCACCTCACACTTTTCAGCGTTAAATTCCATCTGCCACTTTTCTGCCCATTTGACCATCCCATCTATATCTTCCTGTAACCTAAGACACTCCACCTCACTGTTAACCACTCGGCCAACCTTTGTTGCATCCGCGAACTTACTGATCCTACCCCCCACATAGTCATCTATGTCGTTTATTTAAATGACAAACAATAGGGGACCCAGCACAGATCCCTGTGGTACGCCATTGGACACCGGCTTTCAGCCATCTGTCATCACTCACTGTCTCCTACAGCTAAGCCAATTTTGAATCCACCTTATCAAGTTACTTTGTTTCCCATGTGCATTTGCTTTCTTGATAAGTCTCCCATGTGGGACCTTGTCAAAGGCTTTGCTGAAATTCATGTAAACTACATCAACTGCACTACCCTCATCTACACACCTGGTCACATGCTCAAAAAATTCAATCAAATTTGTTAGGCATGACCTCCCTCTGACAAAGCCATGCTGACTATTACTAATCAAATTTTGCCTCTCCAAGTGGAGATAGATTCTCTCCTTCAGAATTTTCTCCAATAGTTTCCCTACCACTGACGTGAGACTCACTGGTCTGTAGTTCCCTGGCTTATCTCTACAACCATTCTTAAATAGAGGGACCACATTAGCTGTTCTCCAGTCCTCTGGCATCTCCGCCGTGGCCAGAGAGGAATTAAAAATTAGGGTCAGAGCCCCTGCAATCTCCACCCTCACCTCCCTTAGCATCCTGGGACACAAATCGTCCAGACCTGGAGATTTGTCCACTTTTAAGCCTTCCAAAACCTCCAGTACTTTGTCACTCCCTATGACAATTTGCTCAAGAACCTCACAGTCTCTCTCTCTAAGTTCCAAATCTACATCCTCATTCTCTTGGGTGAAGACAGATGTGAAGTATTCGTTCAACACCCTACCAATGTCCTCTGGCTCCACCCAAAAAGTTCCCCCTTGGTCCCTAATGGGTCCTACTCTTTTCCTGGTTATCCTCTTCCCATTGATATACTTATAGAATATCATGGGATTTTCCCTACTTTTACCAGCCAGCGCTTTCTCATATCTCCTATTTGCTCTCCTAATTGCTTTCTTAAGCTCCATCCTACACTTTCTGTACTCCACTAATGCTTCCATTGATTTGCTCTCCTTGTATTTGCTAAAAGCCTCTCTTTTCCTTCTCATTGTACCCTGAATGTTTCTGGTCATCCATGGTTCTCTGGGCTTGTTGCTCCTACCTATTATCCTAGAGGTAACATGTTGGGCCTGTACCCTCCCCATTTCCTTTTTGGATGCCCCCCACTGCTCTTTTGTAGATTTCCCGACAAGTAACTCTTTCCAGTCTACCTTGGCCAGATCCTGCTTTATTTTACTAAAATTCGCTCTCCCCCAATCCAAAACCTTTTTTTGCAACTTGTCTATTTCTTTCACCATAACAAGCTTAAATTGTACCATGTTGTGGTCGCGATCACCAAAATGCTCCCCCACCAACACATCAACCATCTGTCCGGCTTCATTCCCCAGAATTAAGTCCAGCACTGCACCCTCCCTTGTTGGATCCTCTACATATTGAGCTAAAAAGTTCTCCTGTATACATTTTAAGAACTCCACTCCACCTAAGCCCTTAACACAATGACTATCCCAATTAATGTTGGGAAAGTTGAAATCACCTAATATAATTACCCTATTATTTTTACACACCTCTGAAAATTGCGCACATATTTGCTCCTCAATTTCCCGCTGACTATCTGGGGGTCTATAATAAACACCTAGCAATGTGGCTGTCCCATTTTTATTCCTAAACTCTACCCATAAAGCTTCATTTGATTCCCCCTCCAAGATATCATCTCTCCTTACTGCAGTAACTGACTCCTTAACTAATATTGCAATGCCCCCTCCTCTTTTACCCTCTCCTCTGTCTCGCCTGAAGATTCTATATCCCGGGATATTGAGCTGCCAATCCTGCCCCTTCCTCAACCATGTCTCCGTGATGGCTACTGTATCACAATTCCACGTGTCAATACTTGCCCTTAACTCATCCGTTTTACCTGCAATACACCTGGCATTAAAAGTAGAGGCCTTCCATCCTGGTCTTACTCCCTTGAAACTTACTTCCGCTGTATTCCCTCTGACTTGTTCGCTTTCCTGTGTTTAGTTGTGTCCCTATTCTGCTAGGAGTCTGCATCCCCTCCCCCTGCCAAATTAGTTTAAACTCTTCCCAACAGCACTAGCAAACCCGCCAGCAAGGATGTTAGTCCCCCTTTGGTTCAGATGTAGACCGTCCCACTTGTACAGGTCCCACCTTCCCCAGAAACAGTCCCAGTGGTCCAGGAATCTAAAACCCTCCCTCCTGCACCAACTCTTAAGCCACGCATTCATCTGTGCTATTCTCCTATTTCTATACTCGCTAGCACCTGGCACTGGGAGTAATCTAGAGATTACAACCCGAGAGGTCCTGCTTGTCAGGACTGAATGAGATGCACCCAAAGATGCTGTGGGAAGTAAGGGTGGAACTTTCAGAGGTACTGGCCATTATCTTCCAATCCTCCTTAGATATGGCGTTTGTGCCGGAGGACTGAAGAATTGCAAATGTTACACCCTGTTCAAAAAAGGGTGTATGGATAAACCCAGCAATTACAGGATGGCCAGTTCAATCTCGGTGGTGGGAAAGCTTTTAGGAACGATAACCTGGGACAAAATTAACACTCACTTGGACAAGCGTGGATTAATTAAGGAAAGCCAGCATGAATGTGTTAAGGGTAAATTGTGGTTAACTAACTTGATTGGTTTTTTGATGAGGGTAACAATGAGGGTTGATGGGGGACATAGGAACATAGGAGCAGGAGTAGGCCATTCAGCCCATTGAGCCTGCCCCGCCATTCAATATGATCATGACTGATCATTCATTTCAATGCCTTTTCCCCACACTATCCTCATATCCCCTTATGTCATTTGTATTTAGAAATCTATCAATCTCTGCTTTAAACATACTCAATGAGCTTCTGCAGCCCTCTGGAGTAAAGAATTCCAAAGATTCGCAACCCTCTGAGTAAAGAAATTTCTCCTCAGCTCTGTCCTAAGTGGCTTCCCCCTTATTTTGAAATTGTGTCCCCTGGTTCTAGAGTCCCCAACCAGGAGAAACATCTTAGCTGTATCTAGCCTGTCAATCCCTTTAACTATTTTGTAAGTTTCAATGAAATCACCTATCATCCCTCAAAACTCTAGAGAACAAACGCCCAGTTTCTTCAATCTCTCTTCATAGGACAGTCCTGCCATCCCGGGAACAAGTCTGGTATACATGAACTTCCAAAAGGCATTTGATAATGTGCCACATAATAGCCTTGTCTGCAAAGCTGAAGTCCACAGAATAAAAGGGACAGTGGCAGCATGAATACAAGTTGGCTGAGTGACAGGAAACAAAGAGTAGTAGAGAACATTTGTTTTTCAGACTGGAAGAACGTGTACACTGGGGTTCGCCAGTGATCGGGACTAGGACCACTGCTTTCTTGATATATATTAATGATCTAGATTTGGGTGTACAGGGCATAATTTCAAAATTTGCAGACAACAAAAATTTGGAAGTATTGTGAACTGTGAGAAGGATATTGATAAACTCCAAGAGGACATAGACAAGATAGTGGTATGGTCAGAAACATGGCAGGTGAAATTTAATGCAGAGAATTATGAAGTGATGAATTTTGGCAGGAAGGAGAAGGAGAGGCAATATAATCTAAAGGGTATAATTCTAAAGGGGGTGCAGAGACACCTGGGGGTATATGTACACACATTTTTGAAGCTGGCAGGGCAGGTTGAGAAAGTTGTTAAAAAGGCTTTATAAATAGAGGCATAGAGAACTAAAGCAAGGAAATTATGATGAACCTTTATAAAACACTGATTCGGCCTTAATGATGTATTGCGTCCAGTTCTGGGCACCATACTTTAGGAAGGATGTGAGGGCTTTAGAGAGGGTGCAGAAATGATTTATGACAATGGTGCTCTTGTGGATAGCTTGGAGAAGCTGGGGCTATTCTCCTTAGAAAAGAGAAGGTCGAGAGGAGATTTGATAGAGGTGCTCAAAGTCATGAGGGGTCTGGACAGAGTAGATTGGGAGAAACTGTTCCCATTCATAGAGGGGTCAAGAACCCCCAGAGTACAGTGATCAAAGGTGATTGGCAAAAGAAGCAACGGCGACATGAGGAAAAAGTTTTTTACGCAGCGAGTGGTTAGGGTCTGGAATGCACTGCCTGAAAGTGTGGTGGAGACAGATTCAATCGTGGTTTTCAAAAGGGAATTGGACAAGCGCCTGAAGAGAAAACATTTGCTGGACTATGAGGAAAGAGCAAAGCAGTGGGAGTATCAGAGTTGCTAACACAGACAAGACAGGCTGAATGTCTTCCTTCTGTGCTGTAACCATTGTATGATTTCTGTGATTCTAAAAAGGAAAATGAGGTGGTAGAGTTTGATGGAAAGGATCATGGGGTAAAAATTGGTACATATTGCACTTGTTTTACTGGCATAAATGGTTACAAAGCATTCCAATTCAGCAATGGAGTAGCCTGCACTCGATCAGTGCAGGCATTGGACCTTTGCTATATTTGGGAGGTCCATTTTTTAGGTGACCAACTCAACCCAGGCATTAAGCCCTTGAATATGTTAATGAGGGGCCCAATGCCTTCAGGAATTTGAATTGTAGGTTGCTTGCTATGCCTGTTGTGGTCCTTGGCTAACTCCTTTAGTTGACGAGGGGTCCAGTCACATTCGTCAGTACAGCATTGTTGAAACAGATTATCTGGTCATTCTCACATTGCTGTTTGTGGGAGCTTGCTGTGTGCAATTTGGCTGCCACATTTCCTACATTACAGTGACTACACTCCAAAAATAATTCATTGTCTGTAATTTTTTGGCATGACCTGAGGATGTGAAAGGCGATATGTAAATCCAAGTCTTTCTTTACTGTAGAGCATACCTGTTTGTTGGCAGCTGCTGACTAGGCTGCAGCAGGCTGCTGAAAATCTGACCGGGCCTGCTTTCTGTACAGGATTGTGAGGCTGTGGCATGCACTACAGGAGGTAGTGATTGTAGCAGTGACCATGTCAGCTTTTAAAGAATAAGTGAGCTAGATAGTTCAAGGTATGCAGGATAAAGGGATATGGGAATAGAGTGGATACTTGGGATTAGGACAACTGCTGACTTGGAAAATAAACACTGACATGGGTTGTGTCGAGTGACCTGTTTCTGTATTGTAATTCTATAAAAGACAGATTGCTTAACATTTACCTTGTGTCCCCGGTATTTGAACCCTTCAACCTAGTGAAAAATATTAATATAATGTTAAGCTAGTAGCTATATATTTTACTGAACATGCTTTTTCATATAGATTGTTGTGTATTCGAGATGAGATATAATTGCAACAGTTTGCTGATAATTGCTAGTGAACCACATCATGGAGTAAATTACAATTTTACAGTATTGAATCTTCAATATAATGATGCCAGATGTTTCCATTCCATCATACTGAGTGCCACAGTTTGCATGAATAAATGTTTATTGAATCAAATAGCTACAGGGTAATGGTTTTAATGGAGCTCTTTTAATTAATGCCAGTACAATACCTTCAGTAATGCAGCCTGGTGTCAAAGGCTTCAGTACGACAGTGCCAGATGTTGCCGTTCCATCATGTTAAATGCTCAACATTCTGTATGAATAAACATGCCCTGGAAAATATATCACTATTGGCTTCTTCGTTCATATTGAAATTCTTCCCTGTGATGAAAGATTCAAACACCAGGGGACATAAGAAAAAAAATTAAGTTAGGAATAGAAGAAAACCCAAGCATAACTTTTTTTCATATAAATAGTTACAACGTTGTGAAATAGGAACAATAGGCCATTCCTGTTCACTCGTATGATCATCCTGATCTCCTGGACTAGGTTTGAATGTCTGAGTGGATTTTTCCAGTTTCCTCCAGCACCTTCACACCGCACCCCACCCCCACCCCCCCCCCCCCCCCACCTGCCCACTTACTGTTATGCCCTGTGCTTTTCTGTTTTCTTTGCCTCTCCCAAGAGATTACCTACCTGCAGGGTGGGGGGAGGGGGGGGGAGTGGTGTGGAAGGAGCATGGGGGGCAGGGTTTACAAGGGTTTAGTCATAATGCTATAAGCATCGTGAGTGTGGGGCAGGATTGTTGAGCCAGATTGTCTTTTCCTGACCATCATTTTTCGATGTTCATATATTCACGAGAAAAGCTAACAATGAAAGGCCATTTGACTGGTTGAAGCTCAACTCTCCGGTCCTCTAACTTTATTAAAGCAACATACTCGTTTTGATCATCCCCAATCTCTGATCCTTTACTACCATGCTGAAAAATTATTCCAAACATTCATCACTCTGAGTAGAAACAATTTTTCTAACATCTGTTTTCAAACCACTTCCATCAAATTTCAATTTATATCTCTTGGCCCTACTTTCCCAACTTAACAAAGTAATCTTGTGGGCTTTTCCTATGTATATCACTAGATATTTAATACTTTGGTGTGATCTCCCTTAGTCACCCTTCTTTCTAAGCTGTAAAACTTAAGCTTCTCTAATCATACTTTATATTTCAATCCTTTTTTATTTGGAAACAATTTTATTTCTCTTTTTGGCATGTGACCAAAATTCAACACTCCTATTCCCAGTGCGGTTTGACCAATGCATTTAAGTGTTCCAGTATAACTTTATTGTCCTACTATATAATCGAGTCACATCATCATGAAGTTGAGTGATGAGGGAACCATCAATCCCAAGTCTCTTACTAAGTATCTCTGCGAATTCACTCCCACTTCTTGTACTCTTAAGATATAAAAGTTTTGAACAATGTTCAATACTTTACATTTACCAGTGTTTAATTTTCCCATTATAGTGTGGCCAGCAAATTTGATAAACTTGCATTTAGTTTTGATATACAGATATTTACTGTGGATTAGAAGCAATGGAGTTTCAGTACTAACCAATGTGGAATCCCACTCAGCACCCAGTCTGAGATTATTCCTGTTCTCAGTCCCCCTACTTCCTTTTTGTTAACTAAATTCTGAGTCAGTTGCTCTGGGAGTGGCACAGTCGTCTATTAATATACTGGAGTGGTACAGTGCTAGTATGCTAAAGCATTGGTGAAGTCATTCACTGGTATACTAATGCATGCTGCAGATCTGACACATGGATACACTATTGTACAGCCAGAGTAACATTCTGGCACACTATTGCACTGCAGGGGTGGAATATTAAAAGTAGATTTTATGAATGGACAATATATTCAGCAGGGCCTACTGATATCAACATCTGAATTCTAACTATGCACTTAAAAACTCCCATGCTGGGAGGGTGATTTTTCAGATCTATCTTCTAATCTATCCAATACATTAGTTAGATAGGATTTTTGCTCCCCGATGTGACAATCCAATTTTAAACTTCGGGAAGTCTGATCTATGTTCCAGCTGGCTGGAAAATTCAAATGAATCAATTCTCTTTTTCTTTGGAAGTACTGTGTTTCTGCCACCAGATGTCAATCTTGTGCTTTGTAATGCTGTGACTAGTGATTGAGGTCGTAGAGGCATGTTGTAGCAAATAATATTTTAAAGAAAGAGGAAAGAACTTGCATTTATATCACACCTTTCACAACATCTAGACTCCCAAAGTGCTTCACAGCCAATATGTTACTATTGTAATGTAGTCACTGTTTTAATGTAGGAAACAGCAGCAAATTTGCACACAGCAAGGGCCCACAGTCTTGAGATAAATGAAACTGCTCTACTGATGTTGGCTGAGGGATAAATTTTGGCCAAGACATCAGGGAGGGCTCCTGGAATGCCTTGAAATCTTTCCCATCCACCTGAGAGTCGCTAAGTTTACCAATTCATCTGAAAGACAGCACCTCCGACAGTGCAACACTCTCTCATTACTGCACTGATGTGCCATTCTACCTTATGTTTAAGTCTCTGAAATGAGTCTTAATCCATGGCCTACTGACTCAGGCTTACACCGATGGAGGATCTTGCCCACCAGCACATTAGCACTTCACACTCTGCTGCTCCTGGTTTTTCTCCTGCTGCAATCAAGCTTTCAAGAGAAAACTGCTGGCTCATTTCAAAGGGAGAATCCAGCCACTCCTTCCCAAACTTGCTTAAAAATGAAATCAACTCAAATCATTCTAATTCAGCAGGGGAATTAAAATATTCTAGGAGAATAAAAGGTATCAGCTGACAATTTCACTCAGCTGTAAACAGGCAAAGATTTTCCGTTATCTGTAAGTTTTGTAGTGTCATATTTAAAGGATTTTTCAATATGGAGGAAAAGATGCTGATTGAATTTTACATATGGCTCCAATGAGTAACATTTATGAAGGATATTTGTTGAACATAAATTGGAATTTTTGTTGTTGCAGAAACTTGAGTTGTTTGTCGCAAACTGCAGAGAAACATCCACTTTGTTGCTGGACACCATTAGAACGTTTGAATCTAACAAACCTGGCATCAGTGCAGAGGTACATAGCAAACAAAAAATAAAATAGACCAGGAATGTGCCAGAAAATAAAATGAGGGAGCAGAGATAACATGATTACAAAACTCTGTGAGAGGATGTCAGATATTTTA
Source organism: Heterodontus francisci (assembly GCF_036365525.1). Classification (NCBI taxonomy): domain Eukaryota; kingdom Metazoa; phylum Chordata; class Chondrichthyes; order Heterodontiformes; family Heterodontidae; genus Heterodontus; species Heterodontus francisci. Next base: position 39,925,220 of record NC_090386.1, read on the forward strand.
AAGAACCAGACATGCTTAGAAATGTATGACAGGGTCTGGTACTGGTGAATGCTATTTGTATCTATCATGGGGACACTGACAATTGATGGAATTGGCTCAAAAATTCACAAAACTATTCCATTTATACAGTAGTTAATGTAGTCATTGACTACCCAGCCATAAGTAAATGCTGATGGAGTCAGGTTAGTGCAAATCAGGCAGTACAGTGATGGCAAACACCTAATTCCTTTCCCAAAGAAAAGGTTGATGACCAGTTGTGGTCATTATCTGACCATTTCCAACTTACTGTCTTGGTGTAAAACCAATTTTTCCCTTTATAGAAGCTTTCTGATTTTAATTTCCAATGGTTTCAAACTGAAACTGTATCTCAATGTTTGCTTGGTGGCAAATTGATTCCACTGTTTACTAGTTAGACTCAATTTCTCAAATTGAGGAACTCAAACCATCAGCCGATATTATAATGGAGACATTAACTCATTTAAATAAACAATTTGATACCTGTGTTAAAATAGCACCCAAAAGAAAATTATAGAAATACTTTAAGCATCTCCAGGTTTACATGCTTATGGTAGTTTTGTGAATATTTGAGATGACCCAGGAGGATCTCAATGTTGAAATATTAAATCGATATCTTCTCTAGCTTCTATATTTGCATGTTTTTGATTTTGTTCTATCTCTTTGCATATTGACCCTTTCCTATGTGTATTTATATTAAGTTAAGATTTTAGAAATTTCTCTCAGCTGATAATGGGGAACGGGAGGAGAGAAAGATGAAGCACCAGTACCAGCGTAAAAATAAACATCTTGCATTTGGACACAAATCAATCACAGATCACATTTTGTAACTGCAGACTAAATTGTGAGGGGCAATTGTGTTAATCAAGCATTTAATCACTATATTACCAGACTGCAATATTGCTGTAGATCTTCTATTCTAATTGTAAATTTGGAGTGTCACCAGTATTATTGCTTTGTGAGAACTTCCTTTCTGCAGCTGCAATTTTATCTTTCACTTTTACTTAAAGGAAGTTATTCATTGCATCAATAAGCACAAGTTGATGATGAAGCATGTTCTGCAAAATGCCCGATTGGTTACTTTACAGTTGGAAGGTGGAGCAGTTCTTGCCCGACTCAAGAAAGAGGAATCTCGATTTAGCTTCTCTGAGGACTACAGGTGGGAACCCAAATGTGTTTGATTCTAGCATTGTAAGGGAGTTTATTGATTTAAATTTTAATAAGAGCCTTTATTGTATCTGCATCAATATAATTGTCAACTGTATAATCATTGTTCAGAACTACTTCCCAACAATGAATAATGTATAGGGTATTCATATAGCGCACACCATCCTCACCGTCACTGAAATCCTCATCCACACTTCTGTCACTTCTGGGTTCAACTTATCAAATAGTCCTTGCCGAGCTCCCAGGTTATACCCTACATAAGTTACAACTCATACACAACTGTGCCAACCATCCTTTATCCCATACTAAGTCCTGTTGACCTATCACCTCTGATCTGTGACCTCCACCAGTTTCTCATGCTCCATCAGGTTCCAGGGACTTGTGAGCCTTTAGTCCCATTAGTTTCCCTAGTACCTTTTCCCTAGTGTCCTCATATCTAAAACAAACTGTCTGGAAGAAGATAGCAAGATGTATAAGCAAGGATAAGTGAAGATGATCTTGGGGGGATTGAGACCTAGGCCAGGAGGGGTCCACCTTGGACCCCTATTCCCTGGTAATTGGACAATTGAGTGGACAGGATGTAATTGAATGAGTAATTGGCATGAGACCTGTGTTGCGTGTTGTTAGTAGCATAGCTGGGGCATTCTGGAGAAAGTCTCAGACTTAGGATAAGGTCAACTAAGAACTCTTTATTATTTACATAATACAATATACACTCTCATCAAGTCTCCTAAGTTTGCATCCTCGGTGCTGCTACCTCTTCTTCTCCCAAGCGTAATCTCATGTGACTGTTACATAATCATTCTTACAGTGGGAGGGGTTGCTTTCACTGTCTTCAGCATTAACCCTTTACATCCTTAGACTACAACATCCAGAGCCCCTGAAGATAAGGTATATAAGTGGGCACCTGGGAAGGGAAGAAACACAAATAAAGTAGTGGATCCATGCTGGCTTTGGCTTAATACCCTTATCAGCCTGTTCCGTCTGATTTAGGAATGGTAAACCTTATCATCTGTCACGGGTCGTATGTCTACTATGTCTATTCTGATTATGTGTTATATTTGAACTGTCACTCCTCAATAAACTGCTTTAAACCTCTTGTGACTCCTCGACCCCCTTTTAGATAATCTGTCACCTTTGATCAAATCTCCCCCCTCCGCCCCACCATCAAGGCTTCTGACCTCTCCCGGGACCCTGGAACAGGAATTCCCTCCAGGACTCTGGGATCAGAATCCTCTCTCCCCTGAAATTGATCTCCCATTCCCATGGAATGCTGACCAACCTTGTCCTGAAGCCTCCTCTGGACTGCTCTCCAACTGACTGGAAGTCAAGCCTGCCAATCAGGCTAGGTTCCGGGTGGGGCACTTGTCAGTGATATCACAAACATGCTGTACTCCATAGAGTGCAGGGAAATCCTGACTTCTGGGTTCTCCACCCTCTGCTGGCACCCTCCCAACACCCCGCAATTCCCAGTGGGTCAGGTAAGTTAAAAACTCTCCCAATATTTCCACAAAGCCAAAGCAGTCATGATTTTTCACTCTATATCATCAGTCAACCAATGAAATTTGGCGTCACCTGGTATTTGTGTACAGGGATACATTTTCATGTTCACTATGTTCTTACAGCTTGTTTGTCATGTCAGCTATATTGTCATAATAGTACTGTTACGACCAGGTGAGAAAGGGGTCTAGGGGTTCCCTCTCAACCTTTTTCTGGTTTGACCATAACAGGGTTTAATGATTAAAACAATGGTTTTAGCTTCTCCTCAGTGAATTATTGTTCACTGCTCTCCAATTATAATGGCAAAGAAATCAACCAGACAGGTTTTCTTAGATTTAAAAAAGAAAGGTATAAGTTTATTAACCTTAAAACTCTGATTCAGTTAAAACTACCAAAAATATGCGATGCGACCACGTGAGCATGCATACGTGATAAACACACATGCAGATAGAGACAGAAAAGGGAAAAGAATCAAGGGAAAAGGTTTGGAGCAATAGCTGGAGTTCATTTACTGTCTTTTGAGTTTGATGCAAAGTCTTTGATTGCAGTTCGATCTTGCCATCTCATTGGGGCCCAGTACACACTTTCAAACTTGTTTCGATGGTTTTCTGTCTTCTTAAAATTCAGTTGCAGTTTCTTCTTCTCATGAAAGAGAGAGAGAGCGAGAAAGAGAGAGAGAGAGGGAGATGCTATCTCTTCAAGTTTATTTGCAGTCTGATTTCAAACTGTTCTGTGAACACAATTCAAACCAAACCGGGGCCAGCAGGCCAGTCATGTGACTAGCTCTTTTTTCGGGGCAACCTGCCCGGCGAAGTTTTGTGGATTCTTTCAATCTTTGTAGACATCCTCAGTAGGAGGCTGGAATGCTGACTTTCACACATTCAATGTCTGGTGATCAAAATCCATTTGGTTAATTGAATCAGGGAGCAGTTCCATTGTCTTCTCCAGGCAAATGTTTCCAGCCACTGTCCTGTTAGAATACAGGTGCAGATTTTTTCAGTCAGGTAAGAGTTTAAAATTAATGTTCCATATGGCAAAATTAATATGCCTCATTCTTGGCAGGTGTGGTTTTCATCATAGTACTTTAAATGTATGTGATTTAATACTTATCACTTGCATGATCTGTAATCTTTCCTTCTGTTTATTTGCAGGGATACAATTGATTCAGTAACGTCTCTCTACAATATGGTGGAGGAGAATGTCCACACTCTAGTGATGAGATCCAATCAGTGTCTGCAGCACCTAGAGTTCTTGCAGGATCTGAGGAGACTGGAGGAGAAATTCAAACAGGTTTGGGTTTATCTATTCATCAGCACCACAGAATGGGGTATGTTTTCCTGCATTGTTATAAATGTGAATATCAAATTTAGTAGAGGTGACTGATTGGATCGATGGAGGGTATACAATAGATGTGGTATATTTGGATTGTCAGAAAGCATTTTATAAACTGTCTTATAGGAGGCTTGTTAGAAGTTTGGCCAGCAGCAAAAAGGACACAACCTAATGTGGGGAATTATGAGGTAATGCATCTTCAGAGAAAATACAAGCAATACAATGAAAAGATGCTGAAGGAGTGTGGATGAACATAGAGAACTAAGGATTAAAATACACAATTCCATGAAAGTGTGAGTACAGAGTAGATTAAGTCATGGAAAGGCCAGAAATGATTTAGGTTTTAAGAACAGATGCATCAGGTTCAAGTGCAAAGATGGACTAGTAAGTCTATACAATGCAACGTTTAGGCCACAGTTATGGATTCTGTGCACTTTGGGGAACCAATTATAGAAAGGACATTAATGCCTTGGAGAGCATACAATAAGGCTTCATTAGGGATAAACAAAAATGTAGGGAAGAAGAGACTTCAGATACTAGGGCTGATTTTAACAATATCTGCTGTGCAGGAAAACAGGGCCCTAGCAAATGGCAGGAGGCTACACCATGCGCACACTAACCATTTGTACCAAGTGACGAGTAGTCTAATCAGCAGTCACAAAATGGTCCAAGAAACATGTAATTTTTTCACCCGCCGGTCATGCATCTCCCTCTCAACGCAGGCTCTGTCTGCTTGCTGCCTTAATTTACAGCCCATTAAAATAAAGGATTAATTTCCAGTAGGGATCAATAAAAGTGCATCTGACATAAAACAGGAAATGGTAGAGATACTCAGCAGGTCCAGCATTTTCCATTTATAATTCTAGCAAAAGTCCCCAAATGTTGATTTAAAAATGCTGAACTCAATCTTGACTTAAGACAGTTAAATTGATCTTTGTAGATATTTTTCCTCATTATCTTTTTGTTCCTTCTACAGCAAAACAACTGGCTTCTTTGTGAAGGTGAATCATATTTACAAGATTTAGTTACAAATGGAGATTCACTCAGTGCCATGCAACAAACACAGCATAACTTTGCTGGATTCTTTGTGCTGGCCACAGTAAGTCATATTTAACACTTCTTCAATTGACTGTATGTACCTGTTTTATTGTACAGTAGGCATTTTCCCAATGATAACACTCTTATATATTGAGTGCTTATTCACCAGTCAGAAGGTATTCAAGGCTGGCTAGGAATTACTTGAAATTGGTTAATACTTGTATTAAAGATGAATAGAAGGATTTAGAACAACTATGCTACATGCTTGTGCAGGTGCAGTGCCGATCAGAAAATATTCCTCTGTATGTATTCACTGCATAACTTCTTATAATCTCACATTTTTTACTGGTTGACCCTAAGAGATAATCCCCATTGTGAGTGACTTTCACGGCAAATATGGACAAGCTAAATTCCATTTGTTGTTTAAAATGGCAAGAGCTGCTGTCAGTTTGAACAGTTGAACAGCACTTGGAGGAAGCACTGAGGGTGGCAAGTGTGCAGAATGTACCCTGGGTGGGAGACTTCAATGTCCATCACTGGTAGCACCACTACTGACCGAACTGGCTGATTCCTAAAGGACATTGATGCTAGACCGTGACTGCGGCAGGTGGTGAGGGAACCAACAAGAGGGAAAAACATACTTGACCTCGTCCTCACCAATCTGCCAGCCGCAGATGCATCTGTCCATGATAGTATTGGTAGGAGTGACCACTGCACAGTCCTTGTGGAGACAAAGTCCCGCCTTCACATTGAGGATACCTTCCATCGTGTTGTGTGGCACTACCACCGTGCTAAATGGGATAGATTTCAAACAGATGCAAAACTGAGCTTCCATGAGGAGCTGTGGGCCATGCACAGCAACAGAATTGTACTCAATACAATTTGTAACTTCATGGCCTGGCATATCCCCCACTCTACCATTACCATCAAGCCGGGAGACCAACCCTGGTTCAATGAGGAGTGCAGGAGGGCATGCCAGGAGCAGCACCAGGCATACCTCAAAATGAGGTATCAACCTGGTGAAACTACAACCCAGGACTGCTTGCGTGCCAAACTGTGTAGGCAGCAAGCAATAGACAGAGCTAAACGATCCCATAACTAATGGATCAGATCTAAGCTCTGCAGTCCTGCCACATCCAGTCGTGAATGGTGGTGGACAATTAAACAACTAACAGGAGGAGGTGGCTCCACAAATATCCCAATCTTCAATGATGGGGGAGTCCAGCACATCAGTGCAAAAGATAAGGATGAAGCATTTGCAACAATCTTCAGTCAGAAGTGTCGAGTTGATGATCCATCTCGGCCACCTCCTGAAGTCCCCAGCATCACAGATGCCAGTCTTCAGCCAATTTGATTCACTCCACGTGATATCAAGAACTGACTGAAGGCACTGGATACTGCAAAGGCTACGGGCCCTGACAATATTCTGGCAATAGTACTGAAGACCTGTGCTCCAGAACTTGCCGCACCCCTAGCCAAGCTGGTCCAGTACAGCTACAACACTGGCATCTACCCGGCAATATGGAAAGTTGCCCATGTATGTCCTGTACACAAAAAGCAGGACAAGTCCAACCCAGCCAATTACCGCCCCATCAGTCAACTCTCAATCATCAGTAAAGTGATGGAAGATGTCATTGACAGTGTTATCAAGCGGCACTGCTTAACAATAACCTGCTCCGTGACGGTCAGTTTTGGTTCAGCCTGGGCCATTCAGCTCCTGACTTCATTACAGCCTTCATTCCAACATGGAGAAAAGAACTGAACTCAAGAGTTGAGGTGAGAGTGATTGCCCTTGACATCAAGGCAGCATTTTTATGGCATCAAGGAGTCCTAGCAAAACGGAAGTCAATGGGAATCAAGGGGAAAACTTTCTGCTGGTTGGAGTCATACCTAGTGCAAAGGAAGATTGTTGAGGTTTTTGGAGGTTAATCATCTGAGCTCCAGGACATCACTGCAGGAGTTCCTCAGGGTAGTGTCCTAAGCCCAACCATCTTCAGCTGCTTCATCAATGACCTTCCTTCAATCATAAGGAATGAAGTAGGGATGTTCGCTGATGATTGCAGAATATTCAGCACCATTCGTGACTCCTCAGATACTGAAGCAGTTTGTGTAGAAATGCAGAATGACCTGGACAATATCCAGGCTTGGACTGATAAGTGGCAACTACCATTTGTGTCACACAAGTGAGAGAATTCAACCATCTCCCCTTGACATTCAATGGCATTATCAACGCTGAATTCCCTACTATCAATATCCTAGGGGTTACCATTGACCAGAAACTGAACTGGAGTCGCCATTTCAATATCATGGCTACAAGAACAGGTCAGAGGCTGGGAATCCTGCAGCGAGTAACTCACCTCCTGACTCCCCATAACCTGCCCACTATCTACAAGGCACAAGGTCGAGACCCCCATCGCCCAGATAAAATCTCGGTCACGTATTCAATACATCTCCAATGTTAAGACTTTATTTCATGTACATTACCACTCAGATCCTGAGTTACAAGTGACCAGTCAGTGAATGGATTAACAACAGCTACATGTAACGTGTTTAGAATATGGATGAAAACGTAATAATGGCACAAAATGATTGGAGGGAATGGAACAAAATGATATTTAATGAAGCTAATATTTTGTTCTCAGTTCTGGAATTCCTTCCCTACACTTCTCTGTCTCTCTATCTCTACCTCCTCCTTTAAGACACTGCTGAAAACTTACCTGTCCTTTCCTAATATCTCCTTATGTGCCTTGGTGTCAAGCTTTGATAGAACTCCTGCGAAGCACATTGGATCGTTTTACTACATGAAAGGTGTAAATGCAGTTGTTGTTATTGTGTCCAGCATTTAGTAATGTTTCATTCCTCATTTCTCCCACAATTTCACCTTGCAGCAGGAATACAAAAAGGGCTTGGAGCTGTTGAAAGAAGCAGATCAACTGGATGGTTTTTCATATCCTGAGTTTTCAGTGTTCAAACATATGGTAGAAGATTTCAAAATACGACTGAACAATTTTCACATTAGAGCTAAGAGACGTCAGGTGGAATTGGAGGCCCTAGTTAACTTGTACACCTACTGTGATAAGGTTGGTATCAGGATAATCAGAACTTGAAGAACTGTAAAATAAATGGCATGTTTACTGGGCGTCGTCCAGTGATATTACAAAATGCATGAGCTAAATAAAATACAATAAAATCCACAATCGCCATTTCACTTTTTAACTTAACAGGACTGATTGGCACTTGAAGAAAAAACTTTCAAGTAGCCATATTGAGGTCTAACCAACATATATAATTAAAGCAGGCTGACCTGTTTAGGGAGTTATGGGGCTGATCTTCATCTAGGTCTAAGTAAGTTCTAATAGATTAAAAATGATGCTAATGCCATCCAAATGTCCGGGCACAAATAGGTCTCCATTTTCTGATGTAAACTAATAGGAATAATTATGTAAAATTTCAGGTGCAAAGTCACATAGGCCAATGGATGTGAAAATTGTGCATAAGTGAAACTTAAGAAGATAAGGACAATTAAAGGGGAGGGGCAACAACATTTATCAAACTTTTGGAGAGCTTTAAAAAGCATTTCAACGCATCAGGTGCCTTTGACAAGGCTGAAGAGACATGAGATCAGGTAGGCAAAGATGAAAAGGAAAGGAAACCCTATCAGCAGGCCTGAGCCTTCAGACATGGAAGGGAGCAGCTAGCACCTGATTTTCAAGGGTCCACTAGATGAAACTGCAATGGGAAGAGAAGCCGACACAAGCAAATTATTTGTGAAAGCGAGGTTATTTTACTTCTTGCTGGAGTTGCGGGAGTGCTTGAGCTGCTGTAAGGGCATAGCACACCTTGCAGGCAGCCGGACCTGCCCAGCATTCCTTTTCCTGCAAGTACATCCCCTCAGAAGTGTGCCATTGGCAAATCCATTATTACTAGTCAAGGAAGGTAGAGAAAAAAAACTCTGCTGCCACAAGGATGTTGCTGGCTGGAAAGTGTTTATGTGAATGTCAGATGAGGAGATGATCAGGTTCAGCATTGTTGTACAATTAATCAAGTAGCCTGCTGCTCATTCTCAAATGTGAAGAGTGGTTACTCGGGTGAGGGCTAGCAACCATAGAATTCAATGAATCGTAGAATCAGAGAATGGTTAAAGCACAGGAGGCATTCAGCCCATTGAGTCCATGCTGGCTCTCTGCAAAAGCAATTTAGCAATGTCACACTCCATCGCCCTTCTCCTGTAGCCCTTCGGGTGTTTATCCAATTCCCTTTTGAAAGCCCATAATTGAATCTGCCTCTAACACACTCTCAGGCAGTGCTTTCCAGATCCTAACCACTTGCTGAGTTAAAAATGTTCTTCCTCATGTTGCCTTTTGTTCTTTTGCCAATCACCTTAAATCTGTGTTCTCTACTTATCAACACTTCCACCAATGGGTACAGTTTCTCTCCATCTATTCTTTCTAGACCCCTCATGATTTTCAACACCTCTATCGAATCTCCTCTCAACCTTTTCTTCTCTGAGAACAGCTCCAGCATCTACAATCTATGCATGTAACTGAAGTCCCTCATCCCAAAAAAACACCCTCTCGAAAGCCTTCACATCCTTCCTAAAGTGTGGTGTCCAGAATTGGACACACTACTCTAGTTGAGGCTGAACCAGTTTTTTTTTTATAAAGGTTCATCATAGCTTCCTTGCTTTTGTACTGTATGGCTCTATTTATAAAGCCCAGGAACCCATATGCCTTTTTAAGCACCTTCTCAACCTGACCTTTCATATTTAACGATTTGTGTACATATACGCCCAGATCTCTCTGTTCCTGCACCTACTTTAGAATTGTACCCTTTCATTTATATTGCCTTTCCTTGTTCTTCCTACCAAAATGTATCACTTCACACTTCTCTGCATTAAATTTCATCTTCTGCGTGTCCACCCATTCCACCAGCCTGCCCATGTCTATATGTCTATGTCCTCTTTATGTTTCTTTCGAGAGGGTGAAGAAAATATTTAAGAGAATTGTTCTAGGGGTGAAGGACTTCCGTTACATGGAGAGATTGGTGAGGCTGGGTTGTTCTCCTTAGAGAAGGGAACATTGTGAGGAGATTTGATAGAGGTGTTCAGAAGCATGAGGGGACTTGACAGAGTTGATAGAGAGAAACGAGAGCCAGGGATACAAAATTAAAGTAATGGCAAAAGAACCAAAAGGAAAACCTTTTTCATGTGGTGAGTGGTTGGGACCACTCACCACATATATGTCAAGAAAAGCAGTAGTCCCAGGACTGACTCCTGGGGAACCTCACCGTAAACTTTTCTTTAGTCAAAAAAAACACTGTTCACCACTACTCTCTGTTTCCTGTCACTCAACCACCTTCAAATCCCTGTTGCCACTGTCCCTTATATTCCATGGGTTTCAGCTTTGCTGGCAAGCCTATTATGTGGCACTTTATCAAACACCCTCATCAACCCTTCCTGTTACCTCATCGAAAAACTCAATTAAATTACTAAAACATGATTTTCTTTTAACTATTCCATCCTGGCTTTCTTTATTAATCCACATTTGTCCAAATGCTTGTTAATTTTGTCTTGGATTGTTGCTTCTAATAGCTTTGTACCAAGATTAAACTTCCTGGCATGCAGCTGTTGGGTTTTTCCTTACACCCTTTTTTAAACAAGGGTGTAACATTTGCAATTCTCCAGTCCTCTGGCATAACTCCAGTATCTATGGAGCACGGTTTTGTGACGGGTAGGTCGTGCCTCACAAATCTTATTGAGTTTTTCGAGAAGGTGACCAAACAGGTGGATGAGGATAAAGCAGTGGATGTGGTGTATATGGATTTCAGTAAGGCATTTGATAAGGTTCCCCACGGTAGGCTATTGCAGAAAATACGGAAGTATGGGGTTGAAGGTGATTTAGAGCTTTGGATCAGAAATTGGCTAGCTGAAAGAAGACAGAGGGTGGTGGTTGATGGCAAATGTTCATCCTGGAGTTTAGTTACTAGTGGTGTACCGCAAGGATCTGTTTTGGGGCCACTGCTGTTTGTCATTTTTATAAATGACCTGGAAGAGGGTGTAGAAGGGTGGGTTAGTAAATTTGCAGATGACACTAAGGTCGGTGGAGTTGTGGATAGTGCCGAAGGATGTTGTAGGGTACAGAGGGACATAGATAGGTTGCAGAGCTGGGCTGAGAGATGGCAAATGGAGTTTAATGCGGAAAATTGTGAGATGATTCACTTTGGAAGGAGTAACAGGAATGCAGAGTACTGGGCTAATGGGAAGATTCTTGGTAGTGTAGATGAACAGAGAGATCTTGGTGTCCAGGTGCATAAATCCCTGAAGGTTGCTACCCAGGTTAATAGGGCTGTTAAGAAGGCATATGGTGTGTTAGCTTTTATTAGTAGGGGGATCGAGTTTCGGAGCCACGAGGTCATGCTGCAGCTGTACAGAACTCTGGTGCGGCCGCACCTGGAGTATTGCGTGCAGTTCTGGTCACCGCATTATAGGAAGGATGTGGAAGCTATGGAAAGGGTGCAGAGGAGATTTACTAGGTTGTTGCCTGGTATGGAGGGAAGGTCTTACGAGGAAAGGCTGAGGAACTTGAGGTTGTTTTCGTTGGAGAGAAGGAGGAGGAGAGGTGACTTAATAGAGACATATAAGATAATCGGAGGGTTAGATAGGGTGGATAGTGAGCGTCTTTTTCCTCGGATGGTGATGGCAAACATGAGGGGACATAGCTTTAAGTTGAGGGGTGATAGATATAGGACAGATGTGAGAGGTAGTTTCTTTACTCAGAGAGTAGTAAGGGCGTGGAACGCCCTGCCTGCAGCAGTAGTAGATTCGCCAACTTTAAGGGCATTTAAGTGGTCATTGGATAGACATATGGATGAAAATGGAATAGTGTAGGTCAGATGGTTTCACAGGTCGGCGCAACATCGAGGGCCGAAGGGCCTGTACTGCGCTGTAATGTTCTAATTATAGCCATTACAGCATCCTCAGATACATCCCAACCGGTCCTGGTGACTTGTCAATTTTAAGTGCAGTCAGCCTTTCTAATACCTCCTCTTTATCAATGTTTAGCCAATCAAGTATCTCAACTACTTCCTCTTTCATTATGAGTTTGGCAGCATTTTCTTCCTTGGTAAAGACAGATGCAAAGTATTTATTTAGTACCCCAGCCATCCCCTCTGCCTGCATGTGTAGATCCGCTTTTTGGTCACTAATCAGCCCTACCCCTCCTCTGACTACCTTTTTACTATTCATATGCTTATAGAGGACTTTTGCATTTCCTCTCATGTTAGCTGCCAGTCTCTTCTCATACTCTCTCTTTGCTCTCTTATTTGCTTTGTCACTTCCCCTCTGAACTTTCTACATTCAGCTTGGTTCTCACCTGTATTATCAACCTGACATCTGCCATAGGGAACCTTTTTCTGCTTCATCTTACTCTCTTTCTCTTTCGTCATCCAGGGAGCTCTGGCTTTGGTTGCCCTACCTTTTCCTCTCATGGGAATGTACCTCAACTGTACCCAAACCATCTCCTCTCCAGGAGAAGTCGAGGATGGAGTGAACAATGATGAAATAATTAGGAATAAAACAACAACATATTTTGGCTGCTTTGGGCAACTGGTTTCTCACATTACCTTTCCCTGCTCAACATAACTGTGCTGCTTAGTGTGGAAGAAAAATATAAGTCTGAATTTTCATGTGGGTTCTCACGACTGCCGCAAATTTGGCAGAAAATCTACAAAAACTCTGGAGAAATGGAGTAAATGGCTTTTACCTCATTTCTCTGGTGTTTCTATGAATCTTTTGCTGAAGTTACAGTGGACAATCGGGGGAACCCCTGGTGAAAATAAAAAGAGTAGGTCTTACTTGTTTTTCACTCTGTATGATTTGTTTGGTACTTAATGTGGTGAGTAAGAGAAGTGACAAACCCACCCTACAAGTGTCTGAAGCTGAAATCCTTGCTTCTTTAGACTTCAGACTGCAAATAGAAAGTTTAAGGCACAGAAGAGGCCACTTGGCCCATCGTGTCTGTGCCAGCCGAAAAACGATACACCTATTCTAATCCCACCTTCCAGCATTTGGTCCATAGCCCTGCAGATCATGGCACTTGAGGTGCATATCCAGAGTCCTTTTGAATGAGTTGAGGGTCTCTGCATCAACTACCCTTTCAGGCAGTGAGTTCCAGACCCCCACCATCCACTGGGTGAAAAAGTTTTTCCTCATCTCAAAATATACCCAAATAGCTAGAAGAAGCTCCAAGAAAACCAGTTAAGGATATAGGTGCCATCATTTTGTAATGCACAGTAAAAATTTATTTTATACAAATAACAGAAAGTGCTGGAATCATACAACAGGTCATTCAGCATCTGTGGACAGAGAAAATAAATGTGCTTCTTCTGTGGGGCGGCACAGTGGCGCAGTGGTTAGCACCGCAGCCTCACAGCTCCAGGGACCCGGGTTCGATTCCGGGTACTGCCTGTGTGGAGTTTGCAAGTTCTCCCTGTGTCTGCGTGGGTTTTCTCCGGGTGCTCCGGTTTCCTCCCACAAGCCAAAAGACTTGCAGGTTGATAGGTTAATTGGCCATGATAAATTGTCACTAGTATAGGTAGGTGGTAGGGAAATATAGGGACAGGTGGGGATGTTTGGTTGGAATATGGGATTAGTGTAGGATTAGTATAAATGGGTGGCTGATGTTCGGCACAGACTCGGTGGGCCGAAGGGCCTGTTTCAGTGCTGTATCTCTAATCTAATCTAATCTAAAACCTCTGTTTGCCTGTTCTCTTCACAGGTGCTCAATTACATGCTGTGGGTTTCTAGCATTTACTATTTTTCCTTTAGATTTGCAGTATGTGCAGTATTTTCCTCTTTACTAACATTCATTTCATATTTGTTCTCTTTTGTTAGGCTGCAAAGTTTTCAGAAGAATGTAAATATTGTTTGAACCAATTGGGAATGTGCAGTGAAGCAATGTTGGAGCATCTTGAGAGTTATCATCAGAGGTTTACAGAGTTCTCTGTTGAAAAATTTCAGCAGATGAAGAGCCAGGTTCATGGCCTAAACAGTACTAAAGGGATGAAAATGTGGAATGTAACCTGGTTGAAGTGTCAAGAGGTCAGGCAACTCCTCGAGGAAAAACTGGAGTTTTGTAGGAAGACACTAAAAGCCAATAGAACTCCTTCCTCAGACATCAGTGGAGAGTCAAAGAGCACAGATCAAAAGTGCAATAAGGATATAATCACAAGTACCCCTCGTGTGTGTGGGAGCTCCAGGCCTGAAGAAGATGAGATCTGGCAGAGAAAGGGAGATTATAAGCCTTTGCCTACCAAGAACATTCGTAGCTGTAAAGAAAATACAACAAATAAACCAAACAGAGCAACAGCCAATTCTTTAACATTTAACTGGCCCCTGTGGCTACACTCTAGTGAAGTATCCAGTGGTGACAGCAGCTCACAGATCTGTTCTCTGCATTCTTATTCAGATCCTGTCTTTTCTCCTCCTATTCGACACAGAAGTTATCCTTCTAAGAAGATCATGCAGGTAGCACAGGGTTTCCAGTTGTCACGGCATGCAAGCTTTTGCTCTGAAGACAAAGGTTCAAAGAATATTACAATTAACAGAAATAGCAGTGGTATTACTCCAGTTATGAGTCCTGACCTAAGTAGACCTCAAGGACCAAGCTCGGGACATGGAACAATACAGGAACCAGAAAAAGAACCTGCAGGAAATTCCTAGTAAGGATATAACTTTGATATTTGAGAGGTAACCTGCCCATTAACTGTTAATATGAGACCAATATATTTTTTTTCAGTTGAATTTTATGACAATTAAGTTTCAATTCCTCATTCCTCAAAGCTTCTCCATCACCTACAAAGCACAAGTCAGGAGTGTCATAAATACTCTCCATTTGCCTGGATGAGTGCAACTGCTACAACACTAAAGAAGCTCAACATCATCCAGGACAAAGCAATCCACTTTTGATTGACACCTCATTTGCCAGGTTAAACATCCACCCTCATCCCAATTTTGCCAGATAATGCTAGCTTTATATCACCAGATGGCAGGAATTTCAAGCCTCCTTGGGGCCAAAATCTATGGAGGGGAGTCAAGGGGAGGGTCCTGGCCTAAGTACTATGGTACTCTATATACGACTACACCCTCTCAGTACCTCAGACATTGGCCCAGCCAAATTTCACAGTCTTGGGGCGATCCTTTGCTTTACATTTCAGTGGGAGTGTCTGCAAGATTAGGGGTGTAGGAAAGAAGTCACAAAGTCTGACATGTTGGTTATGGGGGAGTTTTGGGGGATTCTCTCCCGGAAACAAAAGAAAACTGCTCCTAGTAACTCCCTTTGTAAGGGGGCTATCCTTATATATAAGCTCCTCGACAGGGATCCAGGTCATGATCCCAGCCTGGATCGCTCAGTTGTGTCCAACGTTTGAAGTTGGTTGTCTCAGCAGGTACCAATGCTATGTCAGGTTCAACATATGGGTTAGAAATACAGAAACTTCCAACATATTCAGA
Source organism: Heterodontus francisci (assembly GCF_036365525.1). Classification (NCBI taxonomy): domain Eukaryota; kingdom Metazoa; phylum Chordata; class Chondrichthyes; order Heterodontiformes; family Heterodontidae; genus Heterodontus; species Heterodontus francisci. The sequence continues at coordinate 39,940,779 of NC_090386.1, forward strand.
TCCTGGTCTAATTTTCATGCATTGCAGCAGAATCTATTGTCGAAGAGAATTAGGATTTTTGCAACTTCCTTCAACACTTTACTAATTTTCCACTGTTTATCTTTCCTTCACTCTCTTTCTGTTTGTCTCCTATTCTTCTCTCTCTCTCTTTCTAGATGCCTCAAGGATATTCCCTCATTGCCTTCCCGAATACTCTTAATTTAGGGAATCACATAGATTTGTATTCTACCTTTTTAGGACATCACATTAAGTCATTTTGCTGTGTCCTTTTTTAGAAAATGTTGCCATATTCCTATGTGTGGGTTGGATTTGCCACATTATCATCAATTGAATGGGCACTAAGTACTCAATGGAAAGATCTTCAATTTCCTGGGAACAGCATTCTTTATCCTAAAAAGTACATTCTTAACAATGAAATTCTAGTTGGCAAAGTTAACATGCTGGTCCATGAATACTTTGATGTTATAGTTTTTTTATCATAAGAATCAATAGTTAAAATTGGTAAAAGGAACAATTTCTTGGACTTATATTTATGCTTCCTGTTTGTTCCTTGCTAATCCCAAGTAATAAGCTACAGCATATTATGGAGGAGATACTAATCACTGAGAGAGAGTATGTCCGTTCCCTTGGTTACATCATTGCACACTACCTCCCCGAGATGGAGCACATTGACCTACCCCAGGATCTGCGGGGCCAGCGAGGGACTATCTTCGGGAACTTGGAGAAGCTTTATGATTTCCACAGCCGTTACTTTCTGAAGGAGTTGGAGAGCTGTGCAAGGGACCCCATCAGAGTCGGACACTGCTTCCTCAGACATGTGAGTTGGTAACTAGATTTCTATTATCTTAGTTTCTGTGAATTCTAGCTGGCCTGCCTTGGCATCATTTGTGGACATAAACATTGGGCTGGATTTTACCAAGACCGTGATGTCGGGCTCCGTGGCAGGGAGTGGTGGGGCCAAAGGATGGGGCCAGCAGTGGTCCGGCACAGAGGCTGACGCTGGGAGGGCTCAGCCCAATCCTCCCGGTGGTGGCGAGGCTCCATGGCGGCAATCCCCGCCACTGAGAGATGGGACCTGGATTTCAATATTTAAATTAATGACATATATAAATTTAAATGAACTTACCTTCAATCCTTCGGGTCCACCACGATCTTCGGCGCAGCGGCCGGCACTCCTGTGCCTTCAATTTCCGTCCAGGGAAAGCCGGCATGACACTGGTGGGGAGGGGGAAGAGTTAATATTTTCAGTGTGGGGGATGGGGGCAGTGGGGCCAAATAAACGTAATGGGTGTAGGGGATGGTGGGAAGGGGTAAACTTTAAACTTTGTGCAGTCAGGGTGAGGGGGGTGAGGGGGGTGGGGGGAGGTCAGATTTAAAAGGTAAGTGTTTTGGGGGATGGGAAAGGGCAAATAGTTTCTGTAATTGTTATTGGGGGTGAGAAAGGGGGGTCAGAATTTTGGGGGTGGTTGTATCTTTAAAAATTCAAGTTCACAGGCAGGACTGGCTTCTCTTTAAAAATGGCGCCAGTGCCTGTGCACAGGTAGATGACGCCATTGCTGGGGATGGACAGCCCGCCCCCTCCATGAGATTGGGGGGGCTGGCCACCCTGGCTATTGAAATGAGTCTCCACACATGAGACCGTGGTTGCTCTTTGGCGTGTGCTGGCCGCCATATTTTCAGCTCACCGCCGAGATCGGCGGCAGGCTCTTAAATTCCAGCCCATTATCTGTTTATTTATTTTTATTTTATTTATTTAGAGATACAGCACTGAAACAGGCCCTTCGGCCCACCGAGTCTGTGCCGACCACCAACCACCCATTTATACTAATCCTACACTAATCCCATATTCCTAACACATCCCCACCTGTCCCTCTATTCCCCTACCACCTACCTATACTAGGGGCAATTTATAATGGCCAATTTACCTATTAACCTGGAAGTCTTTTGGTGGTGGGAGGAAACCAGAGCACCCGGCGAAAACCCATGCAGACACAGGGAGAACTTGCAAACTCCACACAGGCAGTACCCAGAATTGAACCAGGGTCGCTGGAGCTGTGAGGCTGCGGTGCTAACCACTGCGCCACTGTGCCGCCCTTTTCTCCTAATTTCTAATTCTATCTCCCTTTCTCCACCCTTTTCCTATATTTCTCTATTCCCTTATATATACATCAAGCCTCCTGTTAAATGCATTACTGCTATCGCGTCAACGCTGTATGTTTTCCCATTTTCTTTAGTATTTTAGCTTTATTTTGGCATATGCATGTCTTTTGCTTCTATTGTGGCTGGGATGTCATGTTTGCTGTTTTCTGAACTCTTCGGCAGTGTAACAAATTACAACAACACTGATAGCAGGAAAAGCTCAGAAAATCTTTAGTAACATTATTGCTTAATTAACTTCCATGAAGTGACTCTTACCTTGACTCTCTAATTCTCCCACATATTCTGAAAAATAGAGATAAAATAAAGCTTTGTTTTCCTTTCGAAAAACTGTTATAAATAGGATTATGAAATTGAAAAACAAATGCTAAATACAATAAATGAGCCAAAAAGAGATTGCTTCATTCTAAACAAGAGTTTTCATCTATCTCTCTTTCATTCTAGGAGGACCAGTTTGGACTATATGCATTGTACAGCAAGAACAAGCCACGATCAGATTTCCTACTCAGAGGCCATGGCAACAGCTTCTTCAGAGTATGTAGTTGAATTATCCTTAGACTGGTGCAGGTTCCTGATTTTAATGAGACATCCACTTCTTTCAGGTTGCCAGCCAGGTCTACTGAAAGTTGCTCAATTCGATATGGTGGCTGGCACACTTCTGGGGGAGATTGGATATTGGGGATTGCGATTCAAAATTTGTCTCCCTATATTCCCAAAACATAGGTGAAACCAATATAATAAAAGCAAAATACTGCGGATGCTGGAAATCTGAAACAAAAACAAGAAATGCTGGATTCACTCAGCAGGTCTGGCAGCATCTGTGGAAAGAGAAGCAGAGTTAACGTTTCGGGTCAGTGACCCTTCTTCGGAACTGACAAATATTAGAAAAGTCACAGATTATAAACAAGTGAGGTGGGGGTTGGGCAAGAGATAACAAAGGAGAAGGTGCAGATTGGACCAGGCCACATAGCTGACCAAAAGGTCATGGAGCAAAGGCAAACAATATGTTAATGGTGTGTTGAAAGACAAAGCATTAGTACAGATTAGGTGTGAATATACTGAATATTGAACATCAGCAAGTGCAAACCTGAAGAAAAACAACCTGAAAAAAACAGTGGGTGAGCAAACTGAACAAACTAAGATGAACTGAAATAAATACAAAAAAAGATTGTAAAAAATGTAAAAAGGAATGCCAAAAAAAAAAAGGGAAGAAAAAATAACTAAAAATGAAAGTAAAGTGGGGGGCTGTCATGCTCTGAAATTATTGAACTCAATGTTCAGACCGGCAGGCTGTAATGTGCCTAATCGGTAGATGAGATGCTGTTCCTCGAGCTTGCGTTGATGTTCACTGGAACACTGCAGCAATCCCAGGACAGAGATGTGAGCATGAGAGCAGGGGGGAGTGTTGAAATGGCAAGCAACCGGAAGCTCAGGGTCCTGCTTGCGGACTGAGCGGAGATGTTCCGCAAAGCGGTCACCCAGTCTGCGCGTGGTCTCCCCAATGTAGAGGAGACCACACTGTGAGCAGCGAATACAGTATACTACATTGAAAGAAGTACAAGTAAATCGCTGCTTCACCTGAAAGGAGTGTTTGGGGCCTGGGATAGTGAGGAGAGAGGAGGTAAAGGGGCAGGTATTACACCTCCTGCGATTGCAAGGGAAGGTGCCCTGGGACGGGGACGAGGTGGTGGGGGTAATGGAGGAGTGGACCAGGGTGTCGCGGAGGGAACGATCCCTTCGGAATGCTGACAGGGGAAGGGAGGGGAAGATGCGACTGGTAGTGGCATCACGCTGGAGGTGGCGAAAATGGCGGAGGATGATCCTTTGGATATGGAGGCTGGTGGGATGAAAAGTGAGGACAAGGGGAACCCTGTCACGGTTCTGGGAGGGAGGGGAAGGGGTGAGGGTAGAGGTGCGGGGAATGGGTCGGACACGGTTGAGGGCCCTGTCAACCACAGTGGGGGGAAATCCTCGGTTGAGGAAAAAGGAGGTCATATCAGAAGCACCGTCATGGAAGGTAGCATCATCAGAGCAGATGCGTCGGAGACGGAGAAACTGGGAGAATGGAATGGAGTCCTTACAGGAGGTAGGGTGTGAAGAAGTGTAGTCGAGGTAGCTGTGGGAGTCAGTGGGCTTATAATGGATATTGGTAGACAACCTATCCCCAGAGATGGAGACAGAGAAGTCGAGGAAGGGAAGGGAAGTGTCAGAGATGGACCATGTAAAGGTGAGAGAAGGGTGGAAATTGGAAGCAAAGTTGATAAAGTTTTCTAGTTCAGGGCGGGAGCAGGAAACGGCACCGATACAGTCATCAATGTACCGGAAAAAGAGTTGGGGGAGGGGGCCTGAGTAGGACTGGAACAAAGAATGCTCGACATATCCCACAAAAAGACAGGCATAACTAGGACCCATGCGGGTACCCATAGCGACACCTTTTACTTGAAGGAAATGCATGGAGTTGAAGGAGAAGTTGTTCAATGTGAGAACAAGTTCAGCCAGGCGGAGGAGGGTGTTGGTGGATGGGGACTGGTTGGGCCTCTGTTCCAGGAAGAAGCGGAGAGCCCTCAAACCATCCTGGTGGGGGATGGAGGTGTAGAGCGATTGGACGTCCATAGTGAAGAGGAGGCGGTTGGGACCAGGAAACTGGAAATTGTCAAAATGACGTAGGGCGTCAGAAGAGTCACGGATGTAGGTGGGAAGAGACTGGACCAGCGGAGAAAAGAGAGAGTCTAGATAGGAAGAAATAAGTTCAGTTAGAACCAGGTGAAACCTGGTGAAACCAAGTTGAATTTACTGCTAAAATAAAAGCAAAGTACTGCAGATGCTGGAAATCTGAAATAAAAACAACAAGTGCTGGAAATACTCAGCAAGTCTGTGGAGAAAGAAGCAAAGTTAACGTTTCAGGTCAGTTCTGATGAAAGGTCACTGACCTGAAACTTTAACTCTGCTTCTCTCTCCACAGTTGCTGCCAGACCCTCACTTTTTGTTTTTAGTTTTGAATTTCCTGCTCCTGCCCCATGCTTCCCATCAAATGTTCCAACCTCGTGTATCACACCAGCCAGAGGTAAACTAAAGTAAACTGAACTTCCCTCTATAGTTTTACAGTAACAAGTAACAGGAATACCTCATATAGCAACAATTTGAATTTTTCCATTCTTTCTTTTGGGCCTCCTTATCTCGAGAGACAATGGATACGCGCCTGGAGGTGGTCAGTGGTTTGTGAAGCAGCGCCTGGAGTGGCTATAAAGGCCAATTCTGGAGTAACAGGCTCTTCCACAGGTGCTGCAGAGAAATTTGTTTGTTGGGGCTGTTGCACAGTTGGCTCTCCCCTTGCGCCTCTGTCTTTTTTCCTGCCAACTACTAAGTCTCTTCGACTCGCCACAATTTAGCCCTGTCTTTATGGCTGCCCGCCAGCTCTGGCGAATGCTGGCAACTGACTCCCACGACTTGTGATCAATGTAACAGGATTTCATGTCGCGTTTGCAGACGTCTTTATAACGGAGACATGGACGGCCGGTGGGTCTGATACCAGTGGCGAGCTCGCTGTACAATGTGTCTTTGGGGATCCTGCCATCTTCCATGCGGCTCACATGGCCAAGCCATCTCAAGCGCCGCTGACTCAGTAGTGTGTATAAGCTGGGGATGTTGGCCGCTTCAAGGACTTCTGTGTTGGAGATATAGTCCTGCCACCTGATGCCAAGTATTCTCCGAAGGCAGCGAAGATGGAATGAATTGAGACGTCGCTCTTGGCTGGCATACGTTGTCCAGGCCTCGCTGCCGTAGAACAAGGTACTGAGGACACAGGCCTGATACACTCGGACTTTTGTGTTCCGTGTCAGTGCGCCATTTTCCCACACTCTCTTGGCCAGTCTGAACATAGCAGTGGAAGCCTTACCCATGCGCTTGTTGATTTCTGCATCTAGAGACAGGTTACTGGTGATAGTTGAGCCTAGGTAGGTGAACTCTTGAACCACTTCCAGAGCGTGGTCGCCAATATTGATGGATGGAGCATTTCTGACATCCTGCCCCATGATGTTCGTTTTCTTGAGGCTGATGGTTAGGCCAAATTCATTGCAGGCAGACGCAAACCTGTCGATGAGACTCTGCAGGCATTCTTCAGTGTGAGATGTTAAAGCAGCATCGTCAGCAAAGAGGAGTTCTCTGATGAGGACTTTCCGTACTTTGGACTTCGCTCTTAGACGGGCAAGGTTGAACAACCTGCCCCCTGATCTTGTGTGGAGGAAAATTCCTTCTTCAGAGGATTTGAACGCATGTGAAAGCAGCAGGGAGAAGAAAATCCCAAAAAGTGTGGGTGCGAGAACACAGCCCTGTTTCACACCACTCAGGATAGGAAAGGGCTCTGATGAGGAGCCACCATGTTGAATTGTGCCTTTCATATTGTCATGGAATGAGGTGATGATACTTAGTAGCTTTGGTGGACATCCGATCTTTTCTAGTAGTCTGAAGAGACCACGTCTGCTGACGAGGTCAAAGGCTTTGGTGAGATCAATGAAAGCAATGTAGAGGGGCATCTGCTGTTCACGGCATTTCTCCTGTATCTGACGAAGGGAGAACAGCATGTCAATAGTCGATCTCTCTGCACGAAAGCCACACTGTGCCTCAGGGTAGACGCGCTCGGCCAGCTTCTGGAGCCTGTTCAGAGCGACTCGAGCAAAGACTTTCCCCACTATGCTGAGCAGGGAGATTCCACGGTAGTTGTTGCAGTCACCGCGGTCACCTTTGTTTTTATAGAGGGTGATGATGTTGGCATCGCGCATGTCCTGGGGTACTGCTCCCTCGTCCCAGCACAGGCATAGCAGTTCATGTAGTGCTGAGAGTATAGCAGGCTTGGCACTCTTGATTATTTCAGGGGTAATGCTGTCCTTCCCAGGGGCTTTTCCGCTGGCTAGGGAATCAATGGCATCACTGAGTTCCGATTTGGTTGGCTGTATGTCCAGCTCATCCATGACTGGTAGAGGCTGGGCTGCATTGAGGGCAGTCTCAGTGACAGCATTCTCCCTGGAGTACAGTTCTAGGTAGTGCTCAACCCAGCGGTCCATCTGTTTGCGTTGGTCAGTGATTATGTCCCCCGATTTAGATTTGAGGGGGGGTGATCTTCTTGATGGTTGGCCCAAGAGCTCTCTTCATGCCATCATACATTCCTCTGATGTTTCCGGTGTCTGAGGCCAGCTGAATATGACTGCATAGGTGTTGCCAGTAGTCGTTTGCGCAACGCCTAGCTGTTCTTTGTGCAGTACTTCTGGCTGCTTTAAGTGCTGCGGATGTTAAATCGCTGGGGGCTTTCTTGTAGTTCAAAAGTGCAATGCGCTTAGCGGCTATGACAGGTTCCAGCTCTTCATTATGAGATTGAAACCAGTCTGCATTTCTCTTCGCACTTTTGCCGTAGGTGGTCAAAGCTGACTCATAGATGGCGTCTCTGATGTGGGCCCACTTGGTCTCAGCATCCCCTGTGGGAGTGTTTTGAAGGGCTGTTACAAGTGAATTTAGAAATTTTTGTAACAGCTGTGGGTGAGAAATTCTGCTCGTGTTGATGCGCGGGTGGCCCTTCTGCTTGGAATGATGCAACTTCTTTGGTCTGAGTAAAGGTCTGAGTAAAGTTACTAAAGTAAACTGAACTTCCCTCTATAGTTTTACAGTAACAAGTAACAGGAATACCTCATATAGCAACAATTTGAATTTTTCCATATACTACACAAATTATGATTGTTGGCTGGTATGAGAGATTGACAATTTAACACTGCCATTGAGGATCTAAGATAAGACTGCCAAAGGTTTGCAACACCCCAACTAATCATGTCCCATCCAAAAGTCTGCGTAGAAAGTCCCATCCCAGAGTTCTGCTGCTAATCCCATCTTGAAATTAGTTATGAGAACACATCTGATACCAATCTGGAAATGACTTGTGCACTGTGGGCAAGGGCTTTGTAACGGTCTCCTTGATTACCTGTTCAGTTTTTATACACGATTATGTGAAATTCTGAGCACAGGTTTGATGCATTGTTTTGTTAACTTTGTTTTCAGAACTTTGTTCACACTAAACTTTTCATTTTGAGTCAGTGTGTTGGCATTTCAGAAGAGTGGGGGAGATAAAACTTCTTCACGTCTTCATCAGCAAAAAAGACTTGCAGTAAAAAGCACTTCAGCACATCTCTGGGAAATTCCCCAAGGCATTTTGCATGATGTGGCCATTCCCTCCCTTCTCAATGGAAAAGAACAGAAATTAATAAAAAGTAATCTAGAGACTTATGATGGCAATATTCTGTGACTTCTGAGATCAGAGGGGATTTGTAATGTAATAAAATGTTTTCTAAAGCTCAAGTCAATGGATTAATATTGTCTGCAACTTTACTTTACAATGTTGATCAGAACAGACATAGGGCCAGATTTTATTATGAAGATGGGGGGCTGTCGGTAGGCTGGAAGACAGGTAGGGGGGTGATTCTGGTCTCGGCCCTCCCATTGGACCCCTGTTACTATTTAACGGTGAGCAGCTAATTAACTGCCCACTGTCGGGGATGCCATCCCTTTAAGGGACAAGCTCCCGCCTCCAGAATTGCGGGCCAATCAGAAGGCCAGCAGTTTTGCTGTAATGGCAGCACCACCAGGACCGGTGGCCACTGTTGGTGGAGGAGATCCCGGGAGAAGTAAGTGGGGTTCAGGCAGACCCGGGTGACAGGGCGGAGGGGGATGTTGGTGCAGGTGGGGTCTTCCCTTGGGGGTAGACCACCACCAGGGGGGCCCTGGATTATCCTAAAAGGAGGGACACTCCCCCAAACCTACTAGGAGGGCAGCAGGCTTTACCTGGCAGTGTCTCCCTGTGGTGGCAGGTCCCTCCACCTTTAAATAAATTGAAATGGAGGCAGGAAGAGGCCTTAAGTGGCCTATCCCACCCCGGACAAAATGGTAGGGGGCCTGGGCGAGGTCAGAAATGGTTCCCCCTGCCATTCTGTTTGCCCCCGCTGACTCCGTGCTCTTCTCCAAGGGCGGCACAAAATCCTGTCCAAAGAATGGTGAATAGGAGAGCAGGGAGCTTAAATAAAGCCATTTACTTGTAGAATGACAAAATATATCTGCAGTTTATAGAACTTAGCCTAAGACTGTCAGCACGAGGCTCACATATCAAGATCAATACCGTTCGATTTTCTTTAAAATGTGGAACCTGCAAGAATACAATGGAATAAGTTTTCCATTATACCATAGCCAAGCTTAAGAAAATTACATCATTAGTAAAATTCACTGGATGGATATTCAAGCATCGCCAATTATATCTGTTCTGACAGAACTCAACCATAATGCAAGTTTCTATCTGAAAAGCTGCAGTGGTAAATTCAGCAATGAAATTGTTTAAACCCATTTCCTTTCTCTTGGCACAGGCCAAACAGCTGGAATTAGGTGACAAGATGGACCTGGCATCCTATCTATTGAAACCTATTCAGAGAATTAGCAAATACAACTTACTCCTGAGGGATATGTTCAAAGAGTGCAGCACAGTCCAGGAGAAAGAGTGCAAGGAACTCCAGGCAGCCCATGAAATTGTGTGTTTCCAGCTCCGCCATGGAAATGACTTACTTGCTATGGATGATATACAGGAGTGCGATGTAAGTTTACATTCACTTTAGAATGGGGAAGCTTTAAATGTTTTTTTTTAAATGCAGACCTCCTTAAATTTTTATTACATATTCAAACAAGAAAAAGAATTGGTTCTATGAAAATTGCAAAATGTTTATCACTTCCTCTACAATTTTATGACAATTAGAAATTCCTCAGTATTTCAACATTATATAATGTCTGATTTATTAATAATGCAAGAGTACAATATGATTATTCACAATGCTATGCCATTTAGATGGGATGATGTATTTTGTGTTGTCACTTCACATTTTTCCGCTATTGGCTGCATTTGGTTGAAGGCACTGACACACGTTAAGGTCTATCACCTTGTCCATGTAGCCATCCTTCACATGTGAGCCATGACAGTAGTGCTGCATTTTATTTTGGCAACGCGTGTCCCAGCAGCAGGCCGGGAAGCAAGCAAAGACTCCGCCACAGCCCTCCGTCAGACCCCCGAAGCCAATCGACGATGGGCAGGCAATTAACTACCTGCCATCGGGGATGCTGTCCCTTTAAGGGACAAGCTCCTACCTCCAGAGTTGTCGGCCTTTTAGGAGGTTGGCAGCTCTGCGGTACCAGCAGTGGCCGGGAGCACTGGCCACTGCTGATACCGCAGGAGGCCCTGCAGTACTGAGGATGGCAGAGACCCCGGGAGGAATGAGTGGGGTCAGGGTTGGTGACAGGGTTGGGGGTGTAAGGCATTGGTGAGGGTGGGTGGGTCTTTCCAGGGGGCTGGCGATCACCACCGGGTAAGTGGGGGGGGCCTCCAGGGACCATGGATTACCCCCAAAGTAGGGAACCCCCCCCACAACCTTGCTAGGAGGCCACCAAGTTTTACCTGGCGGTAAATTGCAAATGACACGCATCTTGTTCCTAGGTGAACCTGAAGGAGCAAGGCCAGTTGTTACGTCAAGATGAATTTGTTGTATGGTATGGACGAAAGAAATGGTACAGACACATCTTCCTCTTTGAAGATCTCATACTCTTCAGCAAGACCAGAAAGTCAGAAGGAAGCAACGACATCTACATTTACAAACAGTCCTTTAAGGTACAATTAGCATTTTCAAGTTTTAAAATTTTCTTCGCTATTCTCTGTTATAGAGAAGAGACCTACTTTATAGAATCTACCTAAAGTCCAGTTGGGAACTTTTGAATCTGGCAGCTGGTACATTTAAAGTGTCCTTTCAAACGATGCAAGAATACTGTAAAGTTATCCTATGAATTAACTATACCATATAGATAACTTGTCCGATACTACATGAAAGCCTGAATTAGCAAACAAACTATATGGGCTGGAATATTCCATAGGGACGGAGGCCCCACCCACCGGCTTCATAGTCGGGGGACGAGCCCGCCTCTGCCGGGCCTGAGAGCTACACAGAGATTTTATGTGGCCCATGCCCTTAATTGGCCTTGGACAGGACTTCCGCCCCTCTGAGGCAGGAAATCCTGCCTCCAGGAGCTTCCAGCCAATCAGTGGGCCGGCAGCTCCTCAGGCCCAGCAGCGCCACTAGGAGCGGTGGCCACTGCTGGGACTGCACACAGCTTCAGGAGGATTGCTGATGCTGGCGCTGAAAAAAGTAAGTGGGGTTTTGGGCCTCGCCGGGGACAATCGGCTGGGACCCCGGTGAGGGGGCTGGGGGTCAATCAGGAAGGTGGTGAGAGGTGCACTAGAGGGGGTGGCAGGAGCTTCTGACGGGCCCTCCATAGGCCACAGCATGCCCGAACAGGAGGGCTCCCCCCTCACCCCCGGGCCCACAAGGAGCCCGCCTGGTACTGCTGGGTGGCCTCCACAGTTGATAAGGTGCCCACCCGCTGCTGGTAATAAACCAGCGGCTGTGGGAGAAGGCCTTTAAGTGGCAATTAATTGGCCACTTAAGGGGCTCAATTGGCCTGGGGTGGGTGGGCCTTTTGTTACCTCTCCCACCACTCATAAAATTGCAGTGGGGTAGGAAGGCAAAGGGAATGGCACCCCCCACCTCCAACACAATTTTACTCTGCCCCCGCCTCTAGCCTGCTCCTGCGGGGACGTAAAATTCTGAGCATGATGTTAGTACCAATACTATTAATCTCATGCTTACATGTTCCGATAAACAACCTATTCTCCTGCAAGAACTTTAGAGTCTTTATGGGACTGAAATACAACTATTTTGATTAAGTAGTTAGTTTACATTTAATAAAAGTAAATTGTGGCAAAATTATAATTTGTTAATATTGGCTAAACTCTCTTGCCCTTTCACAAGACAAGTTGAATGATATGTTTCATAGCAAGTACTGCAAGGTTTATTATTTTTTGGCTAAGGTAGAACCACTGCAACTTAGATTATGTAAGTATAGAGTGAGAACAATCAGAGTTTAATTGCAGACTGGAAGTTGACTGTTCATTTCAGACGTTAGGTCAGTTATCGACTTACTCAATTTTTAAAGATTGTTTGCACCTATAACAATGTGGTGTGTGACATTTCCAGCCTAATGGGTCTACGCAATATGAGACATATATTAGCAGATCTTCCATACAGTTCCCAATAACACATAATATGCTATGTAATAACATGAAATACTCTGTATTATTTTTTGAAGCTGAAATTGTCTCCTTAAGGGTCACAAATTTCATTGTTCAGCAAACATAGACCCAAGTCAGTCAGAGTTTAATTGTTTTTTGCTCAGGGAACTTTGCAGATTGGAATACATTTGTCAATTTCAGGCTGCAGGACAGAAGTGTAGGTGGAAAACATATATCATTCTAAGGTTGTTATGTATATGTAACAAAGCATGAGATCTGAATTCTATCCACACACACAGATGAAGTTTTTAATATATTAATCTATCTATCTATCTATCTATCTATCTATCTATCTATCTATCTATCTATCTATCTATCTATCTATTTGTCTGTCTGTCTATCTATCTATCTATCTATCTATCTATCTATCTATCTATCTATCTATCTATCTATCTGTCTATTTATCTGTGTATCTGTCTATTTATCTGTCTATTTATCTGTCTATCTATCGATCTATCTATCTATCTATCTGTCTGTCTATCTATTTGTCTGTCTGTCTGTCTATCTATCTATCTGTCTATTTATCTGTGTATGTCTATTTATCTGTCTATCTATCTATTATCTATCTATCTATCTATCTGTCTGTCTGTCTGTCTGTCTATCTATCTATCTGTGTATCTGTGTATCTATTGTATAATATGTGTGTGTTTCTTTCAATTTCTGCTTCCATTTGGATTGGAAATGATGCAGCAGGTTCCAATACATCTCAATTAAGGACTATTTTTAAGCCAAATTAAAATACTGAAAAAAAAGTTCCTCTCCCTCTCTCTTTTTAGTGAGAAATAGCAATGGAATGGAATGCTGTTAGCAGTCAGGAGTATCCCAGCTTTCATAGCATAAATTAAAAAAAGAAATAGTGTGCAATGGTACTAATCTTTGTAACAGAACTTTTTAATATGACTTGCGCTTTGGTGTCTGGAGGCGAGCAATTTATTTGCCCCTTAGTCGTAGATGCATAGAGCCTGTAAACCCCGATAGAGGGAGAGAAAACAATCAGAGTCTGCCTTTCATTGGAGACTAAATGCACTCAAAAGATAATAATAAATACAAGTTAAGGATGTCAGTTTGAGCAAACTGCTAGTTTATAATGATGTAATAACTATTAAAGATAATTTTAGGAGGAAATGTGGAATGCTTCTTGGACCTGTTAACATAGCAAGTGAATTAACTGCACTGATTTTTACTCCACTGTGGATTGTTATAGCAGAGTCCAGTCACAACTTGGATCAGACCCTGTTTGTGTTATGCTTAACAAAATGAAGTACATACTAGTGTATTCTAATTAAATGCAGCAACACACAATCAGGACTATTTACTAACTAGTAGGTCTACTGTACGATTGCTCATTTATAGAGCTGGATTTTAAGAGCCCACCACCGATCTCAGTGGCGAGCTCAAAAAATGGTGGCCCGCCTGCGTGGGCTGCACACCAAAGAACCGTTGCGATCTTAAGCGCGACGGCTCATTTAAATAGCCGGAGCGACTCGTTCCCCCCAACCTCATGTTGGGGGCAGGCTGTCTGTCCCCGGCAATGCTGCAGCTGCCTGTGCGCAGGTGCTGGTGCCAATTTTATAGGGCAGCAAGCCCTGCTGCCTAATTTAAATTTTTAAAGACAGACCCCCCCAAAATGAAATAAATAAATTTCTAATGCCCCTTTCCCACCCCCTAATAACAATTACATTAACTCTTTGTCCTTTTCCCCCCCAACACAAGATCTGACCTTTATCCCCCCCAAACTGCAACAAGGTTTACAGTTCAACTCTTCCCACCATCCCCTACATCCATTACGTGTATTTGACCCCGTTCCCCCACCCCCCGCCACACTGAAGATCTTTCCTCCTCCCCCCTCCCCATTAGTGTGGCACCGCCATTCCCTGGACGGGGATTTGAAGGCGTGCGAGTGCTGGCCGCCCCACCGACGATCGCAGTGAGCCCTCAAGATCGCAGGTAAGTGCATGTTAATTCCTTCATTTTATTGATTTGAATATTTGAATTGTGGTCCTGTTGCCCAGTGGTGGGGTGGCTGCCACGGAGTCTTGCCACCGCCGGGAGGATGGGGCCGGGCCCTCACGGCATTGAGGTCCTTGGCGGGCCTCATCCGGAGCCATCTTCAGGCACCCACCCCACCACAGAACCTGACGCCTGGTGGAGAACAAGATCCAGCCCATAGTCTGGATCACAACTGCAATGCTCAGTTGCGAAGAAAGAGTTTTGTCCAAACTGACCTCTGCTTATACTGTCTGTGAGGGAATAGTCTATAACTATGGAAATCTGAGGGCAATTAGAGGACTATTGTAGCTGCTTCTAAATGTCTGGCTCCTGAACCAAAGGACTCAGCATGAAATAACTGCCATTATTTTGATAAAAGATTGTTTTGCATCTGTAAAAAAACATAATGACACTTTGAAATGTGATGCCTTGACTGCGATTACTGGAGTGTGCTAGATGGGAGACTTTTCTATATCCTGTATGTCAGGAATATAGCATATTACATTAGAATTATACACCAAATATAACACATGCTGATTCTGATTAGAAGGCAGGTATGGCATGAGCTTCTGAGGGATAAAAATATGCACAGCAAACTAAAATCCATTGTTGTGTAATTGACTTAATTAATCTGTAGTATTTCTTATCATTTTGCATTTCAGACCTCTGAAATAGGAATGACACAAAACTCTGGTGAAAGTAGGCTGCGTTTTGAAATTTGGTTCAGAAGACAGAAGTCCCAGGATACTTATATCTTGCATGCTGCAACGCCAGAGATAAAACAAGCATGGATAGTTGACTTGGAAAAGATATTGTGGAAACAAGCTGCGAGGAACAGGGGTCAGTAAATTAACAAGGATTAACTGATAAGAAGGAGAAAGCTGCAAGGCCTGTAATAATCTTAGGCTTAAGCTCAAACCATCCTATGTAAATTAATTTTATTTGTATTGTTGTATGCTTTGTTTTTCTATAACAGTGTGATTGTTTTGGTCTTTTGGTGATTTTTTGAATGCATTTTGTTGTGATGTCGTTGAGCACATGATACATGCGTTTGTGGGTATGGATAGCAAGATGTCAGTAACATGACTGGTGGAAGAAAATTTCTGTTTTTTGGTGAACAGATAACTTAGTCTTTTCCAGATATATACAACAATGTGTAGAGGGCCAGTCCAACCATTGCCATTATTATTAACAAGTTACACTCTGAAAATCAAAGCTAGTAAATGTATGGGAGTGTGGCTACTGATTTTGGCAAACCTACATATGGTTTTATTGAAGCGAGCTTGTTCAGACTTGGGTCATTGTGAATCTTTTGTGGCCAATGTCAACAGGGGAATAAAATAACAAAACAACCACACAAGACTCTTATTTCAGTTACATGAGTTGATATATGATACCAAAACATTATCACTTTAGTGGCTCTTACAACAAGCATTGCATCTTGTGCTCATTGTGTGACATGGTAATCTGAATGATTTCTAACAGCACTTTGAAATCTTTTGAACTATTTTGAAATGTATTTAACTCTTTTCATCCTCTTTTCAAAAAGACTGAGTGTTCCCCTTGATTTTGTGAAGTGGTCTCCAAAGGTCACTAATTGTGTCTAATTTTTAAAATCAGGTTTAGATAGGGTTTTTTAACCTTCAATTCTGGTCTTTTGCCCCTCTCCAATTTTAACTGCTCCATCATTGTTGGCTGTGCCATTAGCTGTCAAGGTCCTAAACGATGGAATTCCCTCCCTAAACCTCTCTGCCTCTCTCTCCTCCTTTAGGTCTCTCCAAAAAGCATACTTGTTTGGCCAAGCTTTTGGTCACCTGTCCTTATATCTCCTTTTGTGGTTCAGTTCCAAATTTTGTCTGATAATGCTCCTATGAAGCACCGTGGGATGTTTTTACCACATTAAAGGTGCTATATAAGTGCAAGTTGTTGTTGATGTAATGTTAGTCTGTCCCTTCAGAGAGAGGCTGTAAATGCTTTATATAGTTTGTTTACTAGAGCACATTGATGCTTCAGTTGGTTATGCTCATGCTGAGTTAGCGAGTTTAACTGGGAAGTAGGGATTTGACTCAGGATCTCATGAACAGATGGTGATGGGGGCGGTGGGATGGGTGGAAATGGGGAGGTGTATAGAAATCAGTCAGGTTGTCAGTTTTAAACTTAGTGAAGTCTATTGTTGATGTGGAAATGTCAGGGGAGTTACTGGATTAAATTTGTTTGGGACACTGCCATGATCAAATGACCTGTTGTGACTCACTGTCCAGACACAAGTGAGGAATAGTCAGTGGGTGAAGTGCAGGTGGATTTCCAATGGCTAGAACTGACCCCCAGCATGAGCCACTGCCTTGAACAGAATAGCAATAAGGGAAAGAAAAATAATTAATTTGTCAGCATTTCTTTGAAAAACACTAGGAACTTTTGATTTTTCCTTCCCTTATTGCTCTTTTGTTTAAGGCAGAGACTCACGCTGGGGTTCAGTTCCAGCCACTGGCAATTCTCCTACACTTTACCCACTGACTATTCCTCACTGGTCATTTGATCATGGCAGTGTCACAAACAAGTTCAATCTGGTAACTCTCCTGACATTCCCACATCAGCATTTCCAATAGACTTCACTAGATTGAGAACTGACAACCTGGCTGATTTCCCTGGCTGACAGTATTAACTGTTTAGGCACAGGATTCAATCAGTGCTCACAAGATTTGAGAATGGTAATCGGCATTCTCATGCCCATTTTGAACTGTCATCCTAAAAAATGACAAATTCCCATGGGATTCCAAAATAAAATGGGGAATCATAGGATTCAGTCCATAATAGATGGACTACCTAGTAGTAATCAACTAGCAGAGACCAGCAAAACATTTAGTCATGTTAGTATCTTTACTGCAACAGGTCTTCTCTAAATACAGGATTTCTAGTTACTCTTTCACCAAAGACTTTTATAGAATCAAAACATTACACTCTGGAAAAAGCTACATGAAGCTGTCCTTGTGTAAAAACAGGCCTAGGAATATCAATGCAGATTTTGTCAAGTGTATGACCTTGTAACCTGTTTATAGTCATGTAATATGGAAGTCTAATTGGGAACTGTTTTCTCCTGAGTTGAAAAGACAGATTTACATCTGATGGGCTTAATATTATTCGAGAAATAAACATTCTGGGCCAGATTTTATTCTGGCAATGGGGGTCCCAGTGGTAGGTCAGAACAGAGGGGGGGGGGGGGGAAAGACCAAGTCTCAGCCCTCCGTTGAACCCCCATTGCTATTTCACGATGGTCAGGCAATTAACTGCCTGCTGTCAGGGATGAGAACCCTTTAAGGGACAAGCTCCCACCTCCAGAGCTGCCGGCCAATCGAAAGGCCAGCAGCTCTGCAGTACCAGCAGCACCAGTGGGAGCAGTGGCCACTGCCGTTACTGCAAGAGACACTGCAGTACAAGGACTGCAGAAGACACCGGAGAGGTGAGTAGAGTCGGTGTTGCTGGGGCCATTCAGGGAGGCCTCAGTGACAGGGTTGGGGAGTGATGTTAGTGAGGGCGGGGGGGGGGTCTTTCTGGGGGCGCGGCCCTGCCGAGTGGGCCCTCCGAGGATTGCCCCCAAAGGAGGGTCCCTCTCAACTTCACTAGGAGGCCACCAGGTCTCACCTGGCAGGGTTTTCCCTGGTGGCAGGCCCCATCACCTTCACCAAAATGAGATGGAGGCATGAAGAGGCCCTTAAGTGGACATTAATTGGACTCTTAAGGTCCTCAATTGGCTTGGGGCGGGAAAGCTGTCCTCAGCCTTCCCCGCCCCGAACAAAATAGCAGGGGGCCCGGGCGATGTTAGGTACAGCACCCGTCATTTTGTTTGTCCCCACCTCCATGCCCGCCCCCAAGGGCAGAACAAAATCCTGCCCTCTCTTTCCTTGAGATCTATCTGTTATAATTTCAGCATCTATCATCAAAGAAAACACATACCTAACTACCAATCTTTTTCTATGACAAG
Source organism: Heterodontus francisci (assembly GCF_036365525.1). NCBI lineage: Eukaryota > Metazoa > Chordata > Chondrichthyes > Heterodontiformes > Heterodontidae > Heterodontus > Heterodontus francisci. The sequence goes on from NC_090386.1 coordinate 39,959,099, forward strand.
TCCTTGTTTAGGATTCAAGTTTCGTAACAACATTATAACTGCCCCTTCCTTGAGTCTAAATTTGTGTGGTGACACGCCCATCGGAGTCAGACTGTCTAATTATCTTCTTCCTCTATAGAATCAACGCTGACATTGGGCTGGATTTTATCATAGGTGGACGGGACTTTGCCACCGATGTAAACGTTGGTGGCGAACCCTCTTCTGTCTAGCCCGGGGATCCGACCCACATTTTACGGGTCCCCAGGCTTTAATTGTTCTGAGGTGGGACTTCCACGCAGTTGAGGGAGGAAGTCCTGCCTCAGTGAGTGCCGGCCAATCCATCAGCCAGCAGCTCTTAGTCCCAGCAGTGCCACCGAGAGCAGTGGCCACTGCTGGGACTGCAGCCCAACCGACGCCATGGAGCCAGGCCCTCAGGTAAGTTGGGCTTGCCTCGCCAGGGGGATGGTCGGTCGTGGCGGCGAGGCAAGTGTAGTCATTTGGGGGAGGCCCTCAATTGGGCACCCTGTGCCTGACTGCCATGGCATCCCCCCCCCCCCCCCCCCACATTGTGCAGAAAGGCCGGCAGCTATCGCTAGGCGGCCTTTCACATCCCCAGCACGCCTGTTTGCCATGGTTAAAATATCCGTAGAGATGGGCGAATGTCCTTAAGTGGCCACCGACCGCCGTCGGCCGTAAAGTTGGTCGAAGATGGGAGGTGGGAAGGCCTCCTGCTCAATTTTACTCCGCCCCTATCTGTCCCCTGCCACCATCCGACCCGCTGGGGCAGCGTAAAATTCAGCCTATAGTCTTTTAATTCACCTGACAACTATTCTAAAACTTTTTCATTCAAATCTAGTGAACCAGGCACTATTCACCAATAGACGTCCCGCTTAAACTGACCAATCAAAACAGTCTGAACAGATAAAAAAACGATTATTATTATAGATGCTGCACTCTTTCCATATGGAAACTTTGGGGAATGTAATATGCTGTTTAAGATATGATTCCCTACCCCTCCTCATTGCTTGGTTATTTGCACATTTTCTGCAAGAATAATTTTATTCATAATATACAAAGCATAAATATAAAACAAAGCCTCAGCAGGTTCCAGAAACTCTTCTCATCCACTATGGAGCTTTATGGTTCTGTATCAAAAATCAGATTGTAAATTAATCTGGAATGCTAATACTGCAGACAACAATGGATTAATTTAAGTATTGAAATAAATATGAAATATTTAGATGGAACTAATTGGACTACAGAAGGCATCAGTCCTTTGCTAATATTGGTGAAAGCTTGGTGTGACTGTAAAACGGAGTTCTTCACTAACACTTACCAATAGAGGAAAATATACTACAGAAGTCGTTAATTTCAAGCAAATTAAGTTCTATCACTTTTGTCTAAAATACTTTCACCCTCAAATTCAATCATGGATCTGTTGTGACACCGGCTGCGAATCCTCTTTGAGCAGAAACCACAGTCTAAATGCTTGCATTTATTTTGGAAAGTACACAGAATTGGTGCCTGGTTTAACTCTCCCATTATAACAGGATGCCCACTAACTGGCATGGACTGTGCCACTAGTTGCATGTAACACTTATATCACTCTTGAGAGTCTGGAAATTGTTCACTTCATCAGTTTTTTTTATAAGCATATGTTTTAATAAAATGCAAAACAGCCCCTATCAATGTTGAAATTCCTTCTTTAGAGCTCCAGATGCAGGAGAGGGTGTTTATGGGCATTGGCAGTAAGCCATTTTTGGACATCAAACCTAGCGAAGCAGCCATCAATGACAGATCGGTTGACTGCGTCACAAAAGGGAAAGGTATGAGCTTAACTCGGAGGTTAGCTGAACTCTGTGAGGGACTGGGTTCTGCAGTGCGTCAGAGCATTGTCCTTTAGCCTTTGGGGCCTGAGTTCAAAGCCTTCTCTCCATAGAATTTCAGGAAAAGGAGTTTTGGTAATCTCAACTTGTAAAACGCCAAGGGTGCAAAAAATGGTTCAGCGAGCAATAATTGGCACCAAATTGAGAACCTTCTTCAAGGCCACACGAACAGAATGTTAGAAATTGAAATGTCAAACTCCTGTGTGGTTGAGATTAAGGTACCTTATACATAGGAAAGTTGGGAATGGATTTGCCCTTTGCCATAGCTAACTTTGATTGATTATTGTCATCACTAGACACATAGTAGAAAAGCATTTCATTCTTTGCTGTTTATTCTGTGCTGTTATACCTTGAAAAGCACACATGCTCGCTAAAATATAAAAACACAAAGTTTCATTCACAATGAAGGGATTACAGTATTATATTGCAAATGAAGATTATTGTGATGCTGATGTTTTTATTTGTTAAATACTAATATTATTTTCACAGTCGTTTTGTTCAGTTTTTCTCCTATACTGTCTTATAATGCCAAAAAGGACTTTATGACCCAGAGAAAATTTATAATTTTATATATGTTGTGTATATTTTCTTTTCCCGTTCAGCAGCCTTCACATATTATAGGAGTTAATTCAGGCCTGGAACTATGCACTTAGTGTGTTTTCTTAATGATACTTGGAAGTCAGATATTTCAGGTTGTCCTAAGGAACATATGACTCTAACATATATACACACTGGTTACTGTGGAGTTACAGCTCACTTTTCCCTGCCAGGAATACCTTTCTCTGCTCCTAAGCCTCGCTTTTCATGGCAACTCCAGTATCCCTGCCCAACATGCAGATTAAAACAATCAGTGTGTTAATATATCCTATTGCTGCTGCCATTTTATAAAGTTTCCGGTTAGTAAAGGTTCCAGTATTTCTTTGTACTGGGTGTCTCGGTCATTGTCCCTCTGGATAAAAGGGCAAGTACCACATCCCACATGTTGATATCAAAAGTATTCACTGGCACCTAATGAATACTGAATCCATACTTCTGCCAAATTCTTCAAGCATTGTATCAAATCGATTGATCTCGTTAACCTCATGATCAATCTTTATGTTCTCCGTTACCCAAGCATGACACTGCTGCATGTCACATTTGCCTCAGACGTTTGGTCCATGCTGATCCACAATACCTAAGTCAGGTCTGCTGCATTTTACAAGACAAAATCAATTTGAAAAATAGGATTGTCAATTGTACAAAAACCACAGTTACCTCCAGTCAGGATCACCATTCAAAATATACTCAGTTCCTTCCTTTCTGGGATCATCAAGAATTCAACGGTACCGAGCAACAAAAAGACAAAGCCATAAAAATCAGCAGAGCAAATGGGTTATCCTCCCACTGCCACCTCATCCATTAGGAATATAGGAACATAGGAAATAGGGGCAAGAGTAGGCCATTTAGCCCATCGAGCCTGCTCCGCCATTCAGACAGACCATGGCTGATCATCTACCTCTACGCAATTTTCCCCACTATCTCCATATCCCTTGATGTCATTAGTATCCAGAAATCTATTGATTTCTGCCTTGAACATGCTCAATGATTGAGCTTCCATAGCCCGCTGGGATAGAGAATTCCACAGATTCACCACATTCTGAGTAAAATAATTCCTCCTCATTTCAGTTTTAAATGGCCTGCCCCTTATTCTGACACTGTGGAAAAACTGACTATAGAAAGGTTCCAACTTTGACCAGTAGCTGATCTCTGATGGTATTGGTTAATGTCACTGTCTGGGACCACACAGACAACTTTCAGCCCCACCCAGGCCTTCCTTTGCTAGGTGGGTGCTGGAGACCCAAGGTATCTTTGGCACCCTTTTGCTTAGTAGATCTCCCATTGGAAGGTTTGGTACTTTTGTGTAGGGCATCTCAAAAAAGTTAATGTTGAGAGCATGGTGTTGGTCTTTGACCAGTACTATTTCGTATTATGAGTTTGATTCTCCTCTCATGCCTTCCTGTCCAATTTTGGTACACTTACCTGAAAACTCTGAAGAGGATTTACACAGTCCATCCCACGTCCTGGAAGTAACAGAATCCTTCTGAGGCACCTTCACTTGCTTGAAGCCCTCTGAATGATTCAGTCCATTTCCAGAGAGCTTTGCTTTCTACCAGGCTCAGACGTACGTGGCCGAATTTTATCAGCTCTCGAGGGATGAGCAGGGTGGTGTGGGGTTCGATAAGATTGTGAGGAAAGCTAGGAAGGTGGTGGAATGCCCATCGCCTTCCCAACGCCATTCAATTTAGTTGGGTTGGCTAAGTTTGAAGACAGCCTTCCCGCCCAGAGGCCAATTGAGACCTTTAGTGACCAATTAATGGCCACTTAAGGGTCTTATCCTGCCGCCACTGGCATTTTTCCAGCTGTGCAGGGGCCCGAGCGAGTCCACCCCACCTACCTCCTCTCTCAGGTTCTATGGCAGTACCAGCAGTGACCACCACTCCCAGTGGCACTGTTGGGACTGCTAAGCTGCCGGCCCTCTGTTTGGCTGGCAGCTCTTGAAGGCGGGATCCTTGTCCTTAAAGGGACGGGGACCCTGGCGTCCAACAGTTAATTGCCTGAGTGCCGTAAAATGCAGCTGAGTCCCCCCCAAATGACCACGGCGGGGTTTCCCCTCTCCTTTTTGGCCCAGCATCAAGACCCCTGCCAGCTGCATAAAATTCAGCTCACAGTTGTTAGACTTCACAATTTTCTGAGTGAAAATGACAACCAATCCATGTAGGCATTGTGGAGCATTGTCTTATTATGCATAGCATTTCCAATTCCCTTGAAAGACTAAGCAGTTATTTAGTTTGCAATTTTTGGATCTGCATCAAACCACTGTCAAAACAGTGAAATAGATGTTGGTTTTTGACACTGAGAACACATCAAGTGGCCCCATCAAAGATCATTCCACCCATTCTAAATAAGGTTCCAATTGATAGCATCTATAAATTACTGCATGAAATAATGTAATTATGTTCCCTACACATTGTTACCTAGATCAGTCCTGCTAGAAGGGTGTTTCCTTTCTTCTGATCGCTGCATTACTTTCTTAGCATCCTACAATGTGTGCACGGTGTTGGATGATGAAAAATAGAATACTGACCTTGTAGGATTTTCTTTGCATAAATCACATCCTCCATAAATTTTAGTTCCTCCCAAATTCCCCCCTCAGACCTTGCAGTGGGTACATGTATTAGGTAAAGCATCTTGATGGATTAAGTACCTCATTAAGGGTTTCAAACGAGTGTGTGATTACGGCGCATATAATGACACAGCAGAAGGATGCCAAATGCATAACCCCTAAAGTATCTGAAGTCAAAATATTATGCAAATCTACCTAGCACATGATGCCTCCAGAACCAATACAAACCTGGTTTAACTCCTACATTACGTGGAAGATGCATATCATTCATAGACTGAAGAAGACCCTACAAAGTAGATAATTATATGTTTCTGCTGATTACATTTTGCAACACCATGTATTTTCACTTTTCTTTCAAAAGTCAACATGCCAACATTGTTAATTTATCTGTTCCAGTGGAGACCAAGAGACCAAATTCCATAGGCTCTAATGGTAGTGCCTCCTCCTCGGGAAGTCAGTCTTCCTCATCATCTTCTGGCATTGGTTCCCTCAATGTGAACATTTGCTCCTGTTCACCATCAACTTCAAGAAGCAATGCTGCCATCAACAACTGTTTTTATAATACACAAACACGCATTGAGGAAGATGACCTGGAGAATAACCCTGGTGGAAGACCTTTTATGAGTGAGTGACAAAATCACAAGTACTGAACTCTATAAGTAATCTTCATGATGTTCACCACCATCTAATGCATTCTCCAGGAGGAAGGATGTCATCCTCTTGAGTAGGGTGGTGAATGGTGTTAAACATCTTGATGATAAGGCACCATGCTGTACTTTTGACCTACCATCCTTGTAGGTTGTACCATGGAGTGGCAGAACAAGAGTTTTATCTCTGATATTTACTGTGGTTAAGCTGCCAGTCTAAGTAGGACTGTTAGGTACATCTGGAAAGTAGCAATAAGGGAGTTTGCTAGGAGGGATCATCTGGAAATACATTCTGTCACTCCTTTACATTGCACGAGCTCACCTGCCTTCCTTTTTGGTTAAGCATTTGTACATGAAATGTAGGAATTAAAGAGGGAGAGAGATAATTTTTTTTTAAATAAAAAGAGAATGTAAGATGGGAAAAGTATTGGCAGTTATTGAATTTCACCACTGCATATATTTCTGCAGGTAGGATGATAGAAAAAAAAATCTGGAATTGAAAGCTAGGCTCAGTAATGCTGCTATGAAACTATCACCGATTGTCATAAAAATCCATCTGATTTACTAATGCCCTTTAGGGCAGTAAATCTGCTGACCTTACCTGGTCTAGCCTACATGTGACTCCAGACTCTCAGCAATGTGGTTGTCTCTTAACTGCCCTCTGAAATGGCCTAGCAAGCCTCTCAGTTGTCAAGGGCAATTAGGGTTGGGCAACAAATGCTGGCCTTGCCAGTGACACCCACATTCCATTAAAGAATCAAAAAAGAATGGTCCAGTTTGTGGACATCTCTTTAGTGAGGGGTCAACAGCAGGTGTACCTAGGTGGAGAAAAGTGGACCATTTTTAAACTTCCCTCATGCCAAGATGGAGCCCTCATCACTGGGTTTCCTCTATCTAACAACCTATTGCTGAGATCTGAGGAAATCAAACATAGCATCACACATCACAGGCAAGCAGGTATGTGATTGGTTTGGGAAGAAGTTACCTGTTTGGTGAGTATCTCGTAAGTGATTAAGGTCCATTCTACTCCAAACGTTTAAAATAACAAAGGAACTAGTGGTAAGCTTAATAAAATATATAAAAAAAGGAAAATAAAATAAATAATTGAATAAAATAATTAAGTAGTTTATTAAAACACATTAAAGATGGCAGATCAGGTGATGTGTCACAGCTGCAGCATGTGGGAGCTCCTGGATGCCAGTGTGATCCCGGGTAAACACGTCTGCAGTAAATGTTTGCAGCTCGAAGAGCTTCAGCTCAGAGTCATTGAACTGGAGTCCGAGCTGCAGACACTACGACACATCAGGGAGGGGGAAAGTTACCTAGACATTTTGTACCAGGAGGTGGTCACACTCCTTAGGATAGGGTCTTCTGATTTGGTCAGTGGTCAGGGACAGGAGAGTGTGGCTGCAGCTGAGGCAGGTAAGGGGACCCAGAGGGCAGGAGCCTCAGCCTTTGTGATTGTCCAACAGGTTTAAGGTTCTTTCAGCTTGTTTGGATGAGAGTGGGGGCTGTAGGGTGGATGAGCAACCTGACCATGGCACCATGGTATAGGAAGCCAGTCAAGTGGAGGGAGAAAAAAGGAATGTAGTGGTAGTAGGGGACAGTATAGTTAGGGGGATTGACACTGTTCTCTGCAGCAATGAGCGAGAGTCCAGACGACTGTGTTGCCTGCCAGGGTTTGAGACATCTGCTCAGGGCTGGAGAGGAACCTACAGTGGGAGGGGGAGGATCCAGTCATCGTGGTCCATGTAGGTACCAATGACATAGGCAGGACAAGGAAAGAGGTTCTGCATAGTCAATATGAGGAACTAGGCACCAAATTAAGAAGCAGAACCTCAAAGGTAATAATCTCTGGATTATTACCTGAGCCACGTGCAAATTGGCATAGGACAAATAAGATTAGAAAAATTAATGGGTGGCTCAAAGACTGGGACCCACTTCTGTGGGTTCCAGTTTGTGGGGAACTGGCATCAGTACTGGGGAAAGTGATGTCTATACCGTTGGGAGGGTCTACACCTGAACCGTGCTGGGGCAGGTATTCTAGAGAGCCGCATAACTAGGGAAGTAGAGAGGGTTTTAAACTGAATAAGTGGGGACAAGGAATCAAATTTGGGAAGATATGGTAAATCAAGGATTAGAGACAAGGCATGAGAGAACGGTATTAATATGGGAAATGATAAACAGACTGTAACAGGAAGGAACAGAGCGTACAAAACTAAGAGTACATCAACAGATAAGGCTAGCGGTTACAAAAATAATAAAAGGACAAAACTATAGGCTCTGTATCTGAATGCATGTAGCATTCGAAACAAAACAGATGAACTTAGAGCACAAATAGAAATAAATAAGTACGATCTGATAAGCCATTACAGCGACATGGCTGCAGGATGACATAGATTGTGACCTGAATATTTAAGGGTACATGGCATTTAGGAAGGGCAGGAAGCTAGGAAAAGATGGAGTGGTAGCTCTGTTAATTAATGATGGTATTAGCGCAATAGAGAGAGATGACCTAAGTTCAGGAGACCAGGATGTCGAAGCAGTTTGGGTAGAGATGAGAAATCATAAAGGCAAGAAGTCACTTGTGGGAGTGGTGTACAGGCCATGTCACATTAACTACACTAGTCTTGACTAATGACAACAGTTTATTTTATCGTGGACGGGGTAGTGATAATCACAAGCAAGCCAACCTTATTCTCATATGATTTCCTTAAGTACAGCAGTAGTCTCTGGATAGCAAGCAGAAGTGAGATCCCCAATTGGATTGTTACCCCAATAGCCTCAAGGTCCTGCAACCACTGGTTCTTGTTTTAGTTTCACCCAGGCATTGCATTTACCTGGCTATGCTACCAAAGGACATCTTCTATATGCCAAAAGACTTGCAGGTTGATAGGTAAATTGGCCATTATAAATTGCCCCTCGTATAGGTAGGTGGTGGGGAAATATAGGGACAGGTGGGGATGTGGTAGGAATATGGAATAAGTGTAGGATTAGTATAAATGGGTGGTTGATGGTCAGCACAGACTCGGTGGGCCGAAGGGCCTGTTTCAGTGCTGTATCTCTTAACAAGGATGGGGCATAAAGGAAGAAATAATGGCAGCTTGTCAGAAAGGCATAGCAATAATTATGGGGGATTTTAACCTACATATCGACTGGAAAAATCCAATGGGCAGAGGTAGCCTAGATGAGGAGTACATATAAAATAAAAGCAAAATACTGCGGATGCTGGAAATCTGAAATAAAAACAAGAAATGCTGGAATCACTCAGCAGGTCTGGCAGCATCTGTGGAAAGAGAAGCAGAGTTAACGTTTCGGGTCAGTGACCCGAAACGTTAACTCTGCTTCTCTTTCCATGAGGAGTACATATAATGTTTTTGGGATAATTTCTTGGAACAATACATTCTGGAGCCAACCAGAGAGCAGGCGATACCCGACCTGGTATTGTGCAAAGAGATAGGATTAATAAATGACCTCATGGTTATGGCGCCCCGAGGTAGCAGCGATTAATATGATTGAATTTTACATTCAGTTTGAGGGAGAGAAGAGTGGGTCCAAGACTAGTAATTTAAACTTAAATAAGGGCAATTATGAGGGCATGAAAGCAGAGCTGGCTAAAGTTAACTGGCAAATCAGGTTAAGGGATAGGTCAATAGAGATGCAGTGGCAGACATTTAAGGGGATATTTCAAAATACACAGAATAGATACACTTCAACGAGAAAGAAAAATTCCAAGGGTGGGACCTGCCATCCATTGTTAAGTAAAACAGTTAAAGATAATATCAAACTTAAAGAAAAAGCCTATAATTGTGCAAAGATGGGAGGCACATCAGACGATTGGACAGAATATAAAAAAACAGCAAAGAATGACTAAAAGATTGATAACGAAGGTAAAAATTAGAGTACGAGAGAAAGCTAGCTAGAAATATAAAAACAGATAATAAGAGTTTCTATAGATTTTTTAAAAAGAAAAGAGTTAACAAAGTGAGCGTTGGACCTATAGAAAGTGAGTCTGGGGAATTAATAATGGATAATAAGGACAAGGCAAATGAATTGAACAGGTATTTTGCATTGGTCTTCACTATTGAGGATACAAGTAACATCCCAGTATTAGCTGGAAGACAGGAAATGGAAGAGAGGGAAGAACTCAAGAAAATTACAATCACCAGGGAAGTGGTACTGAACAAATTGTTGGAGCTGTAGGCTGACAAGTCCCCGGATCCTAATGGACTTCATCCTAGGGTCTTAAAAGAAGTGGCTCGTGAGAATGTTGATGCATTAGTTTTAATGTTCCAAAATCACACAGATTTGGGGAAAGTTCCATTACATTGAAAAATAGCAAATGTAACTCCTTTATTCAAAAAAAAAGGAGACAGAAAGCAGGAAACTACAGGCCAGTACACTTAACATCTGTCTTAAGGAAAATGTTAGAAGCTATTATCAAAGACATTATAGCAGGGTATTTAGAAAAATTTAAGGTAATCAGGCAGAGTCAACATGGTTTTGTGAAAGGGACCAATTTATTGGAGTTCTTTGAGGGAGTTACATGTGCTGTGGATAAAGGGAAACTGGTGGAGGTATTGTACTTAGATTTCCAGAAGGCATTTGATAAGGTGCCACGTCAAAGGTTATTACAGAAAATAAAAGCTCGTGGTGTAGGGGATAACATATTAGCATGGCAAGAAGATTGGCTAGCTAACAGGAAACAGAGAGTCGGCATAAATGGATCATTTTCTGGTTGGCAAGATGTAATGAGTGGTGTACCACAGGGATCTGTGCTGGGGCCTCAACTTCTAACAATTTATATAAATGACTTAGATGAAGGGACCGAAGGTATGGTTGCTAAATTTGCTGATGACACAAAGATAGATAGGAAAGTAACTTGTGAAGAGGACATAAGGGGGCTACAAAGGGAAATAGATAGGTTAAGTGAGTGGGCAAAGATCTGGCAACTGGAGTATAATGTGGGAAAGTGGGAAATTGTCCACTTTGGCAGGAAGAATAATAAAGAAGCATATTATCTAAATGGTGAGCAATTGTGAGCTCTGGGATGCAGAGGGATCTGGATGTCTTAGTGCATGAATCACAAAAGGTTAGCATGAAGGTACAGCACGTAATTAGGGAAGCTAATAGAATGTTATTGTTTATCGTGAGGGGAATTGAATACAAAATTAGGGAGGTTATGCTTCAGCTCTACAGGGCATTGGTGAGACCACATCTGGAGTACTGTGTACAGTACTGGTCTCCTTATTTAAGGAAGGATATAAATGCATTGGAGGCAGTACAGAGAAGGTTTACTAGACCAATACCTGGAAAGGGCAGGCTGTCTTACAAGGAAAGATTGGACAGGCTAGGCTTGTATCCACTGGAATTTAGAAGAGTAAGAAGCAACTTGATTGAAACATATAAGATCCTGAGGGGTCATGACAGGGTGGATGTGGAAAGGATGTTTCCCTTTGTGGGAGAATCTAGAACTAGGGGTCACTGTTTAAAAATAAGGTGTCGCCCTTTTAAGGCTGAGATGAGGAGAAATTCTTTCTCTCAGAGGGTCGTGAATCTTTTGAATTCTTTTCCTCAAAAGGCGGTGGAAGCAGCTTCTTTGAATATTTTTATGCAGAGATTGATAGATTCTTGATAAGCAAGGGGGTGGAAGGTTATTGGGGGTAGGGGGAAATGTGGAGTAATCAGTTCAGCCATGAACCTATTGCATGGCGGAACAGGCTCAAAGGGCCGAGTGGCCTACTCCTGCTCATAATTCGTATGTTCGTATGAAATGTCTGAGTGTCAGATAGCTATGGCATTTAGACTCAAGCTTTTCTGTTTCGGAGTGAAGCTGCTGAGCCACCCTTCTGTTAGAGCTCTTGGGGGTAATTTTGCCTTTGAGCAATAGTGTAAATTGGGCAATTTCGGACCAGCTGCTCATTATACATTTCTCCCAATTTTCATTTCCATTGAAGCGAATAGAAATAAAAATCAGGAGAGATTTATAAAATGGTGGCCTATTATTTTTTTATATTGCTTTGTGGGATGTGGGTGTCGCTGACTAGGCCATGTGTCAGTCATTTTAAATTATTGCTCAAAGCCAAAATTACCCCTGTCGTGTTCCCCATCAGATTCCATCTGCTTACAAGAATACCTTTAAACAACATTTTTTTCCAATTTTGTACACAGTGCACTATTATATTACACAATATAACAACCCAGCAACACAGTACAGCTAATGTCACTTTGATACTTTTAGCCTATAGAATAACTGATTGACATAAGTTCGCATAGACACAAGTCAGGAATGCTGGGAAGTGGAAGCAAAATACTATGGATGAGAATGTGTTTGGTGACAGTTTTGGGAAGGTGGATTTTCTCTGCTCAGTGCTTACCAATTTCATATAACTGAAGGCCACGTAGGGTGACAGCTTAGAAGTTACAACACAGAACTGGGTCATTTGGGACAACTAGTCTATTTTGGAGTTTACCATCCACATGGGAAAGTAATTCTAAACACAAATCTTGTGCTACTCTACTGCATGGCACTACTAAGTGCCAAAGCTGCATGATTTTTCAAACTTCACTAATTGTCAAGAAAAATGATATGCCAAATAAGGAATTTTAATTAATTGGTTGGAAACTTACATTAAACTTTTAATGGAAAAAAAATCCTGCAGTTAATTTAAAAAACTTACTGGCAGCCAAGATGCCCACCGCTATTTGCATCTGAAACACCTTTTCACATTCCAAGGCTCAACAGAGGTCTGAGGAGCATGGACCTAGAACAATGACTTTCTCTAAGTGATTGAATTACCTAAGATTGCTTCATTAGCCTGGCATTCAAGGAAATCCTAACACCTTGACTTTGAAAAAGCAAACACCTCCAAGTGTAAAAATTGGCATCCTGGGGCAAGGCGATCTAATTCCAAACCTTGAATCTCATTAGAAGGTTCCAGAGAATACACTGAGGCAGTTATGTGATCACCTGTCCATCTCTGTGAAAGCTGGGAGTTTGAACAAAGACAGTCAAGTCAGTGACTCATTCTGTGTAGTAGGAGAAAGGCTGTGTCCCTCTCTCTCTCCTTCTCCAGATGACAGCACAGGTTTGAAACCCATCTGCAACTCTGGACCCTCCAAACCTACAGATTGCTACCGACAGAGACCAGAGGAAGAGAGCCACCTACAAGCCTGCCTCCAAGAAATCCCTGAGCCAAGCAGGCCAGCCACGAAGTGCACTTTGACCCGCTAAAGACTTCAAGAATATAACTTAATCGGAAGACCACCAAATCCTCTAACCTCACAGACTGTATGTTTAATTTACATTTATCCTGGACTTTAATCCAACAAGAAAATCTACTTTTCACTCTGTAGTCTATTTGTGTGTGTGTGTGATTCTTGGGTGAATGTGTGCGTGAATGTATAGCGTATTTTGTTAGTACTTTTTTTTAGATTGGGTTTAGATTGTTAGGTATAATAAACTTACCTCTTTCTTGTTTAAACTCTAGAAAATCTTATCTGATTGGTTCTTACATGATCACATTGAAGGTAAAGATGAAGCACTCACTGAGGTGGTAAGCACAACCACTGTTTTAAAATAAAGGAGCAAACCCTGTTGTAGTCAAATAAGAGGAAGCGCAAGAGGAGAGCCTGTGACCTCCTCCTCACCTGGCCATAACAGAAATTCCAGAGTCCATGATCGTAAGCCAACAACAAAGAAGAAATTGGAAATGGGAAACCAAATTAATCCCTGGTAGAAAATTTATAAACTTCAATACAGATTTTCACTGGTTTTCACAGCTAGAGTACTAACATGTCCACATTCGAGGCCAGTACCTTCCTAAGCCAGAGTAAAGTAACTTGGGACAGGTTAAAGGCCCTGTCTATTGAAGAGTTGAGGAATGTAGCTGGGCAGTTTGGGATTACTTTCCATTCAAAAGCTAGGAAATCTGAAATCCTAAGACCAACCATTTTTCACTTGAACATGAAGATTCAGAAACAGGGTTAGAGTCAGAAACAGACAGGGTAATAGTAACTAAAGTGCAATTAGAACAGAGGAGACTAGAATTAGAATTCCAAGAAAAAGAGAGAACTTTCGAGAGAAAGAGGTGAGAGAGTATAAAGAAAGGGAAAAAGAGAGAGCTTTCCAGAAGGAGAAGGAAGAAAAAGAGTTAAGGTGGCTTGAATTAACTAGGGGAAGATCCAGTACACCCATTGAAGGCATGGCTAGTGAGGAAGCTACCCCTAGTTCAGGACAGTGTGCTGAGCTCTTAAAGTTCTCCCAGTTGATTCCAAAGTTCAACACTTCAGAATCACTTTTGAAAAGCTTGCAAAACAGCTGAAAGAGCTGGATTCTGTTGTTACAAAGCAAGCTAACAGGAAAAGCCCATGAGGTTTATTCACTGTGGCCAGATGAAAGTTCATCAGATTATGATATGACTAAAAATGCAATCCTGGGCGCATATGAGCTAGTACCAGAAGCGTACCACCAGAAATTCCGAACCCTCCGGAAGCAGCCTGACCAAACTTATCTCGAGTTTGAAAGAGTTAAGCAACTTGCTTTCAACCAGTGAATATGGGCACTGAAGATAGAGCCCACATATGAAAACTTCGGAGAGGTGATCCTTCTCGAAGAGTTTAAAAACTCACTTCCCCTTTCTATTAAAACTTAAGTATAGGAACAAAAGATTCAAAGAACCAGGCAGGCTGCAATTCTGGCTGGTGAATTTACCCTAGTGCACAAATCCTTACCCCAAGGGAAACCCTTCCCTAATCACCCCACAATCCCGAAAAGGATGAAAGGTGGGAGGGGGATAGGAGCCTGAACAGCTTTGGGCAAGAAGGGAAAGCTGAACACACAGGAGGCCCTCCTTAAGCCACAAAGGACAGTGATGAGAGCAGGAGTGACACCTGAAGACCTGTGTGCTTCCACTGTAACAAGGCAGGTCACCTTTGAGCTCACGACTGGAAATTATGGAGAAAACCTGTAGGATTAATCAGGACACATCAGACCAGTCCAGGACAAGGGACCCTGGTGGAAAGCACAGCAGAGCAGGCTGTGGCTTTAACTGTGGCAGTAAGACCCAATAAACCTAGCGCTGTGAGTGTGGGAAAATTTGGCAAAATCCCTGTAAGTTGCCAGGATTTTGTATCCCAAGGAAAAGTGACCCCATACCCCTCGAGTGAGGCAAGCAAACCTATAGTCATAGTTAGGGATACAGGGGCCACCAAATCCTTTCTTTTGGGAAAAAGCATGACCTTTTCTAGCAATGAATGCTAGAGTGTTGGTGAATGGTATCAGAGGGTGGTGTATGCCCATACCTTTATATCAGGTGCACTTGGATTGCGGCCTTGTTTCGGGACTAGTAACAATGGGGATTGTCCCTAGTCTACCGGTGGATGGGGTCGACCTGCTCCTGCGTAATGATCTGGCGGGGGTGAAGGTGGTAGCTTCCTCAGTAGTTTTAGAAAGACCAAAAGAAATCAGGGAGACAAAGCAGTTGCAGGAGAAGGTCATCGGCATTTTCCCTGACACTGTGGTGACTCAGTCCATGGCCAAGCAAGCTCCATCAGAGCAGGCTGAATTGGCACTGCAGACAGATGACCCTACTATCTGGTTATCTGAAACCTTCTTTGGAAAGTTAAAGGACCCAAAGGTTGGGTTAGACAGATCATCCCTAGTTGAGGCTCAGCAAGCCAACCGAGTATTAAAGAAGGTAGCACAGACTGCTCAAACCAAAACTGAAGCAGAGGGCGTTCCAGAGTGGTATTATTTAAAGAATAAGGTGCTGATGAGGAAGTGGAGACTTCCTCACAGATCTGCAGAAGAAGAGTGGATAGTGATTCACCAGGTAGTGGTGACACCGAGGTACCATAAGGAAATACTAAGAATAGCCATGAACTTCCAATGGCTGGACATATCAATGTACTTAAAACCCAAGCCTTCATAAGACAGCACTTTGACTGGCCAAAACTCCACAAAGAAGTGGTAGAGTTCTGTAAAACGTGCCACGTGTGCCAGGTTGTGGGAAAGCTCCCATCTACAATAAAACCTCACCTCTAATTCCCATACCAGTTTTTGGGAAACCCTTCAGCAGAGTGCTGGTGGATTGTGTGGGACCCCTACCGAAAACGAAAAAGGAGCTACTGGTATCTTATGACCCTTATGGATGTGGCTACCCGATTCCCAGAGGCTATTCCCCTAAGAACTATCTCTGCCAAGGTAGTGGTGGAGGGGCTAACCCAATTCTTCACCCAATATGGGCTGCCTGCTGAGATCCAGTCAGATCAGGCACGAATTTCATGTCTGGGATCTCTAAAAATGTCCTGGGTAATCTGGGCATAACCGAGCTGAAGTCCTCAACCTACCACCCACCGTCATAAGGAACTTTAGAATGGTACCACCAGACCCTAAAGACAATGATCAGGGCATACCGCTATGAGTACCTCCATGACTGGGACGAAGGGCTGGGATTTCTTCTGTTTGCCACTAGGGACTCACCCAGTGAGTCCACTGGCTTTAGTCCCTTTGAATTAGTTTATGGACACGAGGTAAGAGGTCCTCTTAAACTAATCAAGGAGAAGGTTTTGGGAGACAGGAATGAGTGTTCCATGTTAGACTACATTTCCATGTTCCAGGAGCAGCTCATGAGAGCCTGCTCAGGAGCACCTAAAGATCTCCCAGGCAGCTATGAAAAGGCAAGCAGACAAACATGCCAAGATCAGAACATTTCAGCCTGGAGACCCTGTATTAGTATGACTCCTAATTCAGGGTGAATCCCTGAAAGCTCAGTTCAGTGGCCCATACTGAGTGGCAAAAAGGATTAGCCAGGTAAATGATTTGATTGACACCCCAATCGAGGGAAAAAACAAACGCTGTGCCATATTAACATGTTAAAACAATATCACAGCCAGGAAGGGGACAGACAAGCACAGGTCTGTCAGACAGTCAGGCAGGAAGGGGATGAAAAGGACAGAGGACAGGTTAGAGAAGGGCTGGGGAGGCACCATATCAAAGCTGCTAACAGCATTTACAGAAACTTGCAGGGACAAGGACATTTCCCAAAAAGGCAAACCAACCATAAGTGAGATGTCCCAGTTGAAGTGCCACAAGGGAGTGCAGTGAAAGCTGGACAGACACTTATGATTGCTAATGTCCCAGAGGACATGCGGCAGATTAGCAAAGAAAACCTCCCCACAGTAAAGGGAAAAGGGATGGAAAAATGCCCTAAGTTAAACAGCACTTGTGTGACTCACCAGAAAACTAAAAGTGAGGTCAGTGTGCATCCAGCCCCGAAGAACCCAATGATTAGGTCCCAAACCCGAAGCTAATCCAACCCAACAAGTTCAACTCAGAATTCAGCAAGAACAAGGGCCCAGAGAAAATCTCAGACACTTCAAATGGGCTAAAAAACAATTTATTACCCACTGCCACTATAGGGAGAAAAAATTATCAAGGTGCTGGAACCTGAATGGTACAAGCTGCTTTGCAGGAAAAAACAATGTAATCGCTGATGCATTGTCCAGGGTCTAATCCGACACATAACCATCCCAAACAAACTCCAAAATAAAATTAAATCAGCATAGCTGTTGCAGATAAACCAGTTGCAGGAATTCTAAGATTAATGAGTGAATTTGATGAGTGAGTGTTGAGAATGAATGTGCGTTTTCTTCTTTTTCTTTTCTTTTCCACATCATCACATTTCATTCCGTGTGGTGTGGAGGTGTCAAGAAAAATGATATGCCAAATAAGAAATATTAATTTATCGGTTGGAAACTTACATTACACTTTTAATGGAAACAAAAATCCTGCAGTTAACTTAAAGAAAAACTGGCAGCCAAGATGCCCACCACAATTTGCATCTGAAACATCTTTTCACATTCCAAGCCCCAACAGGAGACAGAAGTCAGAGCAGCATGGACCCAGAACAATGACTTGCTCTAAGTGACTGAATTATCTAAGATTGCTTCATTAGCATGGTATTCAAGGCAATCCTAACACCTTGACTTTGAAAGAGCAAACACTTCCAAGTGTAAAATTTGGCATCCTGGGGTCTGGGGAGCTAATTCCGAACCTTGAATGTCATTAGAATCTTCCAAAGAATACACTGAGACGGTCATGTGACCATCTGTCCATCTTTGTGAAAGTTGGGAGTTTCTTGAACAAAGACAGTCAAACAGGAGAAAGGCTATGTGTCTCCCCTTCTCTCTCTTCTCCCAGATAACACCACAACTTTGAAAGCTGTCTGCGACTATGGGCACTCCAGGCCTACAGATTGCGACAGACAGAGACCAGGGGAAGAGAACCACCTACAAGTCTGTCTCCAAGAAAACCATGAGCCAAGCGGGCCAGCCACAAAGTATGCTTTGACCAGCTAAAGTCTTCAAGAATACAGCTTCATCTGGAAGACCACCGAATTCTCCAACCTCACAGACTGTGTATTTAATTTCTATTTATTCTGGACTCGAATACAACCACAAAATTTACTTTTCACTCTGTAATCTATTTGTGTGTGTGTGTGTGATTCTCGGGTGAATGTGTACATGAATGTGTAAAGTATCTTGGTTTTTTTTAGATCGGGTTTGGATCGTTAAGTATAATAAACTTACCTCTTTCTTGTTTAAACTCAAGAAAACCTATCTGATTGGTTCTTTCATGATCACATTAAAGGTAAAAGGTAAAACGGTCACTGAGTAAATACAATCACTGTTTTCTATTTTTTTTTATAAAGGACTAAACCCTGTTGCAGTCAAATAAGAGAAAGGGCAAGAGGGGAACCTAAGGCCCCCTCCTCACCTGGCTGTAACAGAAATGCTAATTATTCTTCATGGGCTTAATATTTTTATGCAGTGGAAATGATTAGTTGTTTATTACTTCAACTGAAATAGGAGGAGAATTTCCACAGTGGGGTGGGGTTTGATCAATCATTTACTTTAACCTTGGTGAAAATGGTGTGAACATCAATTATGTTGATTTTCTGGGTCTTCCATTGGCTCTTTCTTCAAGGTTGCTGCAGATGGACAAGGAATTCGCCCTCATAATAATTGGTTCCTATTCCATTAAATGCCAGCCTAGATGGAAAGATGGAGTAATCAATGGAAATGTGTGACGAACATGTCTCACTGTTTTTGTAATCTTTCTAACAACTTAGCTAAACCACCAGGAGGAACTTGCTATGTTAGGAAATTTTATTGGGTACGCCACAGGCAGCTTGAAAGATTGGATTGATGACAATGTGACTCAGCTTTTCTCTTCATTTACAGTAGAGAGTTCGGAAACGTCCTCACAGTGTAACTCTACAGAGAGCGTTAGCGGTTTCAGCAGTTCTGAACACAGCAGCCTTTCTCTGACTGGAGGAGAGACTGAAGAAGCACTTTCTCTCTGCTCAACATCATACAAGCCCAGTTCAGATCCATGCTCACTCTGTGCATCGTCATTACTGCCAAAGGGAGATCTGCCATTTGGAAATTTGCTCAAAAAAGTAAGTGTCATCTCAGATGGATTTTGTGCATTATCTTTCCCTATCTCCCAAAAAATTGACTGAAAAGTTCTGGCAAAACCCCATTCAAAATTAGGCAAATTAATGGCAATTTTATTTTTCCCTTCAATTTTCTACCCTTTTTTGAAGATGTTGACTGTTGGTGTGGTATGATTCCATGGGAAACAGTTGTTCTTCTGGACCTTAGGCAATTGACCCCCACAAGTAGGTATCAGCAAGCTATTCAATTACAGTGGGCATCACAGCTAAGCATGATTTTGCCATCACCAAACATTTAGAAAAATAAACATTGCAACAAAAGTCACAGGATAGCAGTCAAGAGTGAGAAATCTGATTTATTTTTCAGTCCTTACCCTAAAGGCACAGAAAGCAAATGTAGGATTCCAGTCGCTGCCCCAGCTAACATCAGTTAACTCACTACAGACTAGAGATTGAACCTTTGTTCTTTGTGATCTGTGTGGCCCAGTTCTACATTAGGCAGTGCTTTGAATAACAAACTTCGCTGGGGAGCATAATGAAATATCTGGCTATTTTCAGTGTAACTGGTTTTGTTTCGGATGAATTTTTTTTTGTCTTTTTATCTAATGTTTTTAGATCTTCGTCTTTGACTTTGAATTAATACTTCAAAGTTCAACTCCATAACTTTTCTTTTTAAGAACCTGTTGTACTTCAAGGTGAACTTCACCTTGACAAGTACAGCAGGGCAGTTAATGTTATTTACTATCAATGATACAGTAATAATAACACCACAGTGGGGTAATACCCTTCTGATCAGTGAAGCTCTGATAGAAATATTCAAGGGTGCTAGGTGCAAAAAACAAAATAACTGGAGTAAAATACAATGGTATGAGCAAAATTTGGTTTGCTGGATTGGCTGATTTTTCTGAGACATATTAACCAGTCTGGTGTAAACAGACCTGGGGCCGAATTTTCAAAGCTCACTGAGTGCGGGTACGGAGGCGAGCACAATTTCAATATCATATTCTCTGAGGTTGGTGCTGGGACTCACCGTCTCCAGAACATGATGCCATTTTTCAAGGGACGCTGGCAGTGAGGGAATGGGTTGGGCGACACTTCCATTTAATTGCCTGTTGAGCTCATTGAAGAGCTCATTAACTGGCATTTCAGCAACAGTTTTTAATTTTTTTTTATTCAGTCATGGGATGTGGGCGTCGTTGGCCAGGCCAGCATTTATTGCCCATCCCTAATTGCCCTAACTGAGTGGCTTGCTAGGCCATTTCAGAGAGCATGTAAAAGTCAACCACATTGCTGTGGGTCTGGAGTCACATGTAGGCCAGACCAGGTAAGGACAGCAGATTTCCTTCCCGAAAGGACATTAGTGAACCAGATGGGTTTTTACAACAATCAACAATGGTTTCATGGCCATCATTAGACTAGCTTTTTAATTCCAGATTTATTAATTGAATTCAAATTCCACCTTCTGCTGTGGTGGGATTTGAACCCATGTCCTGAGAGCAATACCCTGGGTCTCTGGGTTACTAGTCCAGTGACATTACCACTACGCCACCGCCTCCCCTAGGCTGGGAATGTGAAGGATGCCATGGGGGGCACATGACAGGATGTTCAAGTCACGAACACAGTGGGGGTCGGGGGCAGTGGCAGGCCATGAGGGCTATGGAAAGGGCTGATTAAAATACTGCAGAGGCATCAAAAAAAAGCTCAGCTACTTCAAATGTGCCAGAGTGGCCATTGCTGCAGCTGTAAGACATTCAGTAGTGAATGGCAGGAAACCAAAGAGGGACATGAGGCTGCTGGCATCACTTGGGCACCTGGAGTTGGCAGGGGAAGACCTGGTGAATGCACAAAGCCCAGCTGAGGGAGTTTGGATGATAACAGGCTACTCTGACATTGGACAGAGCAACCAGGATGAGCCACGGCAGATACAACCTCCTGGACAGCAGGAGGCCAGAAGAGCACAATGGGGCGCTACAAGAGGAGGAAGGCGTTATCCAAGACATCAGGTGCACAGCCTAAGAGTCAGCGACCTGCAAATGACAGAACGCGAGTGCTGTTGGAGCCTGCACCTATCCAGGCAAATGGTCTCGGTCCTGTGTGCTCTTATCTGTTGTATGATTGTCTTAAGAGTGATGTCCCTTTAAGAACTCAGTATGCTAATGAGCTAAGTATCAGGATGTAGTCATGTGATTAGAAACCATAGTCACTCTGCAACTGCAACACCCGAGACAAAGGTTCCGTATATGGTTTGCTCTGTATTGTATAGACTAGTTGTTAATAAACCGTTTAGAGATATTTAAGGAACTGGAATCCATGTACCTCATTGTGTTGCTTGAGATAACACAAAGAACTCATGACATGGTCCACAATGACCTGAGGCCTCATTGCCTCCATGGCAGTCCCCTACCTGCAGCCGTCAAGGTCTCTGTTGCCCAGAATTTCTATGCAAATGGGTCATTCCAGGGATCAGCTGAGGTCCTAAGTGGCCACTCAGAGTCGGCAGCTCATCAGGCAGGTCACGGATGCCGTTTTCAGGAGGGCAGGGGGCTACATCCACTTTGACACAGATGGGCCTGGTTTGGATATTGAGTTCAGACCCCATTGCTGGATTCCCCCACGTCCAGGGAATCATTCCTTGTGCTCATGTGGTCATCAAGGCACCCAGCAACTGGCCTGTGAAATCCATCAACAGGAACTCCCTCAACATCCAGCTGGCCCATGACCACCACAAGAGCTTCCTCCATATGTGCGCTCACTTTCCTGGCACTGCCATGACTCCTTCATCCTCTTCTCGTCCAGGCTTTCTTGATACTTCACTCCATCCTGCAAAGTGCATGGATGGATCCAAGCGGACAAGAGAAATCCCTTAAAGAGATGACTACTGACCCCTCTATGGGAGTCCCACACAGACGCATAGAGGCAAAACAGCCAATACCACCTGCTCAGCAGGCCAACCATTGAGCAGGCCGTCGGGTTTCTGAAGATGCGATACTGGTGCCTGGATTAATCAGGTGCCGCCCTCCAATACCCTCCTGCAAGGGTTATGGTCATTTTGGTGGTCAGCTGCGTTCTCCATAACATGGCCCTCCAGAGACCTGTGGACCTTGAGGGCAGTGAGGCCTTGGAAGGAGACAGCTCATCAGGGAAGGAGCAGGAGGTAAGAAAGGAGGAAGAAGAGGGAGCAGAGGAGGCAGAGAGGTCAGAACGGGTTAACACTAAACAGAGGTGTTCCTGCCACATGACGACGTGGCATCCTCCTGCCACCCTCTGGGAAGAGAACCTCCCTCCTCTCCCTCACGGCCTGCAGCATAAGATCCAGGTGGGCATCGAGGAAGTGAGCATCTGCCCTGCCCCTAGTGCCAGGCTTCCAGCTACCCTGTTACATCTCATTTCCCTCTGGTGCTGTGAAAGGCAGATCTCTCCCTCAGGACAACCAGCAGCCTCAGTGCTGGTTGCTGTGGAAGTCTACAGGCCAGATCTTGTGCTCGTCCAGAAGATGGGTTCCGTGGCGGAGGGGGGGAATGCCGAAGAATCAGACCGGAACTGTCCATCATGGAACCCGATGCCTGGATTCTCTTTTCTGTTCTTCCTGGAGGTGGGATAGACCAACGACAACCTTCCCACGTGAGGCCAATTGAGGCCCTTAAGTGGCCTATTAATGGACAATTAAGGGTCTCTTCCTGTTGCCGTTAGGATCTTACCTGTGGCAGGGAGCCTCCACTCCACTGGGAAGATGCCTTGTAAAATGAGGCATCCTCCCTGTGGGCTTGGGGGGGTTCTCTCCTTCATGGGCAATTCGTGGCCCATGGAGTAACCCCCCCCCCCCCGACCCCCCCGGGACCCCCCCTCCCCGGACCAAATGACCACATCCCACTCCCCCTTTATGGATCCTTCCAGACTGGCCCTGGCGACCACCCCCCACCCCCCCACCCCCTACCGCTCACCTACCTGTGTTCCGGGTTCCAATGCTGGGCCTGGGTCTGAGGACTCTGCAGTACCAGCAGTGGCCACCACTCCCGGTGGCACTGCTGATACTGCTGACCTGCCGGCCCTCTGATTGGCCTGCAGTTCTTGGACATAGGATCCCCATCCTTATAAAGTCTTTACAGGACGGGGATCCCGCTTCCTAAAACTTTGACTCCAAAAGATCAGAGGATCGCTCTGGGGGGGCCGAAAAAATGTGGAGTCGGGGCTCCTCCCAGCTTTTTGGCCAGACGCCGGTAGCCCAGCCTCCTGCACAAAATCGAGCCCTACAATGAGCCCCATATTTGATCTGACCCACTGCCATTTTCAATCTCACTGGCTCTAAGAGGACAGCAAACTCATCTCAATAACAATTAAGGCCTTACCCATTTGAAAATTGCAACCTGAATCAGCTTCCCACAGGAGGCAGGTTTCTGACCCAAAACCAGTCCTGTTTCCCACCTCCATAATGAAATTCCAGCCCCTGGTCTCTGTCGGTTATGTAGACAGGCCTATTGGAGTATTAATCTACAGTTAGCTGTTTGGTATTCCCTGAATAGATATTTTGTTTCTTTCAGATATTGGAAATGACTTATGGATTGTGAAGACAAGGCCATTTACCTTTCTTCTTCAGATCCACTGTTCTGTAGAAAGTCTTGGGTCAGTTGCCCTCTGTGATTTCTGGTACAGTGTGTTGATCAGAGTGGGTTTGCAATGCTGCAGGGTGGACCACTACTCCAGTTTACACACAGTAGCAGAATCAATTACTCAGTGTCAAATGGTTATGATGATCAGGGAGTGGATGTCGAGAAGGAAATGATTCATACCTCAGAACTGTCGTTCCACACATCTCACGAAGATTAAAATGTCTCTCACTATAGGTTGGCCTGAGTGAAGTGTATGGCAAATGTAATTACATGTGTATGCCTGCCCCATATCATCTACACTTCACATGAACCATTTTAAAAAGTCTATCTGATTCAAACTGTATTCCACTAAGCTGAAAAAGGCATGGTGAACGAACTAAAATCAGGATGATACTATTTAGTTTGAGCTTCTCTCCATAAACAATTTTTTTTGAAAGTGGAACCATTTAACTGTGTTTTCATACTGACCAGAATTGAATATGTTCTGTTTCTGTTATTTATAATTTTCAAACAGAGCTATACCATACAATACTAGCAAGCACAAAAACTGTTGTGCCATGACTGATGACTTTTTCTTGTGAAATATATTTCCCCAACACTGACATTTTTTGTCTTGAGAGGTTTGAAGCTTTTCCTGAAATTAATCTAAACAAATGCCTTTGTCCAAAAGGTTACCTTCTGAGGGAGTCAATAGAGGAAAAGAACTCAATTGGTGAAGGCCTCACGCTCAAAGTGTTTTGAAGACTTATACATTGATACTCCAGAAGCTCTTTATCTCATAGAAAATTGAGAGATTAACTCAGTATTTTCCTTTCCTTAGGTTTAATTAAAACATTACTTCCTCCAATAATTTTAGACCAACGTATTGGTCCATAATTGCCTTGCGTATGTGTACATAAAAGGACATGTAAATCACTGTGCACATATTTATAACATGGATTGACTGTTATTTAGTTCCATTATATTTAGAATTTAAATTGACTGCTTTACTTTGATCCAGGATAAATCATCAGAAATGCCTGTGAACCGTTCAACAGCTGTCTGAAGCTCTGAGGAACCAGTTTGGTAAATATTTTCATCCCAAAAAATTATCACACATTGTTAGGGGAGGCTCTACAAACATAACTTGTTCATTATTTCTTGGGACTAGCAGAACAAAGAACAGCTCATCAGAACATATATCTGTGTGTGGTCACAAATAACAAAAATCTTTGCAGAAACATTACACAATATTCTTAAGGGTTAATAACACATATTTTAAAAGTAGTTAAATAATACAAGAAAAATAATTACAGTGTAAAACAATAGTTGTTGGCAAAATGTAGTCAGTTGACTTTGAGGTACAGCATATGACAACATATGGCTCAGTGAACAATAGGACATGACGTCACCCCACCGTTCCATACAGAGGGTATTCAATATCAGATATACTGCACAGGGTGTATCCATGCCAACCATCTGCTTCACATGGACTGCCAGCAGTTTCAGATTGATGGATGCAAACTAGCACTGCTCCCAGATCCTCTCTTCAGCACAGTGCCCAGATCCCCATCAGCATTGTGCTAGTTTCCCTTCAGTGCCACTCTTCATTGCTCCTCTTAGTGCCGCTCCCAACTCCCACCTGCTGTTGCTCAAGCACATTGAATGTCATTGCCTCCACCCCCATAGGCAGGAATTCTCATCTTAGTTTTACTAAATAAGGAATTCCTGCCAAAATGGCCAATGGGTACTCAATTTCCTGGAGTAGCCAGAGCCTGGAGCAGCATTGAGAGGAAAGGGGAAAGAGTGTTCCCTTGAGCTGCTGTGGAGGAACAGAAATTCAGTGATGAGTGCCAGTATAAATTTGGGAGAGCGAGGAGTACCAGCAGAAACTGAGGTGAGGGAGGAGAGAAGAGTGCCAGTATGAATGGGAGCGGGGTGCTGGGTGGGGGAAGGGGTGGTGCACTGGCATGATGGAGGAGAGAAGGCAAAAGTATGATTATGAACTGAGATATGTGTGACTGAGTGCCCGTGTGACTCGTGACAGGGCCAGGGCAGAACAGAAGTGTCACTTTGATGACTGTATAAACAATTTTAAAACAATGCATTAATCCTATTTAGTAACTGAGAGTCCCAATAAATATCAGTACATAATATTCCACTGTTCCTGCACAAAACTTAAGGAAAATACCAATGATTTTTGCCACAATCACTGCCTGTATAAAAGTTGGAATGTCGGATGCATTTGTCACTTAGGTACTGACAGATCGATCCCCCATTCTGCTTTCCATGCAACTAAATATAAGAGGTAGATATATTCAGGTCATTTTTGAGTTGTCAGCTCTCTTGGGACTGTGTCAGATTTTTTGAAGCTTTGATCAAGTTTTTCTAATTTCCTAAGTTGGCAACTATGAGGGGGAGGGGGAGGGAAAAGAAGGAAGTGAGTAGACGTGACTAGACAATTCTTCAGAAACTGATTCACAAATGTCCTCCAGCTGACCCAGCAGCTGGGTGAAGAGAAGCATTGCCAAAAGTACAGGAGCTGGTCATCATCCATTCCTTTCAGGGAGAAAAGAGGAGATTTTGTTTTTTAACTCAGCGAGTTGTAACATTCTGGAATGCATAGCCTGAAAAGGAAGCATATTCAATACAAACTTTCAAAAGGGAAGTTGATAAATATTTAAAGAGGAAAAATTTACAGGGCAGTAGGGAAAGAGCAGAGAAATGGGACTAATTGGATCACTCTTTCAAAGAGCTGGCACGGGTACAATGGGCCAATGACCTCCTTCTGTGCTGTATAATTCGGCATTCAAACTGAATAGTTCTGTTTGGATGTCAGAGGGTAGATTTACGTATTCTCAATGGGGAAGCTGCACCAGAAGTGAATGCAAGTTGGCCACATGACAACAATCCTGTCGCATTGATTGTCCTTCTTGTGCTCTGCTCAGGCTCTTTGCCGGGAGAGTGGGATCAGTCCTATTATTTTAGGAATGCTCAATTCTCTTAAAAGGAGGATTTTGTCAGTATATCTTGCAAGTTATTGTGGTGTGCCATTATTCATCATATTAAGTTTTAATATATAATTTTAATCTTGTTATTTTCTTAGGCCTGAGAATCAATGAATTGCCGGTGAAAGTGGCTCATTGTTGGTATTCCAATTGCTGAGCTGAGCTCTGAAATGTAATTCCAGTTTGAAATGCAGCAAGCGAGCAGATTTGCAGGAGGTTGCTGTGCCATCTGGGCTTTGTCCCGACAGATTGTTGATTTCACTTGCTGGAAAACAGATGCTAGTGTGTAGCAGAAATCTTTATTAAAAAAAAAAGCCTCATTATTCTCAAAGATCCTGCTGCATGATCCAGGTGGTTGTGACATAAACTTCGGCCATGGTACTTCCCAGGGTCACTGTATTGAAGAGGGAACACTTCTCCCTGTGGATAGATGCTATGAGTTTTTGCCCCCCTCTGCACGGTATGTGAACCGATAACAAAACATTCAGTCATGCTTTCCATCCCCAATGTTGGCTTAATGAGGTTCAGAATCACAAGCCCCAATGCAAGAAGGAAGAACCATCAAGTGCAGGAGGGACATTCACCCAGGAAAATTTGACTTTGGAGAAAATGGCACTAAGAACAGGTCTAAAGAGGGAGACCAATGTAACATTTTCATTTAACTATTGAATCTTATATAAATTTATTTTAATATCCATTAAAAATGATTAAATAATATTACATTGTATGTTGTACTGTTGCCTTCTATTGCATACCTGTTAGCTTTATTCACAGCATTGTTGTAAAATGCAGAAAGATGTCCGCTAAGATGTCAGTACTTATGTTTCCTATTTTTACATGTTTACAATATTAAAAAGAACCATAGATTTTCTTGATGTTGATGATCTTTTGGCCCCAATTTGTCATTTTTGTACTATTCGAACATAGCTTCATTCTTAACTGTGTTTTTCAAATTCAATTCATGCTCCAGTTCTAGCAAAAGTGTCTGCTTAGAGTGATACTTAATCAGCAGACCTCTGTTACATTGCTGCCTCCATGGACTTGCTGGCCAGACAAGACAGTGCTCAATGTATTTGTGATTGGGTGAACACACTGTAAATTCCGCCCACTGGTACTGAAACAGTGGCTTAATCTTTAATATCACTGAAAATTGAATTTAGTTTACAAACTGTTTAAAATTTCCCTAAAACGATTCAATTGACTGCCTGGGGATCTTAAGATTCACTTTAAACTCTGGTGGGTACACAACCAAAGCCATATCTGCCTAGCTTTTGACACTGTCTTTCATGGCTTACCTAAGTTTCACATGAATAATTTACTCCTGGGATATACTACACAGTTTGGGCAGGATTCTCTGCTTGAATAACACCAGTTTTCTGGACTGGCTTGAGTGAATTTGTATGGGAATCAGTCCGGGGGTTGCTTTGCTGGCACTTCTGGGATTTTTCCCCTAATGTGAGCAGAAGTCTTTAGATGATAGGAAATAATTCAGCCAATGTATTTCCCAGCTTTTGCATTCTAGCACTGCTGGGTGTAAGGAACGATGTTGCATTCCTGGCATAGAGGTTGCTATTGTGGTGGAGGAGCAGTAAAAATTTTAAAGGATCGTCTTAGCCTCTGCGATCAGGCGTAGGATGATCACATGGTAATCAATGCCTAGGCTTAGAGGATGATTTTAGAATTGAGAAAATGATTTTAAAAACATTGATGCCAGGCCTGGAGGGAATCAGTTATGCAACACGGCAGCCAAGACCTAATGCCCACCATTTTCCAACTCCTACCTTGGTGAGCGCAATGACTTGGGCAAATCAGCTGGTAGTGGAACAATAGGGCAGGTGGAATGCCCATTGTACCAACTGAGCATCAGTGTTCCACCAGAAGCTAGAAACAGTTTCAACCTCATATCAATGCAAGTTGTGCAATATAATTGCATTATTTTTCTTACTTTAAGTTATTCCAAATCTCCACCAAATGCCCCTTTGTCCTTCAGTTATTTGAATCACAATACTATCTACTGTAAAATATTCAGGTAATGATTAATGTCCTGTGATATAATTTCCTCTGTTCTCTATTTTTACCAAAAAAAGTAAATATGAGTGTAAAGTATATGATTATGTACTCATGCCAACTTTGCGCTAAAAGTAACAGAGCAAAATACACCCCTTAGTTGCTCTAATGTGTCTTTTTCATGTAAATTAGAATTAGTGCATTAATAACTGCTGAATTTTGTGAAGTTACTGTGTAATTTCCATTCTATGCACTGTGGTATTGTTGCTACGCAACTGAAAATGTATTAATGGTTTGATTCGAGCCATTTGGTATTGGAAGCTGTGTCCCATTTGTGTTTCTCTTCTAAAATGAATCGTTCGGTTGCAAACTAACCTGGAGACAGCAAGCGTTATGAGTGTTCATTGAGATTAATGATATTGGAACATCAAATGGTCCCAGAGCTGTCTGATTCCTTCAACACATTTGATGAAAATGCATTTGAATTAAATTGAGTTTACTAAATTATTGTGTTGAGGCAAATGCCTCTGGAATACACAACTATGGGAAAAATGTTGCTTGTGGTGAGGATGCTGCTTATCAGACATGTTGTAAAAGTCTAATGTACTTTGGAATTGGTGTGTCACCAATAATGGACGTTATGCTTTGATAATCAGGTACCTCATCATATAGCATTAAAGCCACAATAGGATGTTACTAAAATTACTCAATAATGTACCATTCTGCCTACAGAAAGAAAAGACTTGTATTTCCTTAACTTTTCATAACCTCAGGACATCCTAGAACCAATAATTTTGAAGTGTTGTACAACAGGGAAGGCAGCAAATAAACTGCATACAGCAAGCTCCCACAAACAGCAATTAGATAATTTTTTTTTAGTAATGTTGGTTGCGGGCTAAATACTGACCAAGACACTGGGGAGAATTCCACTGTTCTTCTTTGTAATAATGCCATGGGATCTTTTGGAAGCACCCGAGGGAACAAACAGGGTCTGAGTTTAACATCTCATCCGAAAGATGGCACCTCCAAAAGTGCAGAATTGGAGCGTCAGCCTAGATCTTGCACTCAAGTCTCTGGATTGGAACTTCAACTAACAACCTTCTGATTCAGAGGTCAGAGTGCTACCAACTGAGCCACAGCTGACGCCAGTATGATCTATTACTTAACTTAAAGTTTGTATTCATCTATGTTATTTAGAAAGTGATATCTGCCCATTTTGTATATCAAATTGGTTTGCCTGTCCCAAATCTCTCCCATGTCATTGGTCTAACATAGTTCATTAGCAAAATTAATGTTGGGTTAAAGTGGGCTAGGTGACCGAGTCTTGACCAATAGGAGGGACGTCAGGCAAAAGGAAGTTGGATGGTGATGTGGACATGATGGTTTTCCTTTTTTTTAAAGTAAGCGTGACACGAGCAGCAGGGCCTGTACTGCTTTCGATATGGGTCAAATCCTGTTACTCACCTGAGTTTGAACAATTTGGCGAAACACTCTAATTATCCTGTAAATGGGCAAACTCAAGCCAGATTCCCAGTCCTTGATGATAGGAGGAGACGTGTTTTGCTGCCAAGGTCCAGGTTTCAGTTCACTGTTGAAGTTTCATCTAAACCACATACAAGTGCTCGGGCACTTCAACAACAAAAGAGTATTGAGACTAGCTGCCGTTAAGCTGAGCTGGAGAGAAAGGTTAGAGGCAGGCACTCTGCATGGCTCGGGGGAGGGAGGAAGAGCCTCCTGTAATATATAGTGACTGGTTCATTCAGACAGAGGAAGTGGTTCACTGGTACTTGAGCCTCTGCAGGTGGGAAAAACTCAATCAAAAGTGGGTAGGGATTAGCAAAAGCATGAGAAGCGAAGACTAGCAGTGTATAGAGAAAGGAGGGAAAACACTCCTAGCAGTGAGACTTTTAGCAAAGAGAAAGAATACTAAATTCAAAGATCAAATCATTAATGTCCAAAACCATGTAGGAAAGATGCAAAATCCGAAACTCATGGTTCAGTCCAAAGTATAATATTTACAGAACTGATCAGGAGACACTTTGAGATGTGAAGCATTAATCCCAACACTTATTTTTTGAATTGTGCAAAATGGAGAGTTTCAGTAAGATGGAGGAAGTCAAAATGGGTAAGGAAAAGAGGGGGAGAGATCTGAGCATGAAAAAGTGTTGATTAGTTAAGTATAAAAATGTCTTTAAGTTTGCCTGAGTTTGAACTAATGTTGTTAATTAATGACTGTATAGTTTTAACCTGTGAAGCTTTGTCATTGACACTGAGGAAGTCAATTAATACTGAGGATATTCTGACAGATTGGAAAGAAGCAAATGTAGTTCCTTTATTGAAATCTTATCTGTTAACAACAGGTCCATTATCCCAAATCCCATGATTACAAAATGAATACAATCAATAATCAGAAACAGAATGGAACGGTACCTTTATAAAATGAGAGCAAACGCTGCTTTAGAACTTGTCTAACCCAATGTTATCCAATACTTTTGACACTTGCCAAATGTGGCAATTTGGCTACAGACTTGTGATAAATTAATGTTGTTCATTTTTCAAGGCACACAATACTGAATTGTGTTGCAGTTGCAGTGGTGGGTAATGGGTATGGGTGTCACTCACGAGACCACTATTTGTTATCCGCCCCTAACTGAGCAGGGAAGAATCAACCATGTTGCTGTTAGACAGGAGTCAGAAATCGGTCAGATCACGACTATGTTTAACAGAATATAGTTCAGGACCAGAATTTTTCGCTGGGTGAGAGGCCCCGCCAACTGGCCAAAAAGTCAGGGTCAAGCCTGCCTCCGCCAGGCTTGGGGGGGTGCCATGCTGGGATTTTATGCTCCTGAGGCCCTTAATTGGCCATGGGTGAGACCTCCACCTCTCTGAGGCTGGAACTCCCGCCTAATGGAGCTGCTGGCCAATCAGTAGACTGGCAGCTCTCAGTCCCAGCAGCGGTGGCCATTGCTGGGACTGTACCCAGCCAACAATAACAAGAGGGATGACGGCCCCGGAAAGAATGCACGTTTTTGCGGCCTCGCTGGGGGAAATCGGCAAGGCAAGGGAGGTCGGTTGGTGGGGGGGGGGTGGCGGTGGAGGTGTTGCGCAGTGGGGGTGAGCCCTGCGTGGGGCATGGGGTGCCCAATCAGGAAGGCCCCCACAACCCATAAGAAGGCTACCAGTCTTTACCTGGCGATATTCTGGGGGCCTGAGCCGCCCCCGGCCATTGGTAAAATACCAGTGGCGGCGAGAGAAGGCTCTTAAGTGGCAGTTAATTGGCCACTTAAGGGCCTTGATTGGCCTGGGGTGGGCGGGCCATTCATCGCCACCGTCGGTCTCGTGAAATTGCAGCAGGGGTGGGAAGGCATCAGGGATGGTACCCCTCACCTCCCATTCAATTTTGCGGCCCCCTCAACCACCGCCACCAGCCTGCTCCCGTTTGGGGGTGGTGGGTGGGTTGCGTAAAATTCCAGCCCAGTTGTTGGGTTTCTAGTGACATGGAAGCTGAAGAGCCACTTGCTCAATGAAACAAGAAAAATAGTCTGCTGTTTATTACCTTCTCTGTTCCTGTTCTCTCTGGGTGCCTCTAATGATAGTACAGTTAGATCTGTGGGACTGCTCTGTGAAGCACTGTGAAAGCATGGCCAGCTTTCAGAAGAACAGTGGTCTGAATGCTCTCAAAACTTTCTTGGGGAATCTCGTATCACAGGGAATGCCAACTGAAGACCTTGCTTTTGTTTAGCTGGTAGTTGGCAATTTTCACAAAACATTTGAGGTGCGTGAGTGATGGACAGGGCTGCATGGCTGTCAGTGAGGGTTGAAATGTGCAATTGTGGTAAGCCGGGGCGGTGCAGCAAGATCCAAATGTGTTTAGCCTTTATCTTAATAGATCTGTTGAAACGGATGATTGAGAAGAATAGGGAGCTATTGGCATAAAAGAAGTGATTACAGGTGGTTGGCCATGCACTAAACATTTATTAAAAATTTTGGAAATGGCAGGCAGCAGAGCGTAAGCAAGGCAAAAGTCTGAGTGCAGAATCCAATACCTAGAGAATTGTTGACTTTATCCTCCCCGAGTGTCCTGTTTAGTTTAGAGATACAGCACTGAAACAGGCCCTTCGGCCCACCGAGTCTGTGCCGAACATCAACCACCCATCTATACTAATCCTACACTCCTACCACATCCCCCCACCTGTCCCTATATTTCTCTACCACCTACCTATACTAGGGGCAATTTATAATGGCCAATTAAGCTAGCAACCTGCAAGTCTTTGGCATGTGGGAGGAAACCGGAGCACCCGGAGGAAACCCACGCAGACACAGGGAGAACTTGCAAACTCCACACAGGCAGTACCCAGAATTGAACCCGGGTCGCTGGAGCTGTGAGGCTGCAGTGCTAACCACTGCGCCACTGTGCCGCCCCAATAAATCAATTCTGATAAAATAGAGACAGTTTACTCTTGAAGAAACTTGTTTTTTCGAAATAAGCTGGAGCACACTGTCAGAAACAGACACTTCAGTTAACAGGTTGTCATCACCCTTTGAGAGTGTATACAGCAGACTTGCTTTGCGAAACAGTTGGATTGCAAAACCCTTTTGAAGCTTTCTTGCTCTGGCAGTGAGTATATCGGCCTTGATTGCTGATGGTTTTATACCTCAAAACTACTTTCAAAAGATTGTGCATTTGTGTTATTAATATTGTATATATTTTGTATCATGTGGCGAATACCACAAGTTTGGTGAGCACCAAATTCCTATTGGACAACACTGGTCCAGACAACCTCACAGATTTTTTTGTGAATGTAACATCCCAAACTGATGGAGAATGGGGAGAGAAGCTAATGGCTCGACGGCTGATAACGCGATGTCCACTGCCTTTTGATCTGAAGTGCACCATATGCCAACTCTGAGGGTTAGTGGAGTCCTGATGTCTGTAGTATAAGGATATCAAAGGGTTCATCTTGAGAGAATGTAAAGATTACCACTCACAAGGATGAGACAAGAGATCATGTGGGAGAGACAATTACCGTGTGACAATAGAAGGAGACACAAAGGCTAGTGTGGCGTTTGTATACTTACTATAAAATAAAGATTAATGTTAAACACGACAGTCTGTTATGAGGGTTTCCATTTTTGTTAAAACTTGAGAATCTATATTTTAAAAACTGAAAAGGAATCCATGGATGCTTGAATTTTGAAGAAGCTGAACTGGAAAGCATCTGTTTGCAAATAACCCAGCAGGGGGGTTTGTGCTTGTGACTCTGAAAAGGATGTTTACAAGGGAATGACAAGCCAAGATTTATAGTTGTCATATGACTTGCCTCTGGAAAGGTTTTAGTTTCATTTTGAACTGTTAAAAAAGCCAGTGGGTGTTTGGGCAAGAACAGAAAGAGGTTTGCTTCCTAACCTGCCAGGAGAACAGAAGAAGACAGCTGATATCTCTCTCTCTTTGAAGAATCCCTGCATCTTTAAAGAATTCCTGCACCAAGTTGTGCTATTGCCTCCTATATTTGAAGAAATCATTTTTTGCAGAAATTTTTGCAGAAACCTTGCAGCTTTGATGCAACTTTGCATCTAATGTGTGAGAATTGAAACCTTGTTGCTGCACACCTGATGTAAGACCTATGTGAATCCTTCTGTGCTGAATCTCTTTGAAAGCCTACCCAAACTGACCATCAACATCGCCTGGAAAGAACTGTTCTAGGAAGATTCCTAGTGGTAGCCATCTATTCGCCTTTAGCACACCTCGGCAAAACAAAGGATTTCCTTCCATACCTTCATTTAAACCAAAGTGTTTTTTTTATTCCTTTTATTTCTTTGTAAAAGCTGTAAATAAAAATCCTGTTTTTCCCAGTTAACCAGTTGTGTACATGAGCGTGCGCATTTGAGGGCTAGGATAAAAATAAGGGGCTTTAATATTTCAATTCGCGTGTATGTTTACTTCATTATTGGTTTAGATTTGGTTTATAACAAATGGATAATTTTGTTGTTTATTAAAGAAACCTGGTTGGTGTGCTTTATTCTGGGGAAAAGTAGAGTATCTGGTTGATTGTTACGGTAAGTGAGAAAATATAAATATATATTGTGACCTGTGGAGAAGTGGGACTGAATAACATTGTACTCCTCCCACCTCGATCGTAATAAGTCTAAGAACATCTCTGGCTAGATTTTATATGGTGGCAACATAAAGAAACATATATATAACATGGTGAACAGCACTGGGATCGAAGAGAAAATTTGAAACAACAATCATCCTTCAGCCAGAAGAGAAGAAACTTTAAAACAAGTAGCTGAAGAGAAAAAATAAACTACGCACCTTAGAAAGCTTCAAAGAACGGAAGCGTGGCTGTAAAGCAAGCGATCGGGTGAGTCATTGTGCCAACAATCGAGAAATCCCGGTTAAAAAAAACCTTTGAAGAGCTTAAAAAATTAATTTTCTAAAGGATCCAAGTGAGCGAAAAAAAGGGGAAAACCCTGAAAAGCACATGAACTGGAAAAAAATTCTGATAGTGAAGAGAAAGAAAAAGCATGGGAAACCCCCGAACACAGCAGAGTCTCCATTACTGCAGCCACGCTGAAAAAAAATTAAAGCAGTCAAGCATGAAGGTAAATAAATAATTTCTTGTTGTCAAAAGCAAAGGGGAAAACCTTTGAACCATCTATCGAACAGCTCTGTCAATTCCAATAGGCTGTTGTGTAAACATTTCAGTGAACTGCTTAAGCACCTAAAACAAAAACAAACAGGGAACATGCTCAAGCATCTGCTACACTCTATTAAAGCAAGCTTGCCTGAAAAAAGTGTTTCTTAAAGGGGAACACCTTAAGAAGTCTACAAAATTTTTAAAAATGGATCAAAATTTGGGAGTGCCAGAGAGTTTCAAAAGTCATGAGGGGTCCAATCAGACTCAAAACTGGAAACTAGGGAGGAAAAGTTTTCTCAGGTATAGAATTGCATTGAAACTGGATAGCAGATCCAAAACAGAGCAAGTTAATACATTATTATATTTAATTGGTGCTGTAGCAAGACAATGATGAAAAACCAGCCAGATTTGATTAAATCTTAAAAGCTTGTGATTCCTACTTCAATTGGCACAGCAATAATAGACCAATCATGCTAGGTGAGAAAGGACCTTGGTACAGGAAACCTCCTGCAATTGTTCAGTTCCTTCACCAGAGGGCTGAACAAGAGGCAGCAGGAGAACAGGTACACTGGGGAGGTGGGATTGTCGGGGGGGGGGGGGGAGTGAGAGCGAAAGACACCTTTAAACCCTGTCAACGTTGTTGTGCAGAAACTTCCCACAGGTGTGAACAATGTCCTGCCAATAGAGCAGAATGCTTTTATTGCAGAAAAATAGGCATTTCAGTAAGATGTACCAAAATAAAATCTTGACTACCTCAACACCTAAAGGAAAAGTAGTTAAGAATAGAGAGGTAAATGAAGTTATACAATCTCCTGCAGCAGACCAATCAAAATATTTTCTGGGTGAGATCAATGATCCGAAGCAAGCATTTTAGTCAGCAGATGTACATGTTAATGGGCATATCACTAATTTCAATCTCGACACTGGAGCAAGTTTGTCGGTCCTGTCAGATAAGGAGCCATGGCTTTCCACACATGTGGAAACTCAGTTACATGGCCCAGGAGGTGTGGTACTTGAAGTAAAGGGGAAATTACAAGCAACGCTTCAATATAAGGGAAAGCAGATATTAGAAACACTGTATGTCCTAAGAAATCAGGAGTTTTCACTCAAATAGAAAAGCTTGTATTGACCTTCATATGATAAAGAAAGTTGAAGAAGATAAACTGGAAGAATCCAGGAGCCAGGACAGAGGGAGAGTCTCCCAACATGACCTGAGCACTGCAGAGAGTCCAGATTCCGCAAGAGAGCCCGCACAAAGAAGAGAGAACCCGCACAACACAGCACAGCCCACCATGCCACTCAAAGACTACCAGAGCGAGAAAGAGCAATGCTGCAAATTTCTACAGGAGTGCTACACGGACAGAGAACTTGGAAGAAGCAAGTCCAACAACATTGCCAGGTACGCATACAAGATCAAAGAACTAGTACTTTCAACCCAATTCCCAACTAGACCGTGGGAACGGTTGACGGTGGATTTATTCTTCTTCGACGGAAGATCCTATCTAATTATAATTGATTACTTCTCAAGATGGATCGAAGTTACACGGATATACATAACAACAACTGAAGCAGTCATCAGAGTTTTACAAGAGGTTTTTGCAACACATGGTATACCTGATCAGATAGTATCTGAAAATGGACCACAATGTGCAAACGATTACTTCATGCACTTTGCAGAAGAATGTGAATTTGTTCACCTAACAAGCTCTCCTAAGTATTCACAATCAAATGAAGAAGCTGAGCGAGCAGTCAGAACCATTAAAACTACATTGATGAAAAATCAAGATTTACAATTAGCACTACTGACATACAGAGCTACTCCATTATTATGCAAATTAGCACCATCAGAACTCTTAATGGGAAGAAAACTTCGAACCCAACTTCCAATTCTAACCAAGAAATTACTTCCAGGATTGCAAAGCAAGGATTATTAGAAAGTACAAGACAAAGAAAAGTCGTATCAAAACAAACAGACCCATAATTATAACAGAAGATACCGTACAAGAAGCCTACCAAAGTTGTCAGAAG
This sequence comes from Heterodontus francisci, assembly GCF_036365525.1. Classification (NCBI taxonomy): domain Eukaryota; kingdom Metazoa; phylum Chordata; class Chondrichthyes; order Heterodontiformes; family Heterodontidae; genus Heterodontus; species Heterodontus francisci. The sequence goes on from NC_090386.1 coordinate 39,996,504, forward strand.
GGCAAAAGGTATGGGTACGAGACCAAAACAGAGAAGGGGTAATTCTCCAGAAAGATGAGAATCAACAGCGATCTTATCTACTATAAACTCAAGAAAGTTCTAAATGGAGAAATAGAAGGAATGTTATTCCTTTACATCAAAGACATCAATCTGCCATACATTTAGACGACTCAGATGATGAACCAAAAATTCAAAAAGCTCCGAATGCTACAAACCTCAACAAAGGCCATCCAAGTCAAGACACAAGGGATGAGAGAAAGACTACCAGTCTTCCACATCTGACCACAACAAGATCAGGGAGAGTTGTGAAGCATCCTAATAGATTGAATCTATGAAGTCAGAGACTTTGGTGAAGAGGGGTTGCATGTAAATAAACAAGTGCATGTATGTAAATATATATTGGGATAAAAACTTGAGGGGAGATGTAGTATAAGAGTATCAAAGGGTTAATTTTGCGAGAATGTAAAGATTACCACCCACCAGGATGAGGTAAGAGATCATGGGGGAGATACTCAAGAACAGTTAAAGGTTGACTTTTGAAGGAGACGCACAGGCTAGTGTGGAGTGTATATAGTTACTATACAATAAAGATTAATGTTTAAACACTACAGTCTAAGAACCTCTCTGGCTAGCCTCTATATGGTGGCAGCATAAAGAACCAAATATATAACAACTTGCATGGTGCAAGCCAGTGCAAGGGCATGCACAGTGTGTATTTGGAGTCTGCACACAGGTTAATTTTGTACTTTGACTGAGGGTGATTATGTATAAAGGGCAATATTGGAGCAGTTGCCCTTTGTACATCCTGAACCTGATTCTTATTTCCATTTACCCTAGAATGCGTACAATGCTCATTATAAGCTAATTATAATTATAAGCTTAGATGTCTCTCTATAGTGTGATGAAAGAGGCAGCATCAGTATCTGATAGGCAGAAAACTCCTTTAAATCAGGTATTTGTTGTGGACAGCAGTTCCCTTCAGTTTGGTCCTTGTTCTTAAAGGGACAATGTTGTTATTTCTAATTTTGTTGTGCAAAACAAAGTGAGGCAGTTAAACTTTCTGGAGTCTTTGTTGCATAGCATCTTTTGTCAGTGACTGCTTGGCTGTAGCTGTTAAGGAGGTCACGCCCTCCAGCTATGCCTATGGCTAAAGGTCTCCATTTGCTGGTTCTGGAAGAGGAGGATGAAGATGACAAGATCATAGAAAGAACCATAGAAAGTTTAAGGCACAGAAAGAGACCACTTGCCCATCGTGTCTGTGCCGGCTAAAAAAATGATCTCTCTCTCTCTCTTTGGCCTCCTTGTCTTGAGAGATAATGGGTAAGCGCCGAGAGGTGGTCAGTGGTTTGTGAAGCAGCGCCTGGAGTGGCTATAAAGGCCAATTCTAGAGTGACAGACTCTTCCACAGGTGCTGCACATAAAATTGGTTGTCAGGGCTGTTACACAGTTGGCTCTCTCCTTGCGCTTTTTTCTTTTTTCCTGCCAACTGCTAAGTCTCTTTGACTGGCCACTCTTTAGCCCCGCCTTTATGGCTGTCCGCCAGCTCTGGCGATCACTGGCAACTGACTCCCAAGACTTGTGGCCAATGTCACAGGACTTCATGTCGCGTTTTCAGACATCTTTGAAGCGGAGACATGGACGGGCAGTGGGTCTGATACTAGTGACGAGCCCGCTGTACAATGCGTTCTTGGGGATCCTGCCATCTTCCATGCGGCTCACATGGCCAAGCCATCTCAAGCGCCGCTGGCTCAGTAGGGTGTATATGCTGGGGATGTTGTCCGCCTTGAGGACTTCTGCATTGGAGATAGGGTCCTGCCTCCTAATGCCAAGGATTCTCCGGAGGCAGCGAAGATGGAATGAGTTGAGATGTCGCTCTTGGCTGGCATCCGCTGTCCAGGCCTCGCTGTCATAGAGCAAGGTACTGAGGACACAGGCTTGATACACTCGGACTTTTGTGTTCCGTGTCAGTACGTCATTTTCCCACACCCTCTTGGCCAGTCTGGACATAGCAGCGGACACCTTTCACATGCGCTTGTTTATTTCTACATCGAGAGACAGGTTACTGATGATCGTTGAGCCTAGGTAGGTGAACTCTTGAACCAATTCCAGAGCGTGGGGTCGCCGATATTGATGGATGGAGCATTTCTGACATCCTGTCCCATGATGTTCGTTTTCTTGAGGCCAATGGTTAGGCCAAATTTGTTGCAGGCAGCTGCAATCCTGTCAAGGAGTCTCTGCAGACACTCTTCTGTGTGAGATGTTAATGCAGCATCTTCAGCAAAGAGGAGTTCCCTGATGAGGACTTTCCGTACTTTGGTCTTCACTCCAAGACGAGCAAGATTGAACAACCTGCCATCTGATCTTGTGTGGAGGAAAATTCCTTCTTCTGAAGACTTGAACACATGAGAGCAGCAGTGAGAAGAAGATCCCAAACAGTGTAGGTGTGAGAACACTTAGTAGCTTTGGTGGACATCCGATCTTTGCTAGTAGTCTGAAGAGATCACATCTGCTGACGAGGTGAGATCGATGAAAGCAACGTAGAGGAGCATCTGTTGTTCACGGCATTTCTCCTGTAGCTGGCGAAGGGAGAACAGCATGTCAATGGTGGATCTCTCTGCTCGAAAGCCACACTGTGCCTCGGGGGTAGACACGCTCAGCCAGCTTCTGGAATCTGTTTAAAACGACTCGAGCGAAGACTTTCCCCAGTATGCTGAGCAGGGAGATTCCACAGTAGTTGTTGCAGTCACCGCGGTCACCCTTGTTCTTATAGAGGGTGATGATATTGACATTGCGCATGTCCTGTGGTACTGCTCCCTCATCCCAGCACAGGCAAAGCAGTTCATAGAGTGCTGAGAGTATAGCAGGCTTGGCACTCTTGAAGATGACAAGATCATAGAAAGAAGCATAGAAAGTTTAAGGCACAGAAAGAGATCACTTAGCCCATCGTGTTTGTGCAGGCCAAAAAATGATCCACCTATTCTAATCCCACCTTCCAGCATTTGGCCCGTAGCCCTGCAGATTACGGCACCTGAGGTGCATGTCCAGACTCCTTTTGAATGAGTTGAGGGTTTCTGCCTCAACTACCCTTTCAGGCAGTGAGTTCCAGACCCCCACCACCATCTGGGTGAAAAAGTTTTTCCTCACCTCCCCTCTAATTTTTCTACCAATTACTTTAAATCTCTGCCCCCTAGTCACTGAGCTCTCTGCTAAGGTGAATAGACCCTTCACCTCCACTCTATCCAGGCCCCTCAAAATTTTGTACATTTCAATCAGATCTCCCTTCAGTCTTCTCTGTTCCAAGGAGAACAACCCCAGCCTATCCAATCTTTCCCCATAGCTGCACTTTTCCAGTCCTGGTAACATCCTCGTAAATCTCCTCCGTACTTGCTCTAGTGCAATTACATCCTTTCTGTGATGAGGTGACCAAAACTGCACACAGTACTCAAGATGTGGCCTAATCAATGAGTTATACGGTTCCAGCATAACCTCCTGCTCCTATATTCTATACCTCGGCTAATAAAGGAAAGGATTCCATATGCCTTCTTAACCACCTTATCGGCCTATCCTGCTACCTTTAGGGATCTGTTCACATTTCACTCCAAGGTCCCTCACTTCCTCTACACTTCTCAGTATTTTCCCATTAATCGTGTATTCCTTTGCCTTGTTTGACCTCCCCAAATGCACCACCTCACACATCTCCAGGTTGAATTACATTTGCCACTTTTCTGCCCATCTGACCAGACCATCAATATCTTCCTGCAGCCGACAGTTATTCTCCTTGCTATCTATTTGATCACGCCCCCTACATTTACATCCAAATCGTTAATATATACCACAAAACACTACAGAACGCCACTGGCCGTCTCAACCTTTTTCTTTGTGGGAACATGTTTACTCTGAACCCCTTGAATCTCCCCGTTAAATGCCTCCCACTGCTCTGACACTGATTTACCTTCAAGTAGCTGTTTCCAGTCCACTTTTTCTAAATCACTCTTCAGTTTAGTAAAATTGGCCCTGCCCCAATTGAGAACTCTAACTCCTGTTCTATCTCTGTCCTTTTCCATAATTATGTTAAAACTGACTGAATTATGGTCACTACCACCGAAATGCTCTCCCACTGCCACCCCTTCCACCTGTCCATCTTCGTTTCCTAAAACTAAGCTTAAAACTGCACCCTCTCTTGTTGGACTTGCTACTTACTGGCCAACAAAGTTCTCCTGAATACAGCTCAAGAATTCTGCTCCCTCACTTCCTTTCACACTAAAACTATCCCAGTTAATGTTAGGGTAGTTAAAATCCCCTATTATTACTGGCCTATTGTTCTTGCACTTCTCTAGATTTTCCTACATATTTGCTCTTCTGTCTCCCTCTGACTGTTTGGGGGTCTATAGTACACTCCCAGCAGTGTTATTGCCCATTTTTTGTTCCTTAGCTCAATTTATGTGGCTTCATTTGATGAACCTTCCAACATATCATCCCTCCTCACTGCTGTAATAGTTTCCTTGCCCAAAATTTCCACTCCCCCTCCTTTCTTATCCCCCTCCCTATTGTGTCTGAAAGCCCTATAACCGGGAACGTTGAGCTGCCATTCCTGTTCCTCCTTGAGCCATGTTTTTGTAATAGCTATGATATCATACTGCCATGTGTCTATCTTTGCCCTCAGCTCATCTGCTTTATTTGCTATACTCCTTGCATTGAAATAGATACCCTTGAGCACTGTCAAACTTTTTTTATTTTCTAACCTTTGTTTCCTCTGCCTTCCAGATTCATCCATTAATTTTCTGCCTTCCATTTTAATTTCTGATGTTGCCTCAACTGAGTCTACCCTCAGGTCCCCATTCCCCTGCCAAACTAATTTAAACCCTCCCCAACAGCACTCGCCCATCTCCCCCAGAACCGGTCCCAATGTCCCAGGAATCTAAAGTCCTCTCTCCTGCACCATCTTTCCAGCCACGCATTTATCTATCTTATCCTTCTATTTCTATACTCACTTGCGCGTGGCACTGGGAGTAATACGGAGATTACTACTTTTGAGGCCCTGCTTGCTAATCTCTTACCTAGCTCCCTAAATTCTGACAGCAGGACCACATCCCTCTTTCTACCTATATCATTGGTTCTGATGTGGACCACGACTGCTGGCTGTTCACCCTCCCCCTTCAGGATGCTCTGCAGCCGCACAGTGACATCCTTGACCCTGGCACCAGGGATGCAACACACCATCCTGGATTCATGTCTGCGGCCACAGAAACGCCTGTCTGTTCCCCTGACTATTGAATCACTTATCACTATGGCTCTTCCAGTCTTCCCTGTACCCGCCTGTGCAACTGAGCCACCCATGGTGCCATGGACCTGGCTCTGGCTGCACTCCCCAGGTGAAGAATCACTTTCCTCAGTATTCCGAATTGAATACCTGTTGGAGATTGAGATGCACTCAGGGGTCTCTTGCACTAGCCCAGCCTGATTCTTTTTGACTGCCTAGTGGTTACCCATTCCCTCTCTCCCTACATACTCTTAAGCTGTGGGGTGTCCACATCTGTAAACGTGCTATCCACATAGCTCTCATCCTCATGAATGCACTGCAGGGTCATCAGCTGCCACTCAAGTTCCAAAACCCAGAGCTTATGATGCTGCAATTGACACTTCCTGCACAAATGTTTCTCCAAGATACGGGAAGCATCCTGGAGCTCCCACATAGCACAGGAGGTGCACTCTTGAGGTTGAAGCACCCCTGCCATTCCTTTCTTTATTAGGTGACCCTTTGCTACTGCTAAAAAAAAATCCTACCAATACTGCAACACCTTAGAATTATTAATAAAACCTTACTAGTACTGATAAATTCTACAAAAAAACACAGTTCAGTAGTTAAAATAAACCTTACATAAAAAACTCACCATCTACTCACTTGTTCCTTACTATTAATACTTCATTTGTACTCTTCTTTAGCCTGCCAGTTGTTGAGACAATATAACCCAGCTGTTTACACATGCACCCTAACAATAATGTAATAACCCAGCTATTTACTGATACTCCCTGACAACAGTTACTCACCAACCAATCACCTTGCAGTTTTCCTGTGATGTCACTGTTCACTTGGTTTTCAAACTGAGGTGCGCCTGGACCTCTCTCCGCTGCTCTCCCAGCAGGTAAGTGCCGTAGGCCATGATCCGCGGGCTGTATTTATTGGCTCCGTGTTCTTCCCGCAGGTCCGCTCCTCTCCGCTGCTCTTCCAGAAGGTAAGATGTATGAAAGTCACTCCATTTGGACATATCCTTGTGCCAACGCTTGTATATACAGGGCTAGGGTCTCTTATCTCAACTTGAATGACAAAATCTGCAAGCCCAGACTTACATTCTGAAGAAAACCATCTTCAGACTTTGCAGGCTCTTGCAGCAAGACTTAGGTGCAGTTCCTGGACAGGACTGTGCCAGTGGCTGCCAAAGATAAAACTGCTTTGAACATTCACAGCTCACAATCCTTCCAGGCAAGTGCCCATCTGTTGCACCTCCTTGCCTTCAGTCCACAGTTGTAGTAAGCATGTGTATTGTTTGCCAAGATCACTGATTCCACCTTATTTCTTATGAAAAGTAAGAATGAGCCTCCCTTTTCTTACATGGGAGGGTTATGCAGAATTGATTATCAAATTAACCTTTCCTTGGCAATTCCCAATGTTCATTCATCCTCTAGTAGCCAATGATGGAAGATTAATTTCATATCCCCGAAAACTTCAGGCCTAGCTTTGTGTACACCAAGGATATGCTCTGAAATCTGTGGCTCATGACACTCGTACAGACAAAAACTGGGGAGAGATACAATGTGGCTCATACAATCACACGGTGTACTGATGAAGCATACTGGCTGAGCAAGTACTGTACTACAGCCCAGTCCAGCTTTGTAAGATTATTGTTGCCTGCTTAGTTATCTGTAACTTTGCCCTACAAAGAGGTAAAATAATGTAACAGCCAAGAGCAGAACGACAGCAAGAAGCTGAAGTAGCAGATGAGGTCAAACCAACTAAGCAGTCTATTCAGACTGCCTGCAGTCACCAAACACAAACTAATTATGAAAACATTTCATTCATTGTCTTTTCCTGCCAATGCTTAACAATTGCCCCCTTCTTGCTCAGTCTCCACACCAAATAAAGTTTTCCTTACATTGGGTCCAGTAGTACATCAGCACTCATGAAGGCACATTAACGGACAGTAAACATTGCACTGTATGATCAATCAATGCAACTTTTATGAACCTTTGCATGGTCCATTGTGCAAATTTATGCAATGGGGTTGATTTTCAACTAGTTTCCTGGTTATACAACTGCAACTTAATTACCCTTTATATAGAAATTGCTCAATTTTCATAAAACACATGGTTCCTGTAACAGGTGGCCAATCCACAATGCCAGTTTTATGGCTGGGTCATAAGTTGAAAATCTGTCCAAATCTGTCCACTTGAATTAAGTACTGATGGGCACCTGGCATGGGTGAAAACAAAAGCCATCAAAAATGAGGCTGATGGAGGGGGAAAAGATTCATGAAGAAAAAAGATTGCAAGAAAAAAACAAACACAGATCTGTTGAAAGATCCCAAATATTAAATCCATTTAAAAGTAGGTTTTACATCACTCTTCCACTTCCAGCAAGGTTTATTTTCTGACTTTGAGAGTCTCATTGTATTTGTGCTGTTGTAGTACCTAACCTTCCAAGATGCAGCAGCTTCATGATGTCGAAACCACATCTATTCCACAGACCAAACTATTAATGATTAACTCAATGCTTTAAACCCTTTGGAATATGTTCAGTAACATGTTGAGTATTTATAATTGAACAACTGTGCACCATCCATCAAATCTCTCTGTTATATTAATTTGTTAATTACACAAAAACTAGCAGTTTAACTGTCTCCGACACTTTTCATGCAAATCGGGCTGCATGGGGTAAGTGTAGAGGTTTGCAGGATTTCTCATATCATGTTGTTTCCTGTCACATCATTTAGCTGAATCAGTCATAGAATTTCATAGAATGTGCAGCACAGAAACATGCCATTTGGTCCAAAAGGCAATTCAGCCCAACTGGTCCCTGATGGTGTTTACGCTCCACCCAAATCTTCTCCCTCCCCTCTTCATCTAACCCTATCAACATACCCTTATATTCCTTTCTCCCTTTTTCTGAAAATAATTTTCCAAAAATAAAATGCATTAATAGAAAGATAACGATAAATGGAAGGAATTACAGCACAGGAGGAGTCCGATGGTCTATTGTGCCTTGGCTGTTCTGAGTTCCTTAACTAGAGATATTTATTCAATCCCATTTCCCTGCCCTCATGCTATATCCTTTTATGGTCATGCTTATCAAATACTTAATTCACTTCTCCTTTTGTTAGAGTTTCTGCCTTGCAAGGCACTTGTAGTAAAACATTTCATTTTTTAATAATGCTGTGTGAAAAACTTTCACTTCCCCCTCATTCTTCTAGTGATTATTACAGTGTATCTTCGTATACTGGAGCACCCAGAACTCCAAGCATTACTCAAACTGTGGCCTAACCAGTGACCTCTACAAAATCAACATACAGTTACTTGTTCTCATATTCAATGTTCCTATGTGTGAAGACCAGAAACCCATTTTCCTTTTTTATGGCCTTACCCCCTTGTACTCCAATCTATAAAGACCTATGTATCTGCATCCCTAGATCTCTTGGTTGCTCCATTCTGAAAAGAATCTTATCTTTTACAGTTTACTTACCTTTTTACTGCTCTTTTTCCCAAAGTGTAACACTTTGTCTTTCTCTACATTAAACTGCAGTCAGAACCAACCAGTCTATCCATTTTACTAATCATCCTTATTTGATATCATCATTAAACTTAATGTTCCTCCTGTACAGATTTTCAGTTCATTTATATAAGAACAAAACAAACAGAAGTGGCTCCAACATGGATTCCACATCTGACCTAACTAAAAAAGGAACAATTGTGTGCAACCATATACAAATGTTTAAGAAAAGCCTTAAAAGTTTCAACTTATGGAGTAGTTGCCAAATGGAATTAACCCAAAAATTCAGGGCAACTTTTGTTCTGAATGCAGAGCAGATACAGTTGTGATAGAACTCCAGTCAGGTCTTGCTTCCTTCCCCTACAAAGATATTGAACAACTTTCAAATTGTCTGGGTGGTTGCATTTAAGGTTTTAGACTAGACAGTCTATGTTTTGAGTGGGCTTTCTAGAATTTTCTAAGATGCAAATCAGCCACCAACAGTCTGTTTTTAATAGCAATCACTAATTTCTGTATCTTGTGATGTAGGGGCATTCCTTATTAAAGTTTTCAATTAATTTTCACCTGCAGTAAACCAAGCCTAGGAACTCAAGTCATAGTCCCACTCCCTCTCTAGTTTTGGACTTGACAGAACAGCTGTCAGTGTTATCAATAAAGACTAGTTTCAATATTAAGGCCATAAGAAAATCTGGAATATTTGGCTCATTATGCCCACTCCATTCAAAGTCCACATGACTGTTCTGTCGAGGATTTCCATTAAGATACTACCAATTGTTGATACTCACTTTAAGGAATGCTGATCGCTTTCCTCTACCTTCCCAGGGAAAAAAGCCTCAATCCATCTCCTTGACAAATATTGATCTGATTCCCTTTTACAACTGCCTATTGGCCCCAAATGAATGATCTTCTCTGGAGTTGCATCCCCATCTTCTTTAGTTCCACAGAGAGCAAATTTTTCCTAATCTTTAACTTAGAGTTTGTGAATTGTCCACTTGTGTTCCCTAATCCTTTGCACAATGCCCAACTTCCTTACTGACTTTACCACCATCTAGACCTTCAACTTTGTCTATAGCTTTCATTATTTTATGGACCAGTACCCTGGTCATTTGTCTCTGAATCATTTTTAATGCATCTATACCCTTTATTGAGGTCGGGCAAGCAAAGCTGCATTCCATGTTCTAGAACTGGCCTCAACAATGATCCATCAGTGAAACTTCTTACTTGTAATCTGATGCTGTCCTGATACCCAATTTGTCTTATTGATAACCACTTTATACTGTCCAGATGCTTCCAGGATGATCATTCCCAAATTATTTTCCTTTTAGTCCTTATTTTTCAGACAAGATGTTAAACGAAGGTCCAATCTGACTGTTCAGTTGGACATTGAAGATCGGGAAATGTACTGTTAACTGTTTATATACGAATAATCCCATATTTATCCACGCTAAAATGCACTTTTCATATCTCATCTCATCTACATAATTGGCCGACAATTGGCAGGTCTTGGTTTTACTTGTTACATGCCGAGATTGCATCACACCATCAGTAAGTTTAAGAATGCTTCTCCAGACACCCTATTCCATATTTCCTTCCACTTGAAGAAGAGCAGAGAGATATCATGGTTTCCTGGCTAACAGTCCTCCCCCAGCTAATACCAAGACCACACTTGGTGTACTGTGTACAGTTTTAGTTTCCTTACCTAAGGATGGATCTACTTGCCTTAGAAAGGGTGTCATGAAAATTCACTAGATTGATTCCTTGGATGAAGGAGATATCCTGTGAAGAGTGATTGAGTAGAATGGGCCGATATTCTCTGGAGTTTAGGAGAATGAAAGATGATCTCATTGAAATGTATAACATTCTTATCAGCTTGACAGGGTAGGTGCTGAGAAGTTGTTTCCCCTGGTTGGAGAGTCCAGAACTAGGGGTGTTAGAGTCCCAGGATGAGGAATCGGCCATTTATGACTTAGATGAGGAGAAGTTTCTTCACTCAGGGTTGTGAATCTTTGAAATTCTCTACCCGAGAGGGTTGTGGATGTTCTGTCATTGAGTATATTCAAGACAGAGATCGATAGATATTTGGACACTAGGAGAATCAAGGAATGTGTGGATAAGGTGGGAAAGTGGGATTTAGGTAGAAGATCAGCCATGATCTTATTGAATGGCAGAGCAGGTTCGAGGGACCATAAGGCCCAGTCCTCCTCCTATTTCTTATGTTCTTAACACCAAAAGACACAGATTGATTGGATACACATTTATTTGTTGTTTGTAGAGTCTTGCTATGTACAATTCAGCCACCATATCGAACAATTTTAATGATGTTCAATCAATAATGTGAACACAGTTACATTTCAATTTAATTAATGACCATTCAAAATTTACCCAATAACTTTGGTAGAAGTAATGTATTGAAAACAATTTATGTCCCTTGACAGTCTCCTGAAAAATTTGGTGCATAGAAATCATAAATTATATAAAATAAGAAGGATCTAAACCTTTAAAATAAAGTCACACAGGAGACAAGGGAACCAATCTACAAATGGGTGAATGAGGACTTTGAAAGTGAAAAGGTTCAAATTTTACAACGCAACACACTGTCAGAATTGTCCAACAGATAGCAGCAAAGTACAGCATCAGCCACAAACAGAATCCAGTGAAAGGCATTTTCCACTAATGGCACAGCACCCAATGGGTAGCAGATAGCTCATTCACGTCCGGCTCAAATCTACTGTTGATATGTGTACTTGCACATTGTAATCTGGGAAGGATGTCAATCATAGAAGTGCTAATTTGGAAAAAAAAACTGATGTTTTGCAACTAACTTGAGAACAGCTAAAAATGGTACGGATTAGAGGAGCAATATTTGGGCGGGTGGGGGTGAAGGCATAGAAACATAGAATCATAGAATAGTTATAGCACAGAAAGAGGCCATTCATCCCATCAAGTTCATGTTGGCTGACTGCAAGAGCCAATTTAGCTAGCCGCACTCCCCTGTCCTTTCCCTGTAGCCCAGCAAATCTTTTCTCTTCAGGTGCTTATCCAATTCCCTTTTGAAAGCCACGATTGAATCTGCCTCCACAACACTCTCAGGCAATGCAATCCACATCCTAACTGTTCACTGCATTAAAAACGATTTCCTCATGTCACCAATCACCTCAAATCTGTGTCCTCTAGTTCTCAACACTGCTGCCAAAGGGAACAGTTCCTCTCTAAATACTCTATCTAGATCCGTCATGATTTTGAACACCTCTAGTAAATTTCTCGTCAACCTTCTCTCAAAGGAGAAAAACGCAGCATCTCCAATCAATCTTCGTAACTGAAGTACCTTGTCCCTGGAACCATTCTCTTAAACAATTTCTGCACCCTCTCTAAAGCCTTCACGTCCTTCCTGAACTGCAGTGCCTAGAATTGGACACAATACACCACTTGAGGTCGAATCAATGTTTTATAATGGTTCACCATAACTTTCTTTCTTTTGTACCCTATGCCTCTACTTATAAAGCCCAGGAACCCATACGCCTTTTTAAACACTTTCTCCACCAGTCCTGCCACCTTCAACCATTTGTGCACATACTCCCAGATCCCTCTGCTCCTGCACCTCCTTTAGAATTGTATCCTTTATTTTATATTGCCTCTCCTCTTCAGTATACTTCCAAGTTTTGTGTCATCTGCAAATTTTGAACTTGTATCCTGCACACCCAAGTCTAAATCATTATTATGGATCAAGAAAAGCAGTGTTCTTAATACCAACCTCTGGGAACCCGACTATATATTTTCCTTCAATCTGAAAAACATCTGTTCACCATTACTCTCTGTTTCCTGCCACTCAGCCAACTTTGTATCCATGCCGTCACTCTCTATTTTATTTCATGGGTTTTAACTTTGCTGGCACTTAATCAAACACTTTTGGAAGTCCATGTACAACACATCAACTTATTACCTTCACCAACCCTCTCTGTTACCTCATCAAAAAGTGCAATCAATTTAGTTGAACATGATTTGCCTTTAATAGATCCATGCCAGATTTCCTTAATTAATCCACACTTGTCCAAGTAACTGTTAATTTTCTCCTGGATTATCGTTTCTGACAGCTTTCCCACCCCCGAGGTTAAGCTGACTGGCCTGTAGTTGCTGGGCTCATCCTTACGCTTTTTAAGAAGAAGGGTGTACTGTTTGCAATTCTCTGGCACCATTCCTGTATCTAAATAGGATTGGAAGATTAATGTCAGTGGTTCTGCAATTTCGACCTTTACTGCCCTCATTATCCTTCGTTGCACTCATCCGGACCTGGTAACCCATCTACTTTAAGTACAGCCAATATTTCTAGTACCTCTTCCTTATCAATTTTTAGCTCATGCTGTATCTCAACTATCTTTCACTTTGACATTAGCAGAATCTTCTTCCTTGGTAAAAACAGATGCAAAGTATTAATTCAGTACCTCAGCCTGCCGTCTGCCTCCATAGTTTAGATTTTAAAGCCACTCCGCCGTCGGGAGTGTTGGCGGGGTGGGGGGGGGGGTGGTGGCAGTGAAGATAGGTGCAGCGGAAGCCAGCCACGACTATGACAGGCCCCGTGCTGATCTCAGCGACGGCAGCGAGGCCTCGTGGCGGCTGCCCTGTTGCTCAGCGACGGGACCCCCATTTAAATATGTAAACTAATTTACAAACTGATTTAATGAGAGTCCCGTCGTCTCCTTGATCGCTGCACCGATCTTCATTTGGGCGGCCGACAGTGCCATGGCTTTGAATCCCCTTTCGGGGAAACGTGGTGCAACACCTGTGGAGAGGTGGGGAGGAGGATTCCTTTCTCTGTGTGGGGTGGGGGGGGGGGGAGTGGGGTTAAAACGCTGCAGATTTATTGGGGGGTGTTGGGAAGGGGTAAAGGGCAAAGGTGCCGAACTTTGGTGGGGAAAAGGTCAAATTCTTAATAAACAAATTCCGGGGAGGAAAAGGGCAGGAATGTTTTGAAATGCCATTGCAGGGGGCGGGGTGGGAGAATTAATTTTATGGTATTTTAATTCTATTTTTGGTCATTGAACTGTCCTGGCCCTTTCATTTTAAAATCTCCATTAAGGGCTGTAAGCCCTTTAAAAATGGCGCCGGCGCCAGCTCATCGGTACCGGACACCATTACCTGCGACGGCTCGCCTGCCCTCTCCACGTCATTGCGGTGTGAGGGGAGGGGTGTTGGGTGCTGTGGCCATGCAAATGGCCTGGATGTCACTTGTATTATCCACCTGACATCTGTCGTACACCCTCTCTTTCTGCTTCATCTCTTTCTTTTTCATCATCTGGGGAGCTTTGGCTTTGGTTGCCCTACCTTTGCTCTCATGGGGATGTACCACGACTCTACCTGAAACATCTCCTCTTTGAAGTTAACCTACTACTTTACAGTTTTGTCTGCCAATCTTTGATTCCAATTTACCTGGGACAGATTCATTTTGAACCCACTGAAATTGGCCCTCCTCCAATTCAGTATTTTTACTCCAGATTGCTCCTTGTCCCTTTCCATAGTTAGCCGAAACCTTATGATACAATGATCACTGTTCCCTAAATATTCCCCGACTAACACTTGATCCGCTTGACCCACCTCATTCCCTAGAACCGGATCCAGCAATCCTACTTCCTCGTTGGGCCAGAAATGTACTGAGCAAGAAAATTCTCCTGAACACACTTCAGAAACTCTTCACCCCTCTGTCCTTTACACTATTACAATCCCAGTCTAGATCCGGATAATTGAAGTCTCCCATTTTCACTACTCTATAGTTTTCATCTCTCTGTAATTTCCCTGCAAATTTGTTCCTTTATATCCTTCCACTAGTTGCTGGCCTAGAGACTACACCCAGTAGTGTAATGGTGCCTCCATTGTTTCTTAACTGAAATGAAATATTCTCTGTCCTTGATCCCTCCTGGACATGCTTTTTCTCCAGCACTGTAATACTGTCCTTAATCAATGAAGCACTGAGAACATTTCCCCAAGACTTAATGTCAGAGCCACTCCTGTTTCTACATTTCATCAATTACTTGGATCCAGAAGCTCAATGCAAATTGGTCAAATTTGCAGACAAAACCAAACCAGGCAAGGCAGTGAAATTGAAAAAGGTATGCCAGAAATAACATCAATTTGCAGTTATCCAGCATCTTTAAAATAAAGAAATATCCAAAGGTGCTTCACAGGAGCATAATTGGACAAAAAATGGCAAACGGTGACACCAAGCCAATTCCACTTACAGGCAGTGGTGGTATGTGCCTGGTCAGGCTCCCATGCTTCACACTCCATAAACCTCAGCTCATACCATTATCCTATCTTGCACCAACTCCCACTCACCCATTGCCTTTGTGTTCGCTGTCGCACATTGGCTCCTGGTCATTTCAATGCCTCAAATTTAACATTCTGATCCTTGTGTTCAAATCTCTTCATGACCTCCTCACCCCTCCTTATTTCTGTAATCTTCTCCAACCCTACAATCAGTGTTGCTCCAACACTGGCCTCTTGGGTATCCTCCCTCTCATACAGCAGATGCTTGTCATACGTATTAATAGGGTTCAGTTATTTATTTTATTTACAGATACAGCACTGAAACAGGCCCTTCGGCCCACCGAGTCTGTGCCGACCAACAACCACCCATTTATACTAACCCTACAGTAATCCCATATTCCCTACCACCTACCTACACTAGGGGCAATTTATAATGGCCAATTTACCTATCACCTGCAAGTCTTTGGCTGTGGGAGGAAACCGGAGCACCCGGCAAAAACCCACACAGTCACAGGGAGAACTTGCAACCTCCGCACAGGCAGTACCCAGAATCGAACCCAGGTCCCTGGAGCTGTGAGGCTGCGGTGCTAACCACGTGGCCACTGTGCCACCCCACTAAACACATTTCTTGAGAACTATCCCCTTTCTGGCACTTTCCCAGATTTGACCCTTTCATTTCCTGGCATGTTGATGGCACCAGGCATCTCAGGGAAGGACAACCATCCGTACCATATATTCTCTCCTTTCTTTCTCACAATCTTTGAAGCAGTGCTTCCAGCACCTAATTATTGAAACAACACTTCCTTTGCCTTCTTCACTAATAGTACAGGAAAATTTCTCATTAAATAATGGGATCCCAGGTCCTACTTCAATGGTTTAATTTGTTGCCTGGTTTTGTTAAAATGTGCTTATCATGACTTTTAATCATAATGCTCCATTGGAAGCCACACCATATGGTGTCATTGCATTCCTTATATATTGCAGTAAAGCTATAAAACACAGATTCCTGAGATGAATTACATTGAAACAGCTTAAGCAGAATCAAGGTAATCTTTTAATACTGCACAGTCATTTCTGACCTGTTATGCCGCACACACGCGGGCCAAAATTTACACTCTTGCTGCTGAAATCAGCGGCGGGTGCAAACAATGGTGGCCCGCCAACATGGACCGCACATTGCGAAGCCGCGATATTAGGCGCGACAGCTCATTTAAATAACTGGGGTGGATAAATGGCATGGAGGGGGCAGGCTGTCCGTCCCCAGTAATGGCATCAGCTGCCTGTGCGGAGGCGCTGGTGCCATTTTTAAAGGGTTTTGAGCCCTACAATTCAATTCAAAAATTTAAAGAGACATTGAATTAAAAAATTAAAAACATTTATTTTTCCCCTTCCCACCCCTCCAATAACCATAGAATTAGTAACTTGCCCTCTCCCCCCAGAACACATACCTTGTCCACCTGACCTTCCCCAACAACTGCATAAGCTTTAAACTATAACCCTTCCCACCATCCCCTACACCAATGATATTAGTTTGACCCCACTCCCAACCACCCCTCGCCACACCCGCACTGAGAAACTTACCTCCTTCCCCCTCCCCACAGTGTTCCGCCTTGGTTCCCTGGACAGGGATCCGAAAGCACGGGAGTGCCAGCCAGCTGCAAGAGGATTGCACCAGGACAGATGGCGGAAACGTAAGTATTATTACTTCATTCATTTAAATTTATTTACATATGTTCATGGGGGTCCCGTCGCTGAGCGGTGGGGGGGCCATTTGCTAGCCAGAGGATGTGAGAGAGATCTGGTGAAGCAAAAAAAAAACTGCTGAACAACAACTTGAACAACCACTACAGCAGAGACATTACAAATTGACTTTGAGACTCTCCATCTGTCAAGGTAACCACATTCACACCTTTGTGCTAAGTTGTAACCACCAAGATTCTACAACACAGCCACAAGTTCAAGACTACAAACATCCAGCAAACATCCAGGCCTGCACCTTTAAAAAGACTTTCCTCCTAAGAATATTCAACAGTTTTCTGTAAACTACGAATTCCTACATGACATTAGACTTTAAATGCATCCTACCCTTTCTCTCTATTGTTATGAAAGTGCTTCCATTTTTAATTTTTTTTGAGGACTTGTGTTAAAACTGAAAAGATTCTTTCGATGTGTTTTTTTTTACCAAGTTCACCGACAGGACAAGATGTTGTTTGAAAGCCACCTATGATTTGGGCTGAGAAGACAGCTGAACTCTTGGTGACCGAAAAAAATGGTTACAAAGAAGCCACATATCAAGGTTTAAGGAGGTCAGGAAGTTGACTCATTGTTTGGGGTTTGAACATTGTTTTCAGTTGTAGTTGTGGTATGAACTGTTTGAAGACAGTTGGTGTTTTCCTGCCAAGGAAAAGAAACCACCCAGCTGACCTCTTCCTCTACCTTATTGAAGAAATCCTGCAAATATCCAGTGTGGGAGAACAATCCCTGGTGCTGTACAGCTCCTGAGGAGCTGGAAAAAAAATCCTGCAATTCAAGTGTGTGCTGGCGGAAAAACCTTGATGCCACGTTTCTCCTAGAAAGCCTCCAAGAATAAATAATTCTTGACATCTCCAGGACGGTCTACTTCTGAAAATATCCCACTGACCATCTCCGTATACCCGGATGCCAGCCCAAAAAGGGACAACTGACGTTGTTCCAGATCTTTCTTTTTTCATCAAGAATTAGCCAGTATTTGGCCAAAGTAGGTTTTTTTTTATAACAGACCTCTGCAGAGTGAACTTCTGTATTTTTTTTTACCAGTGTGTGTATGTGAGTGTAATTGGGGGAATTTAAAAAGGGAACTTTCATATTTCTTAATCAGTGTGAATGTTTTTCTTTGTTACTGGTTAAGTCTTGTTTTATAATAAACTGGTAAATTTGTTGTTTGTTAAATAAACCTGTTTGGTGTATTTTGTTCTGGGATTAAAAAAAATAGAGTATATGATTGGCTATATCGGTAACAAGGCACAAATTTTAATAGATGTTGTCACCTGTGGAGAAGTGGAACTAGAAAAGACAGTGCACTCCTCCCACCTCAGTCATAACACTATGTGTGTGTGTGTGTGTGAATGCATGACTGGATGGAGGTTGTGACCATTTCAGGAATTGTTTATAACAAAATAGTTGTCTTCCTTTTTTTAACCCATGAGAAAACCTGTCATTTGGCTGTTTGTTTGACCCTGAAAACACTCAGGGACTAACGCACCATTTTTAGCAAAACATGATTGCAGCCAATTGGGAGGTGAAAAGTGGAAGCCTGTCCATAACACAATGATTAGTTTTGTGGTGATGGTGCCATTTAAAGTAAGTGAACAGCTGAAATGCTGAATTAAATTTGTGTGAAGCTTAAGACCAGCATAAATCAGTTGGTCTCAACGGCCTGTTTCTGTGCAGTAAATTCTATGCAAAAGTGAAGTAAAAGGTTCTTCCACAGTGTCTGGATGGTCAGATCAAATGCAACCAATACCAGTTGCAACCCAATGGCACAGTATTGATGTAGTGTGCTATGTGGTGGAAGAAGGCAGGGTTGTGCCAGTAATTCCCTCGCCCACAGAGAGCTCACAAACTCTTGCTGTTGTATTGGGTGAGGTGCTGACTGCCGGGGCCTTATGATGGGAGTGGGGAAAGGGAAATGATAGAATGAATCATTTGTGTACTAGGCTGGCGTGTGGCATACAGCATAGCAAGCCCTGAGAGAGCAGTACAGAGGGAAATGCAAAGCAGCTTACCAACACCCATAAGCACAGCACTGGAAATCCTCTCCCGTTTCCAAAAAACACTCCTAACCATTTGGCTTTGTATCAATTTTATTTTTAAGTGGGATTGGCCCTTCCTGTTCACCTTTATTTGGGAAACAAATTAGTCCATCAGCTCACTAACAAGAGGGCATTTATTCATTCATTCATTCATCCATTCATTCATGCTTTTACACATTGACAAACAGTCACTGTTTCATGTTTTCCACTCTGTTTCTTCATGAATGCTAACTGAGATGAAATGATGTAAGTTAGTTTTAAACCATTAGTGAACAGCAAACCCCACCTCTGAAAGTAAGTAGAACTGCCTATGAGTAGGTTCTTGAATTGCACTTTTGTCACTCCCCTCTAGGACACAAGGCTCTGAAGAAGTGGGGTGGTTTGTGGGGGGTGGGGTAGGGGGTGCTGCAAAAGTTCAACTTAAGTGCAAATGGGACAGGAGGGCTGGAATTTATTGAGGGATCCTGTTCCATTAGTCTCTGCCCCTTTTTTGGGATGTTTAAGAAGGGTGGTAAGGATAATACAGGAAATTATAGGCCAGTGAGCCTTACGTCAGTGGTAGGGAAACTATTAGAGAGGATTCTTCGGGACAGAATGTACTCCCATTTGGAAACAAACAAACTTATTAGCGAGAGACAGCATGGTTTTGTGAAGGGGAGGTCGTGTCTTACTAATTTGACTGAGTTTTTTGAGGAAGTGACGAAGATGATTGATGAGGGAAGGGCAGTGGATGTTATCTATATGGACTTTAGTAAAGCCTTTGACAAGGTCCCGCATGGCAGACTGGTGCAAAAGGTGAAGTCACACGGGATCAGAGGTGAGCTGGCAAGATGGATACAGAACTGGCTAAGTCACAGAAGACAGAGGGTAACAGTGGATGGGTGTTTTTCTCAATGGAGGGATGTGACTAGTGCTGTTCCGCAGGGATCAGTGCTGGGACCTTTGCTGTTTGTAGTATATATAAATGATTTGGAGGAAAATGTAGCTGGTCTGATTAGTAAATTTGCGGACGACACAAAGGTTGGTGGAGTTGCGGATAATGATGAGGATTGTCAGAGGATACAGCAGGATATAGATCGGTTGGAGACTTGGGCAGGGAAATGGCAGATGGAGTTTCATCCGGACAAATGTGAGGTAATGCATTTTGGAAGGTCTAATCCAGGTGGGAGGTATACAGTAAATGGCAGAACCCTTAGGAGTATTGACAGGCAGAGAGGTCTGGGCGTACAGGTCCACAGGTCACTGAAAGTGGCAACACAGGTGGATAAGGTAGTCATGAAGGCATACGGCATGCTTGCCTTCATTGGTCGGGGCATAGAGTATAAAAATTGGCAAGTCATGTTGCAGCTGTACAGAACCTTAGTTAGTCCACACTTAGAATATTGCGTGCAATTCTGGTCGCCACACTACCAGAAGGACGTGGAGGCTTTGGAGAGGGTACAGAGGAGGTTTACCAGGATGTTGCCTGGTCTGGAGGGCATTAGCTATGAGGAGAGGTTGGAAAAACTTGGATTGTTTTCACTGGAACGATGGAGGTGGAGGGGCGACATGATAGAGGTTTAGAGTGGATAGTCAGAAGCTTTTTCCCAGGGTGGAAGAGTCAGTTACTAGGGGACATAGGTTTAAGGTGTGAGGGGCAAAGTTTAGAGGGGATGTGCGAGGCAAGTTTTTTACACAGAGGGTGGTGAGTGCCTGGAACTTGCTGCCAGGGGAGGTGGTGGAAGCAGATACGATAGCGACATTTAAGAGACATCTTGACAAATATATGAATAGGAAAGGAATAGAGGGATATGGGCCCCGGAAGTGCAGAAGGTGTTAGTTTCGGTAGGCATCAAGATCGGCGCAGGCTTGGAGGGCCGAGTGGCCTGTTCCTGTGCTGTGCTGTTCTTTGTTCTGATTTTCTGGCAAGGGAAGGGGCTAGCAACAGCTCTTCTCCCACTCTCTGCTGACAACGATGGAAGATGAAGGACTGCCAGTATGATGTTGTCTGTCAGATATCCCACCATTGTTGCCTGACATGCCCCTGTCACTAAGACTGTCTGCATGGATAAATATTTGAGGCAGAGAAGACACAAGGCTATGGGAAAGGGGGTGGGGCAGTGAGATTACTTTTGAATTGCTTTGGAAAAGTGCAGGCACTGACATGATGGACTGAGTGGCCTCCTTCTGCACTGTATAGTTTTACGCTTCCACAGCACATTTGTTGTCAGGTCTTCTGGCCATTTTACCGAAACACCAACTCCTGTTGAACTGTTCTGTAGGGAAGGAGCCTTTGAATACTGAACAGGGGTGCTCTGCTTACAGTTACCTCATGAAACAGAAGCTCCAAAGCTGCGACCATAAGGTAAGGTATCCATGGATGCTGTCACAGCTGCTCAGTTCAGCAGCGAAGATTTCCAGGTTAACTAGGATTTTTAAAAAGTTAGTAGGGGTGCAAATGGGTGGGAGCAAGGTTGTGAGTGGGGGCCTATAACAGTCTTCAGGAATGCTGTGGAGCCAAGAGGATTGCTTCTGCTCCTCTTGGCTTCACATTCAGGTAATCATCCAATTAAAAAAATGCACCATTTTGATAGTGGTCTCCAACCTTCCCTTAAAGGACAGCTGGTTAGGCCACGCACAGGCCAGGGCAGCACAATTTCAGGAAAGAGGCCTATGCAAAGGGCCTAATATTTATTTCAGGGCCTGGACTATACTGAAGCTATTACCACTATGGCAACACGCTGCCCCCTCACCCGCCATATCTCATTTTTAGGTGTCAGTGTTATAATCATAACCAACAACCCCAACCTGGAGGACAAAGGTCAGTGTAAAATTGGGCCTTGGGTTTGCTTCAATAATTTGGCCCA
This sequence comes from Heterodontus francisci, assembly GCF_036365525.1. NCBI lineage: Eukaryota > Metazoa > Chordata > Chondrichthyes > Heterodontiformes > Heterodontidae > Heterodontus > Heterodontus francisci. Next base: position 40,018,160 of record NC_090386.1, read on the forward strand.
GCTACCAGTGCCTGCTGTTCCTCCACAAGCGATTCACCCAGTTGGGAAATCAATGTTGTTTTTTCCAAAGATAATTCTCGGGGGTTCGGGGAGCAGGGAGCAGCAACAGGTCAGATGCCAATGGCAAGTGCTGTGGTGTTGGGGAGCAGTTGTGCTCCTTCTGGCTCAACAGCAATGATTACCCATGGATTTAAATAAAAATTACAGAAGAATAATCAGAACAGGCCTGGCAAATACTCCACTGGTTGTTAACCAATTTCTGCAAGGGAACCTGAATCAGGCATTAAGCCCTTCATTTACATATGTAAGGATACCAAGACTTGTTTTATTCAACCACCTTGAGCACCTTTTAAGCTGCCTACAACATTACAATGTAGGATGCCAAAAGTACCTCAAGTCCTGATTAGAGATACAGCACTGAAACAGGCCCTTCGGCCCACCGAGTCTGTGCCGAACATCAACCACCCATTTATACTAATCCTACACTAATCCCATATTCCTACCAAACATCCCCACCTGTCCCTATATTTCCCTACCACTTACCTATACTAGTGACAATTTATAATGGCCAATTTACCTATCAACCTGCAAGTCTTTTCTGATTCCACACAGGATCTTACACTCCGAAATTGATCCCTTTTGCCCTCATTTTCTACATGGAAAACAGATGCAACAAAGTCCAATTTCTAGTCCTAAATGTGATTTTATACTTCAAATGCATCTTTGACAAACTGGTACACTTCACCAAGCTGCGTCCATGTTCCATACATTATATATTATTTAAGGGAGAAAGTTATTGACTATTCAAGTAAACTAATGTTATTGCTAATGCTCTGCAAGATTTTGGGAAAAATTGGCTGTCCACCAAAGCTCCTCAGTCTCATCCACTCCTTCCATGACAACATGCACTGCACTGTACAGTCTGATGGCACAATTTCCGACAGTTTCAAAGTGAAGAATGAAGTGAAACAGCATTGTGTCCTAGCCCCCACTTTATTTGGCATCTTTTTCACCATGCTCCTGACCTTCACCTTCCACACGCAAGGGATAACATCAAGCTGAGCCTTAGGACCATTTGTACGGTTTATAAGCCCTGTGTTTTCAGCACCTTGCGATATGGCTGTGAAACTTACAGCTACCAGGAAAAGAAGCTCAATAATTTCCATCTTCGCTGTCTGCAGCACATTATGGGTACATCCTGGCAGGACAAAATCTCAAATGCAGCAGTCCTCTCAAAGGCGGAGCTCCCAAGTGTGTTGGCACTAATCAAACAGAGCGGCTTCGGTAGTTCAGACACATCTGCAGGATGGAAGATGGCTGCATACGCAAAGACCTTCTGTACGGTGAGGTAGCAGCGGCCAGACGACCAGTGGGGTGCCCAAAGCTCCACTTCAAGGATACTTGCAAGTGTGACATGGAGGCCCTAAATGTCAACTATCGCACCTGGGAGTCACGAGCTGACGAAAGAGGAAAATGCTGACATCCTGTGGACTGGTGTGCACTACCATGATGACTGTTGGCTACAGCAGCTTGGCAACTGGCGCCAATATCAAAAACAACAACTCACAGTATCAATTGGCAGCTTCACATGCGGCACTTGTGGCAGAACCTGCCTCTCAAGGATTGGCCTTCACAGTCATCAGCAAAGGCGCACCAAGTCACCCCACCTAAATGGATTGTTTGCTGCAGATCCATCATCATTCATCGATGGAAAGATGCCAACCAACCAAGGGAGAAACGTATTGACTATTCAAATAAACTAATGTTATTCCCACATAGGCATATTGCAAGAACAATGTTGTGTAAAGGTCACTAAGGATACATCCTGTATGGATATCCTTACACAGCATTATTAGCCCTTGTATTCTGTTTTCATGGTGTAATCAAAAATTGCAACAATGCATTTGAAGAAAGGTTGGCCGAATGGAGGCGTATAACCATATCTAATACAGACCTCTAACTCACTAAACCACCAGGCAAAGAGAGACATATCAACTGCTAGACTGGTGATTGGAGGTTCTTGATCCAATCCATAACTTTGTGAAAAATCAGTTTGCTAAATATAATCAGTTACAAGTTTTAAAGAAGGAAATGACTAAGATGGTTCACTTCCTGGCTTTTTGATTTGTCATAAATCACCATTTTCGCTATGAATTAGTGTGGATGTAAAAGTTGCTGATATCTCTAGTTATGGTGACTTGAGAAATGTGTGGGAAAGCACATATCCCACTCCTAATGACTGGTGGGTGACCTGCCAAGCTAGATGACAAGCCCGTATGGTGCGAGTCTGTACTAGCAGATCATGGTGAGGATGTTTCAAGGTAAATCAAATGTAATGGATGCAGTAGATGGGGCATAAACCAAACAATTACTGTTTCAAATGAGATTCTGAAGCACAGCCAGGGGATTGAATGCTGTTGTGTGTCATGGGGCAGATTTAAGGGACCACAAACACAGTGAATCTGGTGCTGCATTTACACTGAATCATGGTGAACAAATAGCCATTAGATGGTGTACTGGTGCATTTATATCTCACAGGGATGATGAGTATACTGAGGGAAGAGTTGCCCACATTCACAATATAGTGAGAATGATACATACCTTTGGCCAGTAAGATTTCAGCTAGGAACAATGACAACCCTTGCTGCATAATATATAAGCTTGTGACAAGCATAATGCGCAGGAGCTGAGAGAGACAGTGAAAGAATGCCTTTTGGACAGATTCCATACATCCCGTGAAGTTTTAGATTTGGAGAGACTTGTGTTGACATTGATATTGCCTGAGCCAGACACTGCCAATATTTCTTGCTCGTCCATGTAAGTTGCAGCAGAAACAACATCTTCAGGGGAGGGGTCAGGTTTCTTCTGTACATTGCTGCTTCATGTTAATAGATATTTCTAGATATTCCTATATTATCTCATTTTATATAACTTTTTACCACTGGAGTTGTGGCTGCTAGGATTTCCATTGTACTTTGCCTTGGGAGCATTAGATGGAGCAAGTACTCAACACTGGCTAATAGCCTGTGATTGCCACAGCCATTAAAAATGGGGGTGCTTGGAGGGATGGGAGAATTAATACGCCAGCTGAAAATTCTATGAGGCTTTGATTCCACTCTGGTTGTCAGCTTTGACTCAGTTGCGGCACTCTCAACTCTCGGTCAGAATGTTGTGGGTTCAAGCACTACTTCGGGCGCTCGAAGGAGTGCTGCACTATCAGAGGTGCTGTCTGGTAGATGAGATGTTAATCCAAGGCCCCGCCTTCTCAGTAAAGTGGACATAAGAGATTGCACGATGCATTTTGATGAAGAGCAGGGTAAGTTTTCTTGGTGTCCTCGTCAACAACTATCCCTCGTCATTGCTGCTTGTAGAACCTTACTATATGCAAATTGGCCACCAAGTTACCCTACATTAGGACAGGAACTGCACTTCAGAACTATTTCATTGACTGTGAAGTGATTTGCAATGTGCCAAGGTCATAAAAGACACAATAGAAAAGTAAATTCTTTCCTAATTGACAAAAATGTCATCAGAAGTTAGGAGGAAATTTTCCACTTCTGATACACTAAAGTGTTCAAAATACTTAACGCTGATCACAAATCTCTTGAAAAAGGATTTGAATTTTCTTCAAAAATGCTTACTTGTTTTGAAACATTTTCCTTGATCTTAAGTGATAAGCTGCCTGGAGAATTGTATTTGTTGCTAGGCCTCTCCATTCACTCAGCGCAACTGGATTTCCATGTCAATAGCTGTGAGGAAGAAAACCAGTGAACTGAAGCATCTTGTCAGATTCATCCAAGAATCAGTTAAAAAAAAAGTCTGAAAGGGGACCCTTAGAAAATTTTAAGAAAATGTCTGTTACTTTGGATTACAAAAATGGTTTCAATATCAGTATAAGTTAAATATTAAGGTGTACCTCCCAATGCCATTTCTCCCCAGATCACACACCATCCTGACTTGGACTTGTACTGCAATTTCTTCATTGGCACAGCATAAAACCCTGGAATTCCTTATTTCATATAATTGATGGAGCACCATCAACATTTTAAGTAGAAGGTCCACTGCTACCACCTTTTCAGGCCAACATAGGATGGGCAGTAAATACAGACTTGTCAGCATTACCCACTTCCTGATTTAAAAAGTACAGATAAAGTTTATCTGCTGATTTATCTTGCTTTTTTATAAATTTGTACTTGACAGTAAATATGTTGTATCGTTCTAGCCTGAAATATGTGATTTATCAGTATGTTGTTTCTCTTACCTGACAAAATGGTCGATATTGTGGGCACTTGCTACACGTTGAGTGCAAAATATTAGGTGAAACTGTAATTGTTACTTCAATTAACTATTTAGTTTATTTAAGGACCAATTGATTCTGTTCTCTTTCAGATTGGAACTACAGCAGCTAGAGAGAGGAAGGGCAGAGCCCACACCCTTTGGGTTTCCACCTGGTCCTGGTCCCCCCCCAAAATTTCCAAATGGGGAGGAGGTGGAGTGGGTATGCTTCTTCATCCCACCTTGCCTCCTCTGTCTCAAGGTTGTTTTTGTGGGCATGCCTGCTTGGATTCCATGTTGTCTCAGAACCAGACATACAAGCTGTGCAGGGCAATATATCGCAGCCACAATGCCAAACTCTCGGAGAGACTGATTTGCAGGTGAAAGCAAAAGTAATCTGGCTACTTTAAAATGTTCAACCAGATTACTGAGCCCAACAAGGAAAGGGTGAGGCACTGCTCTGAAATGCCAACATCCCCACACAGTAGATGCCCAGTAGTGCCAGGACTGGAATTTTTGGGCTTTCAGAGGTGAAATTGTTTTTACACATAATTCTGTGGTTACTAACTGGTTAAACCCTGTCTACAAGATAACAATTTGCCTTTTAGTATAAAACACTAACTATACTCAACAAGGAGTTGCCCGGTGAATTTAGAATGTTTGGTCAAGCTAAGAAATGAATGTTTGCTCTGGGCAGACTCCAACATGCAGTAGACATCACAGTTTATTTTCCTAGAACAGGCTCACACCACTGTAGGGGAGGCAGCCGTCACAGGTAGACAGTTTGAGCACTTTATTCAGATTGCTACTTCATTAGATGATACCAGCATTACAGTAGCTTTGAAATACTTTGGCTCAGTGTCCTTTTTTTGGAAAAAGCAGAAGTCCTGTTTATACCTGTGCTGTAGTTTGATGTGAATTTTCTAATATCCGAAGACTGTCAAGTAGAAATGTTGTGAGATGATGACTGTGATTTTATGCTGTTGACGGGGGTCTCGATGTCCTGCAAAAGTGACACCAAGAACCCCACGTTGCCTCTTCTGTGGAAAGCATGCCAGGTCTGGTACCAATTAGGCACTTAAATAGACAGTGGCGTGCCTCCCATGGGATCAACGACCCCGGCGAAGGAAGTCCGACCCTCGGAGAGCTACTGGCCAATCAGAGGCTGGCAGCTCTTCCTCTGAGTAGCACCACTGCAGAGGCGGTGGCTGCTTGTGGTGGAGAAACTAGCTGAGGCCCAGGAGCGTTGTTGGACGCAGGCTACAGGTAAGTCAGGGTGGGAGGGGTCTCACTGGATGGGGGCCATGGGGGAACGGGTTGTAGGGGGGTCGTTAGCAAGGGCAAGGGGTGGCTCTCAGCAGGCACCTCCCTTCCCAATGCAGGATCCCTCATTCAGGCACTAAATGGCATGTAACGGGGGACTGCTCACCATCCCCACCCCCCCCGCCGCCCCGAAGCCAGGAAGCAACTCATATGGTTCTTCGTGCTGTGCTTCCCATGTAGAGACAGGGCCACCCATCGCATGGCTAATTGCAGCAGAGGTGGGATGAGGACCATGATTGTGCATTAATTGCCCAGTTAAGGACCTCAATTAGTGACAGGGTGGGAAAACCGTTCACAGGCTTTCCTGCCCTGGACTTAATTTCGGCAGAGGCGAGAAAATGTCGGGGACTCCCCGCCCCCAAATTTTTTATGCTCTTCCCACCTCCACACCCACTGCAGGAGAGAGCATAAAATTCCCCCCGACTTCTTGGATAGAAGTCTGAGATCCAGGGCAGGGGTTTGGGTTTTGTTTTGGGACATCAGGGTCAAATGGGGGTCATAACCCCACACTGGACTGGATCTTTTTCTCCTGCTGCCAGGAGCAGCAGCAGACGAAAAAAATGGCGGCCCACATCTGTGGCTGTGCGTCGCCATGCCGTTGTGATCTAGCGCTCGGCAGCTTATCTGCATACGTTGGGTGGTTCGCCCCCCCCCTCAATTATGTGGTGGGGGGGGTGGGCTCTGCGATGCTGTCAATGGCGTCAGCTGCCTCTGCGTGGGCGCGGGTGCCGTTTTTAAAGGGCTGCCAGACCTGCACAGTTGAAGCCCGAACCCCCTTCCCCAAAAAAACACTGTGAATTTATTTGTGGCCCATACCCCCATCCAATACAATGAAAATAAATGGCTGCCTGGTTTTCCCGCAATAGCGCCCCCCCAACAAACACTTGTATTTAATATATGATCTTTCCCTCTGCCTCAACTGCACAAAGTGCAGAGGTCACCCCTTCCCCCCTCCCCTACACTACACATGCTGATTGGAACCCACTTCCTCCCTCACTCCACTAAAAATCCTGAATTCCCCCCCTTCCCCACCTCAGTGGTGCCAGCTGTCCCTGAACAGGAAAGTGAAGACACATGAGTGCTGGCCGCCACATGCATGATTGTGAACAGTCAGCAAGATCACAGTGAAAAGTATGTTAATTTATTCATGTCCTTTATTTAAATATTTAAAGTTAGGTCCTGTTGTCCAGTAGCAAGGCGGCTGCCACGGAGCCCCCCGCCACCCAGAGATCGGGCCTGACAATCCCGGCAATTAAGGATGGCGGGCAGGCTCTCAAAGCTGGAGGTCCAATAGAAGGACCTCAAGACAGAGGCACTCTTTCTCCAACCTTTTAAACTTTTAAATATAAAATAGACTGAGCAACCAGGCCACCATTGTGGAGGGCGGCCGGTGGCCACAGCTGTGCCCAGGCAGGTGGGGAGGGCCACGGCCTCAAACCTGCCTGCAGCGCTGGCCCCCCCACACCCCACTACTGTGTCTACTGCCAGGACAGCACCTCCAGGCAGCTGGCCTAGTCCCTGATGTCTCGGGGGTCCTGGAGGCCAACTGGAAGATTTCAGTTGGTCTCTGATAATGGGTCTTTAATTCCCATTAACTGGTCATCAACCGCGGGCAGGCAAGTAGACCTGTTGCCCCCATACCGCATCCGGGAAATGTCTTGGGGGCAGGATGGTGCCAGCAAATCAGCACACCAGACTTTCAGGCCTGCCCGCCTCCATGCTCGTCCCCATGTGGGCTAAAAATCCTGTCCCCAATCTCCCACCATATAGAGCATGGACTATTTGAGCTGATGGACCCATTGCAGCACTGTGCATTCTATGTAATTCCCCTTCCCGTTTCCCCTCCCCTTCCCTACTCCTCCCTATCCCTTCCCTTCCCCTTCCTCTCCCTTCCCCTTCCCTCCACTCCTCTTCCCTTCCCCTCCCCTTTCTTTCCCCTCCCCTCCTTTCCCCTTCTCCTTCCCCCCTCCCTTCCCCTCGCTTCCTCTCCCTTCCCTCCCCTCCCCTTCCCTCCCTTTCACTGATTTGTGATTTCCAGCCCTAGGGTGTTGGTGGGGGGAGATCCACAAAGCAGCCTGAGTGACAAATCGCAACTTCAGGATTTCAGCGCTAATCTGCACGTGCCAATATCCTGAAGTTGCAATCAGGCTAGAGTTAGTATAGGCTGTGATTTGAAGCAGAATGTTTGTACGAGGCTGGTACAGAGACTGATGCGAAACTGCTGTAGTTTTTTACTGATCTATGGAAAGCATTGCCTGCTTTGGACTGATAACATAATCACTCTCATAGCATCAATGGGTTTAGGACAACGCAAGTGTGAAAACGCCGGAGGCATCTGTTTACATTTCAGGTTGTCTTGATCCAAATGGAATGACTGATGGTGCTGTAGAAAGGAAATTAGTTTGTTTCACAGCAAATAGGAAATAGAGAGACAACTGAAAAACAGTCCCGTTTAAACAAATAATATGGAAACATCTCACTTCATGTTGGCTTTCATATTTTTCTCCTTACACTGTCACACAGCTTAGAACAAGCTAAGGCAAACACCATCAAAGTGATAAAGGAATGGTGACCAGGGCTTACAAATTTTGAAGTGATCACTAAGACAGTGAGGAGAGAGGTTAGGAGAATATTCTTAGATGGGTGTTGGAGCATGGAATTCATTGTCACAGAGAATGGTTGAGGCAGACACCATGGCCCAGAGTTTGTGGTCAGTGGTGAAGCAAGGGTGTTTATTGTTGACCTCAAAGTAAGACTCACTAAGAAGTCCAGTGATATCTCTGGTGAGAATTTCACCTCTTATCCTGTGCAGCAGTACTGCAACTGATTGCAGCGTTATATGCTGGGCATTCCTAGAGTGGAACTGGAATGATGTCATCAGATTATCCAAGCAGCCAATCACTTTAAAGGATTTTCACAGCCACCCAAACAAGAAATAAAAAGCACAAAACTAAAATCGCCTTTAATTTTTTTTTTAAAGATTGGAACATATGGCGGCACAGTGGCGCAGTGGTTAGCACCGCAGCCTCACAGCTCCAGTGACCCAGGTTCAATTCTGGGTACTGCCTGTGTGGAGTTTGCAAGTTCTCCCTGCCTCTGTGTGGGTTTCCTCTGAATGCTCTGGTTTCCTCCCACAGCCAAAAAAAGACTTGCAGGTTGATAGGTAAATTGGCCATCATAAATTGCCCCTAGTATAGGTCAGTGGTAGGGGAATAGAGGGACAGGTGAGGATGTGGTAGGAATATGGGATTAGTGTAGGATTAGTATAAATGGGTGGTTAATGGTCAGCACAGACTCAGTGGGCCGAAGGGTCTGTTTCAGTGCTGTATCTCTAAATCTAAAAATAAATCTAAAGGGTGAAGGCAGAAGCTAAAATATTCTGAGAAATGTGTTTTTTTAAATTCATTTAAAAATATAGCTTAACAAATCTACTAGTTAATCATTTAACAGCAGTCCATAAATATAAAATTATTTTTTCAGGGCAGGTTCTGTCATTCATCAAGTTTTATTGATCAATGCTGTTAAATACACAGTTACACCTGACTGAAGACTTGTAACTTTTTATGGGGTTTGTAACAGGGATGTGGAAATGGGAAAGTTGAAATTCTCACTGATTTCAGTGGCCCTAGAGGGGTGGTGAGGGGAGAGCCACAGCACAGTCTGAGTGACAGACTGCAACTTCAGGATATCTGCACTAATCTGCACATGCCAATATCCTGAAGTTGCAGTCACTTTCAGAGGGGTAATGATGGCGAATGCTGACAGATCGCCATCAATCCCCACTACTACCCTGAATTCCCCCAACCCACCGCGCCCACCGCCCCCCAACCCCCAACAAAATCCGGCCTCATTGCTTCTTTTAAGGGAAATTGGATTTACATCAGGAATGTGCAAGAATTGGAGGAAAGCAGCAATTTCGAAGGATTGTCAGGGTGGAGGAGTTTACAGAGGTAGGAAGATTTGGGGTCATGGAGGCATTTAAACACATGAGAACACATAACACCAAAATTATACAAATTTCTCCAAATCTGTCTGAATTTTAAACAGGAGAAATTCAGTTTAACTGCATTTGGATATGTTGACATTTTTGATTTGTTTTTGGAGATCACTATTGTTCCAGTCCCATTCCCTGGCTTTGTTGAATTATTTTTGGATCAAACTCTGCCTTAATCCACTTATATAAGGCTGTAATTTCTCACTGTTTGATTAGATAGGAGTTGCATGATTTTATAGCATCCAGTGCAGGTTAAGGTACATAAGTAAGGGCGAAATTTATACCCCCTTCCCCCCCTACAAACGCCGCGTCAGATTTGGAGGCGGGGAGAGCATATAATTGGGCGGGATGGTGGTGGGGGCTTGCCCATCACCTTCTGCCTCCACCCAACTGAAGTCCTGAGTGGGAAGACCTGTGAGCGGCCTTCCCACTCCACTGCTAATTGAGGCCCTTAAATGGGAAATTAATGCCTAATTAAGGGCATCATTCTGCTACTGCCAGAATTAGCCCAGTGGTGGACAGGCCTGTCGCCGCGTGGGAACAATGCCAAGCAAACTCATGCGTGTTGCTTGCCGGCTCTGGGGATGGAGTCCCTCATTAAAAGGCACTTAGTGCCAAAAGGAAGGACCCGGTATTGGGAAGGTGGGGGTGGGGGTGGGGGGGGTTGCTGCTAAGTCTTTCCAAATCCCCTTGAAGCTTCTTTGCATCTTCTTCACAACACACATTCCCACCTAGTTTTGTGTCATCTGTGAACTTGGAAATATTACATTTGGTCCCCACATCCACATCAGTGATATATATTGTGAACTAGTAATGGAAGGTGTCATCGACAGTGTTATCAAGCAGCACTTGCTTAGCAATAACCTGCTCAGTGACTCTCAGTTTGAGTTCCGTCAGGGCCATTCAGCTCCTGATCTCATTACAGCCTTGGTTCAAACAAGGACAAAAGAGCTGAATGCAAGAGGTGAGATGAAAGTGACTGCCCTTGACATCAAGGCAGCATTTGACTAGTATGGCATCAAGGAGCCCTAGCAAAACGGAAGTCAATGGTAATCAGGGGGAAAGGTCTTCGCTGGTTGGAGTCATACGAAGTGCAAAGGAAGATGGTTGTGGTTTATTTTATTTATAGATACAGCACTGAAATAGGCCCTTCAGCCCACCGAGTCTGTGCCAACCATCAACCACCCATTTATACTAATCCCATATTCCTACCACATCCCCTATATTCCCCTACCTATACTAGGGGCAAATTATAATGGCCAATTATGTATCAACCTGCAAGTCTTTGGCTGTGGGAGGAAACTGGAGCACTCGGCAGAAACCCACACGGTCACAGGGAAAACTTGCAAACTCCGCACAGGCAGTACCCAGAATTGAACCGGGGTCGCTGGAGTTGCGAGGTTGCGGTGCTAACCACTGCGCCACTGTGCCGCCCATGGTTGTTGGAGGTCAATCATCTGAGCTCCAGGACATCACTGCAGGAGTTCCTCAGGGCAGTGTCCTCGGACCAACCATCTTCAGCTGCTTCATTAATGACCTTCCTTCAATCATAACGGCAGAAGTGGGGACGTTCGCTGATGATTGCACAATGTTCAGCATCATTCGCGACTCCTCAGATACTGAAGCAGTCCGTGTAGAAATGCAGCAAGACCTGGACCATATCCAGGCTTGGGCTGGTAAGTGGCAAGTAACATTCACGCCACGCAAGTGTCAGGCAATGACCATCTCCAACAAGAGAGAATCTAACCATTTCCCTTGACATCCGATGGCGTAACAATTGCTGAATCCCCCATTATCAACATTTTGGGGTTGACCATTGACCAGAAACTGAACTGGAGTAGCCATATAAATACCATGGCGACAAGAGCAGGTCAGAAGCTAGGAATCCTGTGGCGAGTAACTCACCTCCTGGCTCCCCAAAGCCTGTCCAACATCTAAAAGGAACAAGTCAGGAGTGTGATGGAATACTCTCCACTTGCCAGATGGGTGCAGCTCCAACAACACTCAAGAAGCTTGACACCATCCAAGCCAAAGCAGCCCACTTGACTGGCACCCCATCCACAGACATTCACTCCCTCCACCACCGATGCACAGTGGCAGCAGTATGAACCATCTACAAGATGCACTGCAGCAATGCACCAAGGCTCCTTAGATAGCACCTTCCAAACCCAGGACCTCTACCACCTAAAAGGACAAGGGCAGCAAATGTATGGGAACACCACCACCTGCAAGTTCCCCTCCAAGTCACACACCATCCTGACTTGGAACTATATTGCCGTTCCTTCACTGTCGCTGGGTCAAAATCCTGGAAAGCCCTTCCTAACAGCATTTTGGGTGTATCTACCTCACATGGACTGCAGTGGCTCAAGAAGGCAGCTCGCCACCAGCTTCTCAAGGGCAATTAGGGATGGGTAATAAATGCTGGCCAAGCCAGAGACACCCACATCCCATGAATGAATATAAAAAAACACAGCTGGGGCCCAAGCACCGATCCCTGTGGTACCCCACTAGTCACAGACTGCCAATGCAAGAATGACCCATTTATTCCCACTCTCTGCTTTCTGCCTGTTATCCAATACTTTATCCAGAAGCTGGCTGAGCGCATCTACCCTGAGGCACAGTGTGGCTTTCAAGCAGAGAGATCCACCATTGACATGCTGTTCTCCCTTTGCCAGCTACAGGAGAAATGCCGCAAACAACAGATGCCCCTCAACGTTGCTTTCATTGATCTCACCAAAGCCTTTGACTTCATCAGCAGACGTGGTCTCTTCAGACTTCTAGAAAAGATCGGATGTCCACCAAAGCTACTCAGTATCATCACCTCATTCCATGACAATATGAAAGGCATAATTCAGCATAGTGGTGCCTCATCAGACCCCTTTCCTATCCTGAGTGGCATGAAACAGGGCTGTGTTCTCGCACCAACACTGTTTGGGATCTTCTTCTCCCTGCTGCTCTCACATGCGTTCAAGTCTTCAGAAGAAGGAATTTTCCTCCACACAAGATCTGGTGGCAGGTTGTTCAACCTTGCCCGTCTAAGAGCGAAGACCAAAGTATGGAAAGTTCACATCAGGGAACTCCTCTTTGCTGACGATGCTGCATTAACATTCCACACTGAAGAGTGTCTACAGAGACTCATCGACAGGATTGCGGCTGCCTACAACGAATTTGGCCTAACCATCAGCCTCAAGAAAACGAACATCATGGGACAGGACATCAGAAATGCTCCATCCATCAATATTGGTGACCACGCTCTGGAAGTGGTTTAAGAGTTCACCTGCCTAGGCTCAACTATCACCAGTAACCTGTCTCTCGATGCAGAAATCAACAAGCGCATAGGAAAGGCTTCCACTGCTATGTCCAGACTGGCCAAGAGAGTATGGGAAAATGGCGCACTGACATGGAATACAAAAGTCCGAGTGTATCAAGCCTGTGTCCTCTGTACCTTGCTCTACGGCAGCGAGGCCTGGACAACGTATGTCAGCCAAGAGCGAAGTCTCAATTCATTCCATCTTCGCTGCCTCCGGAGAATCCTTGGCATCAGGTGGCAGGACCATATCTCCAACACAGAAGCCATCGAGGCAGCCAACATCCCCAGCATATACACCCTGCTGAGCCAGCAGCGCTTGAGATGGCTTGGCCATGTGAGCTGCATGGAAGATGGCAGGATCCCCAAGGACACATTGTACAGCGAGCTCGTCACTGGTATCGAACCCACCAGCCGTCCATGTCTCCGCTTTAAAGATGTCTGCAAACGCGACATGAAGTCCTGTGACATTGATCACAAGTCGTGGGAGTCAATTGCCAGTGATCGTCAGAGCTGGCAGGCAGCCATAAATGCGGGTCTAAAGTGTGGCGAGTCAAAGAGACTTAGCAGTTGGCAGGAAAAAAGACAGAAGCACAAGGAGAGAGCCAACTGTGTAACAGCCCGACAACCAATTTTATCTGCAGCACCTGTGGAAGAGTCCTTCACTCTAGAATTGGCCTTTATAGCCACTCCAGGCGCTGCTTCACAGACCACTGACCACCTCCAGGCACTTACCCATTGTCTCTCAAACAAGGAGGCCAAAGAAGAAAGAAGAATCCATGCCAGTATATTCTCTCCTATCCCATGTGCTTTAATTTTGCCAACCAACCTCCTGTGGGGGACTTTATCAAAGGCCTTTTGAAAATCCAAGTATACCATGTCCACTGACTCCCCCTTATCAATTCTATGCTTAACATCCTCAAAAAACTCCAACAGGTTTGCCAAACATGATTTCCCGTTCATAAATCCAGTTGACAATGCCCAATCAGATCATTATTATCCAAGTGTCCATTTATCACATCCTTCAGAATAGATCATAGCATTTTCCCAACAATCATTTACATTTTGAGATACAGCACTGAAACAGGTCCTTCGGCCTACCGAGTCTGTGCCGACCATCAACCACCCATTTATACTAATCCTGCACTAATCCCATATTCCTACCACATCCCCACCTGTCCCTATATTTCCCTACCACCTACCTACACTAGGGGCAATTTATAATGGCCAATTTACCTATCAACCTGCAAGTCTTTGGCTGTGGGAGGAAACCGGAGCACCCGGCGAAAACCCACGCAGACACAGGGAGAATTTGCAAACTCCGCACAGGCAGTACCCTGAATTGAACCCGGGTCACTGGAGCTGTGAGGCTGCAGTGCTAACCACTGGGCCACTGTGCCGCCCAAATCAATGTAAGGCTAACAGGTCAGTAATTCCCTGTTTTCTCTCTCCTTAAATAGTGGGGTGACATCTGTGACTTTCCAATCTGCAGGAACTGCTCCAGAATCTATAGCATTTTGGAAGATGATCACCAATGCATCCAGTATCTCCATAGCTACCTCTTTCAATACCCTGGGATGTAAATATCAGGTCCTGGGGACTTATCAACCTTCAGCCCCATTAATTTCTCCAATACAACATTCTTACGAATACTAATTTCCTTCAATTCCTCATTCCCCCTAATCCCTTGGATCTCTAATTCTGGGAGATTTCTTGTAGTTTCCTCAGTGAAGACAGACACAAAATAATCATTTAGCTTCTCTGCCATTTCTCTATTTCCCATTATAAATTTTCCTGACTCTGCCTGTAACGGACCCACATTTGTCTTAGCCAAACGTTTACTTTTTACATACCTATAGACGCTTTCACAGTCTGTTTTTATATTTTTTGTTAGCTTACATTCATATTCTATTCTCCCTTTCTTTATCAGTTTCTTTGTCCTCCTTTGCTGTATTCTAAAATCCTCCCAATCCTCAGGTTTACTACTATTTCTGGCAACTTTATAGGCCTTTTCTTTTAATCTTATACAATCCTTAACTTCCTTTGTTATCCACGATTGGCTGCCTTTACTTTTAGGGTTTTTGTGACTTGGAGGAATGTATAGTTGCTGTAATCTGTATAATATTTCTTTTAAGACTATCCATTGCCTCCGTACTTTCATACCTTTTAATATATTTTCCCAATCCACCTCAGCCAATTTGCCCCTCATACCTTCATAATTTCCATTGTTCAAATTTAACATTCTGGCTTCAGATTGAACTACCTCACTTTCAAACATAATGTGAAATTCTATCATAATATGGTCACTCATCCCTAAAGGTTCTCTTACAACATGATTATTAATTATCTCTTTCTCATTACATAAAACTAGATCTAAAATGGCCTGTTCTCTAGTCAGTTCCTCAACATACTGCTCGAGAAAACCATCCCTAACACACTCGGGAAACTCGCCCTCCACAGAATTAGTGCTCATTCGGTTTACCCAATTTATGCAGATTGAAGTCACTCATGATTACTGTGTTAACCATGCTACATGCTTCTCTAATCGCCTGTTTAATGCCATGCCTCACACTACCATTACTGTTTGGTGGCCTATAAACAACTCCTACCAATGTTTGCTGTCTCTTGCTGTTTCTTAGATCCACCCAAACAGATTCCACATTATGTTCCTCAGATCGGAGATCATCCTTACTAATGTACTGATCCCATCCCTTATTATCAACGAAATACCACCACCTTTTCCTTTTTGCCTGTCCTTCCGAAATGGCGAAAATCCTTGAATATTCAGTTCCCAGTCTTGGTCACCCTGTAGCCACATTTTCGTTATGCCAATTAGATCATACCCATTTACCTCTATTTGAGCCTTTAAGTTATCTACCTTGTTGTGAATGCTGCGTGCATTCAGGTAGAGCTCCCTTAACTTAGTCTTCTTGAGATTCTGCATTCTAAGCCTAGTTGATGCTCACCTTTGTTTCGCCCGTCTTCTCATGTCACTTGATACTTTTCTACCTCCTGTTACCTGTTTTACTTCCTTCCGATTTGAGCGACCCCTCAGGTTCCCATCCCCCTGACAAGCTAGTTTAAACGTTCCCCAACAGCACTAGCAAATCTCCCTGCATGGATGTATTATTAGGGCCACAACTCTGCATACATGTAGGGAGGTGGAAGGGGGGATGGCATTACCGGGGGCACAACTCTGCAGCCATGAAGGGATCAACTGTGTACCCTACCTCTGTAAAGGGGGGCACTCTGAACCATTGAATGTTTGTGTGAGTGAAGGAACAATGGCACTCCGGGAACCCTGTGTGTGGGTACCATAAACAATAGGTGTGTAAAGGTAATTTGGCTGCTGGGCCAATCGATGCAGCTGCTACAATTTGAATATGGTCATGCTGCGCCACTCTTAGTGGAAGCTAAGACGGGCAATGCCATGCCATGCCACATAGTTGATGCATGAAAGCACCTGATTTACCAGTCAACATCATTCTTTGCCCTGTGAGGTACCTTCCAAGAAGTGAAGGAACCGAGTATAATTGCAACTTGGAGATGGGGATAGTACACCCTATAATCATTGATCCACTTGTCATGAGGAGCCATATGCGCCACAGGCAAAACCAAGAGGCAGGTGCAGCCCACGTATAAGCCCCTGGTCATGAGCAGCAGCAGCACCCAAGGCGACCTCGGCACTATAGCTCGCCACACATCTACAGGTCTCGCATGACAGACCTGCAGCTGTCTGAGCGCCAGTGTCAGAGGCAACTGCGGATGTCAAGAGAAGCAGTGCCGCATCTCTGAGCCCTGCTCAACAATGACCTGCAGCCGATGGACCTCTGTGGACATCCTATGCCTGTGGCCCACAAAGTGACAGCAGCTCTCAACTTCTACACCTCTGCATCATCTCAGGAAACGACCGGCGACCTAAGACGAATCACACAGTCAGCAGTGCACCGCTGCATCAGGGAGGTCACCGATGCCCTGTACCGGAGGGCCAGTGACTATGTCCGCTTCAGGACGGACCCTGAGAGCCAGACCCAAAGGGCCATTGGATTTGGCTTCATCGCAGGATTCCCACAGATGCAAGGGGGTCATAGACTGCACCCATGTGGCCATCAAGGCTTCCGTCGGACGACCGGCTGCATACTTCAATAGCAAGGGCTTCCACTCCCTCAATGTGCAGCTAGTATGTGACCACCGTAAGCACTTTATGCAAATCTATGCCTACTTTACAGGCATCTGACATGGCGCCATCATCCTGTGCCAGTCCCAAGAGGCCGTTGCTGATCACTGAACTGTCTCAGATGGAGGGGTGGCTTCTTGAAGACAAGGGCTACCCCTTGCAGACATGGCTCCTGACACCAGTGAGAAAACCCCACCACTGCTGCAGAGGAGAGATACAACACCAGCCACGGAGCTACAAGAGCTATCATTGAGCAGGCGATCAGCATGCTGAAAAAGCGGGTGTTGCCTTGCAGTACAAGCTGTAAAGGTTATCTCGTATCACTGCAGTTTGCTGTGCTCTGCACAACTACACGCTCAGTAGCGTGTAGCAGGACTCATCCTCCGATGATGAGGATGCAGAGGGCTTGCAGCAGGAAAGGCGCATGGGAGGACGGAGAGCATCCAGGCACCGCATGCAGGGCAAGCAGCGAGCAAGGGATGCACGGGAACAACTTATTGATCAACGGTTCTCCACACCACAAAAACCACCATAGGCTCTGCAAGCCACATAGCACCCTCGTTCACCTGTTGTGCAGCAGTCGACATCTGCAACATCTTTGTCTCCATCATTACTGGCAGGAACAGACTGAGCCATTGTCCGTGTTACTGCATCCGTGGGGACGCACATGAGTAATGCTGGCATGGCAATGATGTTATTCCATACATTGGCAGTGCTGAAAGGCCAATGATGTAAAGAGAGGAGACATGAGTGGTAAATGCTGGCACATGTCATTCACACTGTAAAAATGACACAAGTTAGTGAATAACATTTAGTGAGATAATTTTTTACAGTGTAGAGGCACCCGTGCACTCCCATTTGTGTAACTGTGTTTTTTTTAAACGTTTGCGAGTGCTCCATCTCGGTGCAATCTCTGTGCTAGCAGCCTGACTGGAAGAAGGCTGCTGATCTAATTGCCCTTTGGCTGTGGATGACTTTGGCAGTCGTCCTCTGTGCGCACGAGGCCTGGAGGGGAATCCTGCATCAGCGCAGAACTCTCCTCAGACATTGTGTCTACTGGAGCTTGACTCACCACTGGAGGGGCAAAAGGGCTGGCGCCCACATTTGAATCATATGGAGGGCGGACCCCAGATATGGTGTGCTGGCTTGCCTCCTCCATCTCAGGGCTCATTTGAACCCCTCTGCTCTCCCGGGAAGGTCCGGGACAGGGAAAGTCTCCATGCCCCGGTCTCTTTCTCACCTTGCCACTGCTGTGTGGATCTGATGGCCTCAGCGAGGGATTGCAGATCAGCATGAACCAATGGAATCTGGCTCTCCAGGAGGACCAGCGTCCTCTCCATGGATGAAGCCATGCGCTCAATTGCCTGGGACATGGCAGCTGTCATGGTCTGGATGGACTCCCCCATCATCCTCTCAAGTCTGCACATGGCCTGTGGCATCTCCACCAGATGTTGCCAGGACTGTGCAGCAGCTCCAGCATGCCCTGTGCTGTCTACAATAGAGGGTCGTCAGTAGCTTGGGACTCAGTATGGGCCTGGATACCCACAGCCGTCTGACTGTAAGGGGCCTCAGCTTTTTTTTTAATTTCCAAAATATACTTTATTCATAAAAATCTGTAAAAATTACATTACCAGTTTCAAACAGCACCAAGTCAAAAAATACAAACAGTGCAAAGGAGGTCCGTTTGCTTCATTACAATCATGAGTTGCCTCACAACCCTTCCATTTCACATTTGTCATGCCAATTACATTTTTACATTTTACAGCAAATGAAAATTTTCCCGATACAGTTCGAGGGGTTTCCCATGGATCCAGCCCCTCAGTTCAGCTTTGTGGGGGGACCTTACACTGTGGTCTTTCCCCATTGAGCCTTTGCTGCGGCTGCCCCAAGCTTTAGTGCGTCCCTCAGCACGTAGTCCTGGACCTTGGAATGTGTCAGTCTGCAACATTCGGTCGTGGACAACTCTTTGCGCTGGAAGACCAGCCAGTTTCGGGCAGACCAAAGGACGTCTTTCACCGAATTGATAGTCCTCCAGCAGCAGTTGATGTTTGTCTCGGTGTGCGTCCCTGGGAACAGCCCGTAGAGCACAGACTCCTGTGTTACAGAGCTGCTTGGGATGAACCTCGACAAAAACCACTGCATCTCTTTCCACACCTGCTTTGCAAAGACACATTCCAGGAGGAGGTGGGCATCCGTCTCTTCCCCACCACAGCCTTAGCGGGGGCATTGCGCGGAGGGGGCAAGACTTCGGGAGTGCAGGAAGGATCTGACGGGGAGGGCTCTTCTCACCACCAGCCAAGCTACATCTTGGTGCTTGTTTGAAAGTTATGGTGATGAGGCATTCCGCCAAATGACTTTGGCGGTCTGCTCGGGGAACCATCCAACAGGATCCACCGTCTCCTTTTCCCGTAGGGCTTTGAGGACGTTCCATGCAGACCATTCCCTGATGGATCGCTGGTCAAAGGTGTTTTTCCGCAGAAACTGCTCCACGAAGGATAGGTGGTATGGCACGGTCCAATTGCATGGAGCGTTCCGCGGCAATGTGACCAGGCCTAACCTTCGCAACACCGGGGACAGATAGAACCTCAGCACGTAGTGACACTTGGAGTTTGCGTACTGGAACTCTACACACAGCTTGATGCAGCCGCACACGAAGGTGGTCATCAAGGTTTGAACATCGTGTCCCTCCGGACCCGGTCCATTTTAGATCCCCAGATGCAGCGGAAAATGGCTCGGGTGACCGCCACAGCGCAGGAGTGGGGTATGGGCCAGATCTGCGCCACGTAGAGCAACAACGTGAGCGCCTAGCACCTGATGACCAGGTTCTTACCCACAATGGAGAGAGATCGCTGCCCCCACAAGCTCAACTTGTGTTGTACCTTGGCTACTCGCTCCTCCCAGGTTTTGGTGCATGCCCCGGCCCTTCCGAACCATATCCCCAGCACCTTCAGGTAATCTGACCTGACGGTGAAGGGGACAAAGGATCGGTCAGCCCAGTTCCCAAAGAACATGGCCTCGCTCTTGCCGTGGTTAACTTTGGCTCCTGAGGCCAGTTCGAACTGGTCGCAGATTTTCATCAGTCTGCGCACGGACAGCGGATCTGAGCAGAAGACGGCGACGTCATCCAAGTACAGGGAGATTTTAACCTGAGTGCCTCTACTGCCTGGGATTGTCACCCCTCTTATGCTCGCATCCTTCCTAATGGACTCAGCAAAGGGTTCAATACAGCAAACAAACAAGACAGGGGAGAGAGGACAGCCCTGTCTGACTCCAGATTGGATCGGGAAACTTTCCGATTCCCACCCATTGATTGAGACTGCGCTACTGATGTTTGTGTAGAGCAGTTTGATCCAATTGCAGTTTCCCTCCCCAAACCCCATTTTGGAAAGCACGTCCATCATGTAGGTGTGCGATATCCTGTCAAAAGCCTTCTCCTGGTCCAGGCTGATGAGGCAGGTGTCCACCCTCCTGTTCCGTACGTAGGTGATCGTATCCCTGAGTAGCGCGAGACTATCAGAGATCTTCCTGCCGGGTACAGTACAGGTCTGATCGGAGTGAATCACCAACTCCAGAGCAGATTTGACTCGACTGGCTATGACTTTGGACAGAATCTTGTAGTCAACATTAAGCATTAAGATGGGCCGCCAATTTCTGATTTCTGCCCTCTCCCCCTTCTGCTTGTAGATGAGGGTGATGATGCCTTTCCTCATGGATTCTGACATGTTGCCGTCCAGGAGCATACTCTCGTATACTTCCAGCAGGTCCGGGCCGACCCAGTCCCACAGGGCCGAGTACAACTCGACCGGTAAGCCATCGCTCCCGGGAGTTTTACTCGTCTCGAAGGACTCGACGGCCTTTGTCAGCTCGTCCAGAGTTAGCGGCTTGTCCAGTCGCTCCCTCGTGCTGTCATCTAGGACCTCTGTGATAGATGACAGGAAGGACTGGGAGGCTCTGCTGTCTGTGGGCTTCGCTTCATACAGCCCAGCATAAAAGGATTTGCTGATCCTGAGTATGTCGGACTGCGAAGACGTTACCGAGCCATCCTCTTCCTTCAGGCTGCTGATAACAGAGCTCTCTCTGTGTACCTTTGGGAAGAAGTAACGCAAGCACGTCTCATCCTGCTCGATGGAGCGGACTCTGGACCGGAAGATGATGTTTAGTTTAGTTTAGTTTAGTTTAGAGATACAGCACTGAAACAGGCCCTTCGGCCCACCGAGTCTGTGCCGACCATCAACCACCCACTTATACTAATCCTACACTAATCCCATATCCCTACCACATCCCCACCTGTCCCTATATTTCCCTACCACCTACCTATACTAGGGGCAATTTATAATGGCCAATTAACCTATCAACCTGCAAGTCTTTGGCATGTGGGAGGAAACCGGAGCACCCGGAGGAAACCCACGCAGACACAGGGAGAACTTGCAAACTCCACACAGGCAGTACCCAGAATTGAACCTGGGTCGCTGGAGCTGTGAGGCTGCAGTGCTAACCACTGCGCCACTGTGCCGCCCTTGGAGGCCTCCGTGGCAAACAGCGAGGCCTGCTGTTTCTTCACCTCTTGGAGGTCCTCCTTGACCTCAACCCCCATCGACTGCAGCCGGAGCAGATTTTGCACACTTTCCTGGAGTCGGGACATTTCCCTCTGTCTCTCTCTCGCCCTCTGAACATCTTTGTGGAAGAAGAACCTCTTGATGTTCTCCTTGATCGCTTCCCACCAGTGAACTGGAGACTCAAAGAGGGGTTTCACGGTTCTCCAACCATTGTAATCCCTTTTGAGTTCCTCAACATTCTCTGGGGTCAGCAGTGTAGCATTGAGCTTCCACATCCCTCTGCCAACCTGCTGACTGTCCTGTAAGTTACAGTCGGCCAGTAAGAGGCGGTGGTCGGAGAAGAACACCGGCTTGACGTCGGTGGATCTGACCGTGACAGCACGGGACACAAACAGGAAGTCAATCCTGGAACGGGCAGACCCATTTGATCTTGACCATGTGTATCTGCGCTGCGCTCCGTCTGCAGGTTTGCTGAAGACATCGTGCAGTTTGACATCTTTAACTGTTTCTATTAGGAATCTGGACGTAGCGTCCAGTTTGCTGTCGTCTCTGCCGGATCGTCCAGCCGCATCGATGATGCAGTTGAAGTCACCACCTAGGGTGATCGACCTGGACATCGCCGGCAGCAGTGCGAGCTGGTGGAAGACGGTCAGCCGCTCGCTGCGTTGTACCTGGGCGTACACGTTGATCAACCGGAGCGGAGCGTTGTTGTACATTACGTCTGCTACGAGGAGGCGACCGCCCACCACCTCCTTAACTTCGGAGATGGTGAAGTTACCTCCCCGCAGCAGAATACCCAGACCGGAGGAACGGCAATCATTTCCCCCTGATCAGATCGATGGCCCATGGGACCACCATCGCGACCACTGCCTGTAGGTGCTGAGGTGTGGTATTCCACACTCCTGCAGAAACAGTAGGTCGGCTTTGACCTTGGCGAGGTAATCCAAGGTTGAAACACATCGCATAGTGGATTTAATGCTACGCACATTACTGGAAGCAATTCTTACACTCATTTTTTTAAAGTTCGTTGTTGCTTCCCATACCATTTGTCCTTGCTCGTCCCAGTCCTTCGGGATGTTCCTGCATACCCATCGTGTGCGCAAGCTGTTTCATGTTGGTTGGGCTCAGAAACCCCTCCTGGTTTTTCATGCAGGGGTTGTTCCGCTGGGGTGACATCGGGGGGGTCTTGTAGGCAGCAAGGATTGGGTTGTCCTCTGTTGCTTCCCTCTGTTCCTCCTCGAAAACATCACTGCTCCCGGCTTCCCGGAGCTGAGGTGCGCCAGACGTGTCTTTGC
The DNA here is from genome assembly GCF_036365525.1 of Heterodontus francisci. Taxonomy (NCBI): domain Eukaryota; kingdom Metazoa; phylum Chordata; class Chondrichthyes; order Heterodontiformes; family Heterodontidae; genus Heterodontus; species Heterodontus francisci. The sequence goes on from NC_090386.1 coordinate 40,041,087, forward strand.
TCTCGGTGTCCCGGAGCTGGGATGCGCTGGCCACGTCGTTACGTGTGGCGCTTTGGGGTTGGGGCACGCCAGGCCCATCACAGCTTCCAGTGCCCGGGGGCTGGGGGGCTTTATCTTCCAACTCCTTGGAGGTCTGCCGCCTCTTTTGAAGGGGCCATTATTCCAGCATTTCCCCGTCCAGTGAAGAGGAGATGTTGTTGTCTGTCTCAGAAGGTAGCCTCCTCTTGCCACTGGTTTGGGTGGTGGCCTGTTCCGCTTTTGGAGGTTTTTTCTTTGTGATTTTCCTTTGTACCACTTGCCACTGACCTGCTTGTCCATCTGCTGCCTCCTCCTCCATTGATTCTGTCTGTGGAGGAGGGCTTTCCGGGTGCAGGGTAGGTGCTGGGTCACTGGTTTCAGCTGCCTCCCCTTTCTTCTCCTTCTCAGGTTGAAGTTCCTCACTGCGGAGAAGGTTGCTGGTCTCCTTTCGAACACCGGACGACTTCGTCGAACCTTCTCCCGGCCTTTCCTTGGACCTTGCCGCCTGAGCATAACTGAGGCAGCGTTTGGGGCAGGTCTTGTAGAGATGGCCTGCCGCACCGCACAAGTTGCAACACTTAGTCTGCTTACAGTCCTTGGTCTGATGGCCTTCCTCCTTGCAGTTCTTGCAAACAACCATGCTGCAGTTTGCTGCCACATGACCAGATTTGCAACAGGTGCGACAAACTCTGGGCTGCCCAGCGTAGACCAAGAACCCTTGATTTCCCCCGATAGCAAAGCTTGAGGGAGGGTGGATGATGGCTCCACTGGGATCGACCTTCAAGGTCACCTTGACCTGCCGCTTGCTGGTCCAAATCCCAAAGGGGTCCTTGACATCAGTGCTGCTGCCGGCCACCTCCATGTACCTGGCGAGAAAGGTGAGTACATCCACCACCGGAACATGGGGGTTGGAGAGGTGAATCGTCACCACCCGGTCCCGTTGTGACGGAAGCGTGAAGAGCGGCTCCGCTGTGAGGATCGACAGTGGCGCCCGGTCCCCTTTCTCCTTGAACGCCTTCAGGAACTTGATGCATCCCGCCACATTCTTGAAAGTCACGTCGAAGTATCCACTGCTGGGGAAATCCTGCAGGCAGAAGACGTCCGTAGCTTGAAATCCACAGCAATCGAAGAGGATTTTCTTGATGAAGAACGTGCGATCGACCGGTGCATCTCCTTCCCTGTCCTTCACGAACACCCGAACGGTCTTCCGCACTCCCTGGCCTGAAGCTCGAAGATTGGTTATAGCCATTTTATTCAAAGCCTACCCAGAATCTAAAGGCAATGATCATGGTCTCTTCTCTGCCAAGTAAGTACTGATAAGAACAGATACTACACTTGATCTCCGCCTCAGTCAGCTGCTCAGGCGCCTGTGCAGTGCTCTCACCAGCTTGTAACCTAGACTCTAAGGCTGACTGCATACCCACCAAGGTAACTGTAACTGCGCTGGCGGAAGGTATGTTAGCGTCATGGGACGCTGCTTTCTCGGAGGTGCCATGGGCTGCCGGGGTCAATTTTGACCATTGACCTGGAAGATACAGTGAGAAAAGCACACTGTCAGTCTTGAGGTTGCTCATGCCATGATTATGACAGCATTGTCTCAAACAATAACAATTGCACAGTGATCATTGTGTATATTAAATCACTGTTTGTTCACCTAGGGCCCTGATTTCTACATCACTGAATGAGCAGTCTACATGGATCAAAGAGATCTCCAGGGCCTCCTCCTCAGCGTCAGTGAGCCTTCTAATGTCTGGCATGCCTTCACCGGTGCAGCTCGCCTCCCTTGCATTGGGGGTCCTCTTCGCCTGGTGGAGTAAGGAGACAGATATTAAGCATGGCAGAGCAACAACACGACACATGTCACAACAGAGGTGCTGGGCCCAAAGGTGGGGGATGCTCGGTGTGAACTACTGAGTGAGCCACTCATGTAGGTGTCATGCTCCGAGCATCAGACAAAGGTAGTTCTTTTCATACATTCATCCATTTATGTCACGTCATTCCTCCCTGCCTGATCTCCATGTCTTTGGTATGGCGGTGACACATATGAACACACCCAGGTTCGGTGGAGTCCTGATATAAAGTGCCACTTAATTTTGTCGAAGATGGTTCATCCTCTGCGACACTAAACACAGTCACGCCAAATGGCCACATGGCTACTGACCTCCTCTGCCCCCTGCAGCCAGGCTACCTTGGTCAGACTGGAGGGCCTCTTCTTACCATCGCTGGGAAAGAGAACCTCCTGCCGTGCCCGCACAGCCTGGAGGAGAGTGAGCAGGGAGGCATCGCTGAACCCTGGGGCCACCTTGAAATGCCACTCTGACATCTTCTGAATTTGGGGCTGTGAAAAGAATTAGCAGAATCTTCTGGAGCACAAAACTTCAGTGCCTTGTCTCTGCAGCTTTCTTGTAATGGTTTTGAAACATTAATGCCATATTGGCGGCCCTTTAAATAGGGCCCCAGCACCTGATGTGCACCTGACCCGAAGTCGATACCAGCTGATGACATAGAGGGGACGGTCGTCACGTCCCCGGCAACGGCGTCCAATGCCACCGTGCAGCCACCGGTGCCATTTTTAAAGGGTTCCAAGCCCTCAGAAGTAATTTTAATTTTTAAAGGCATTCATTTAAAGGTATTCATTTATTTTTTTGAAACAAACAACAATGATATGGAGGCTCTTCCCCAACCCCCACAATGGTCATTTCATAACCCAATATTACCAAAACATGACTTTTTCCCTCCCTGAACTTTACCCCCCAACCTTCTAACTTTTGCCCTTCAACCCCTTCCCACCATCCCCACATCCAATCAAAAGTGTTTTTCCCTCTCCCTCACCCCTCCTGCCCTGAAAATGTTATTCCTCCCCCCTCCCCACCAGGTTCTCGCCTCAGAACTCCATATGGAGTTCTGAAGGCACACAAGGGATGAACGGCGGCAGTAAAATCGGCGTGGGACAGCCGCCGCCAGCAGGTAAGTGAATTTACATATAATTTAGGCTAATTTGAATATGTAGATGAAGGCCTTGCCGCCAAGCGGTGGGGGTGAGGGGGGGCTGCACCAAGGTCCCCCCGCCGCCGGTAATATGTGGCGGGCCCTTCTCGAAGTCGAGGGTCGAGGCCGGCCTCTCCCCACAGAATTTTACAGGCGCCACTCACCCCCCGCCCACCACAACCCATGGTGTAGAGGGGCTCATAAAATTCAGCCCTTAGATACACCTACAGCTTCCCTATGTGGCTGTCTTGGGATCCTCTGATGGATCCATCGAGGCACTCTTCACTGCCTCCTTATGAGCAGCAAACCCCACTGTCCTATTCTACACTGTTACCAAGCTTCCCACCCTGCGCACCTGCTGGGGCATAATCTTGTCAATCTCCTTTCCATCCAACTCACCCTTTCCAGTGCTGACCCTATTAACTCTGCTAGTGAATCAGCCATCATCGCCTTTCTCCTCATCACCCTCCAGAATGTCTGTTCACTTCGGAACAAGGTCCTTGCCATTCATGACTTATTATGGGTGATTGCATCAACATCATGGCTGTGATGGAAACCTGGCTGAGGTTTCTCCCTATATATAGTCTCCCAACTGTTCTATATCTTCCACCCTTGTCCCATCCAAACCACTGTGGTAACTGTATGACTGTTATCACCAAGTCACACCTTGGTCTGTCCTACTCCTCGGGAACACTTTCTTCTTTTGAACATTTCAGCTTCTGCCACCCCTCTCTCCTCTCATTTAAAATCATTATTCTCTACTGACTACCTCGCCAAGTTTCTCACTGAGAGATCTTCACTGCTTTCCTCCCTCAGCCTGTGCATCAAGTGACTTCCCATCCTTGATAGTTTCAAACTCCATCTCAACTCATCATGCTTGCTCTCCTAATTTCACTGTCCTTTTACCCTCCCTAAATCTCTCCCCTCATGTAAACTCTGCAACCCATATTCACAGCTACCTTTTTGACATTGCCATCTCAGCTAGCCTCACCACCACCATCATGTCAATCACTCCATGCACATCCTCCTTCTCCCTCCCAACTCCACTTCCTTTTGTTGCCTCCCTTGCAAAAATCTCTCTCCCAATTCACTTACACTTGCACTTCCAAAATGCCAACTGTCTAGCATTTGGCCCTCCATTGACCACGACATTTCTGTTCAAGCACACCCTCATATTCACCTTCGATGCTGAGTTCCCATTAAAACTATTATTCTCTGTCACCCTGGCTGTTCCCCTGGTATGGCCCTCATCTCCACTCCCTTAAGTCCAAAGGACGAGAACTTGAATGCACATGGAGGATCTGGCTGGACCACATGAAGCACTATCAGATCCTGCTATCATCTGCCAAAACTGCTCACTATTCCAGGATCATCTTGAAATTCAAAGCTACCCCTGGCTTCTTTTCTCGACTGCAAACATCTTCTTCAACCCCTCTCCCCTGTCCCCTCCATCCTCACCTCCAACAATAAGTGTCAAGGACTTCTCTGTCTCCAAGACTAAGACCATCCATTCTACTGGCTCTACCACTTCCCTCCCTTCCCCTCCACCAGACTAAATTTCCCCTCAGGTTCCCCATGCCGTAGCCCTGAACTTGAATATTTCTTTGGTTTCTCTCCTATCTCCCCTCATGCCGGCTCCCAGCTCATCTTGTCCGTGAGACCCACCTCCTGATCCCTCGATCATATTCCCACTAAACTGCTGACCACCCAACTTCCCTTCCTGACTCCCAAATTGCGGATATTGCTAATGGTTCACTCTCCTCAAATACTGTTGCACTTTGATTCAAATCAGCCCTCATCACCCCTCTCCTCAAAAAAACCAACCTTTGACCTGTCCATTCTCACAAACTACCAACGTGGCCAGTCTCCCTTTTGTCTCCAAAATCCTTAAATGTGTTGTCACATCTCAAAACTGTGCCCATCTTTCCCAGAACCCCAATTTTGACTTTCTCCAATTAGGTTTCCACCCCTGCCACAGTACTGAAACAGCTTTTATCAAAGCCGCAAATGACATCCTATGTGACTGAGACAAACGCAAACTATCCTTTCTCATCCTTCTTGATCTGTCTGCAGCCTTTGACACAGTTGACCACCCCATCCTCCTCCAACACATTAGATTTAGATTTTTTAGATTTAGAGATACAGCACTGAAACAGGCCCTTCGGCCCACCGAGTCTGTGCCGACCATTAACCACCCATTTATACTAATTCTACACTAATCCCATATTCCTACCACATCCTCACCTGTCCCTATATTCCCCTACCACCTACCTACACTAGTGACAATGTATAATGGCCAATTCACCAATCAACCTGCAAGTCTTTTGGCTCCATCATTGTCCAACTGGGTGGAACTGCACTTGCCTGGTTCCACTCTTATCTATCTACTGGTAGCCAGAGAATCACCTGCAATATTTTCTCTGATCACTCCTGCAACATTACCTCTGCTGTCCTCCAAGGATCTATCCTTGGCTCCTCTACCTCACCACTAGCTCTCAATTTCTCCACTTTCTCTAAATTTTCAGATTTTTGTCAGACATCCAGTACTAGATGAGCATAAGTTTCTTCCAATTAAATATTGAGCAGACCAAACCCATTGGGCTGAATTTTACACAGCCCCTGAAGTTGGGGGTCGTGGCGGGAGGGGCGGAAAATGCCTCCAGGAGAGGGCCGCCATGCACCCCGATGCCATAACAGCCTGGCCCGATATTGCCAGCGGTGGCAAGGCCTTGTGGCGGCCCCCACACTTCGCTCAGCGATGGGACTGCCCTTAACATATTGAAATAAATTTAAATGAATGAATTCATTACCTTTACATTCCCACCCATCTGTCCCAGTGCAATCGTCGTGCCGCTGGCTGGCACTCCGGCGACTTTGGAACCCAGTCCCGGGAACTGAGGCGTAACAATAGTGGGGAGGGGGAGGAGGCAAGTTTCTCAGTACGGGGGGCCAGGGGTGGTGGGGGGGGGGCGATGTCAAAGTAATATCATTCATGTAGGGGATGGTGGGAAGGCTTATAATTTAAAGTTTATGTACTTTTGGAGGAGAAGATCAGCTGGACAAGGTAAGAGTTTTGGGGGGAAAGACGGCAAGTAATTTAATTGTCATGTGGGGGGGTGTGGGAGAGGGACAGACTAAATGTATTTAATTTTATTTTTATAAATGTTCCTTTAAATACTTAAATTGAATGGTAGGCCTCGAAGTTCTTTAAAAATGGTGTCAGTGCCTGCACACAGACAGCTAATGCCATTGCCAGGGCCGGACAGCCCGCCCCCTCCACGTCATTGGGGGAGGCGGGGTGCATTCCAACCCGGCTATATAAATGAGATGCTGCGCTGAATATCGTGGTGGCTCCAGGATGTTCAGTCCGCGCGGGCGGACTGCCATTGTTTTCATGTGCCGCCGATTTTGGAGGCGGGAGTATAAATTTCAGCCCATTCTCTTCGGTCCTGCAATAAACTCTGTTCCTTAGCTACCATTTCCATCCCTTTCCCTGGAAACTGTTTGAGGCTGAATCAGACTGTTCGCTACCTTGTGCCATATTTAACCCCGAAATGAGCTTCCAATCACATGTCCACGTCATCATTAAGACCACCTATTTCCACCTCCGTAACATTGCCTGTCTCCACAGCCGCTTCAGCTCATCTGCTGCTGAAACCCTCATCCATGCCTTTGTTACCTCTAAAATTGACAATTCCAATGCACTCCTGGCCAGTCTCGCACATTCTACACTCCATAAACTTGAAGTCATCTAAAACTCTGCTGCCCCTATCCTAAATCATGCCAAATAACATTCACCCATCACCCTTAGGCTTGCTGACCTACACTGTCTCCCGGTTAAGCAATGCTTTAAAATTCTCATCCTTGTTTTCAAATCCCTTAGTGGCCTTGCCCCTCCCGATTTCTGTAAGCTGCCACACAACCCTCCAAGATATCGGCACTCCTCGAATTCTGGCCTCTGGAGCATCCCTGATTTTAATCATTCCTCCATTGGTGGCTGTGCCTTCAGCTGCCTGGTCCTACGCTCTGAATCTCCCTCCCTGAACCTCTCCATCTCTCTACTTCTCTTTCCTCCTTTAAGATGCTCCTTAAAACCTACCACTTTGACCAAGCTTTTGGTCATCTAATATCTCTTTATGTGGCTCGGTGTCACATTTTTGTTTTATAATGTTCCTGTGAAGCATCTTGGACATTTTATTACATTGAAGGCGCTATATAAATATGAGTTATTGTTATTTGCACTTTTTTCCCTGAAAGCATCAAGTTCAATTCCAAACAATAAAATTATAATTCTTCTCCATGGTGTATTTAACTATTACAGTTACACAAGAAAGATGCAGTAATAATAGTAGGGGTAGCAGATGTAGATGAGTAACTTAACATTTCCAGGAGCAACAACATTTATTTGTGCCCATTCTTTTTTTTTGACGTTGTTGTACTGTATGAACATTAAGATTCTATGCTGCATTAGCTGCTAAAGAAGTAAGTAAGAAAGAAAAACTTGCATTATATAGCATCTTTCAGAGCCTCAGGACATTTCAAAATGCTTTACAGCCAACTTTTCAGGTGATTAAGGCACGCTATAGCCTGCCGGACTGAGCAGCGAGTTGAATAATTTCAGATGATTAGCCGGACTGAACATTGAGTTCAATAATTTCAGAGCATGACTTTTTTTGTTTTTATTTTTAGTTATTTTGTGTTTTGTGTTTGTTTATTTTATTTTAGTTTGTTTAGTTTGTTTTTACAGTGTCTACCCACTGTTTTTTTTTCCACGTTTGTGCTTGGGGCCAGGCTGTTACTTTTTCTGTCAATTAACACCCTCTCTGCCCTTACTTTTTGTTTTTCAACACACCATTAACATACCATTTGCCTTTGTTCCATGACCATCTGGTCAGTTATTCTCTGTGACCTTGTCCTATCAACACCTTCTCTTTGGTTACCTCTTGCCCCACCCCTGCTTTTCTTGTTTAAAACCTATTACATTTCTAATATTTGCAAGTTCTGATGTAGGGTCACTGACCTGAAACGTTAACTCTACTTCTCTCTCCCCAAATGCTGAGTATTTCCAGCATTTCTTGTTTTTATTTCAGATTTCCAGCATCTGCAGTATTTTGCTTTTATTTTGAAATGATGTAGTCATTGCTGTAATGTAGGAAATGCAGCAACCAAATTTCATGCAGCAGGGTCCCACAAACAGCAATGAGATAATGACCAGATAATCTGTATTAGTGCTGTTGGCTGAGGGATTAATTATTGCCCAGGACACCAGGGAGAACTTTGCTGTTCTTCTTCAAAATAGTGCCATAGGATCTTTTACATCCACCTGAGAGAGCAGATAGGGCCTCAGTTTAACATCTCATCCAATAGATGGCACCTCCGACAGTGCAGTGCTCCCTCAGTCTTGCACTGGATTGTCAATGGACGTGAACCCACAACCTTTTGACTCAGAGGTGCGAGCATTATCACCGAGCCACAAAATATGACAAAGTGACAGCTAAATATGCCAGAGTAGTACTCGGGTGCTTCTACACTATAATTATTAACTAATTCAATGCAAGGAACAACTTTGACATTTAGAAAGGTATCTGTTTAACCTAAGCTGGCCCTAGTCAAATCATAAGTTCGATATCACTCTCTGGAAAGGAAAAGCTGTGAGTGCAAATGTTCATTCACCGATATGTTTAATGTTCGTTATCGACACACGCCATGCCAAACTGCTTTGTTGAAAGATAATTTTCTTTAATACACCGACCAACTGGAAATCTGAATTTACTTTTTTGAGGAAATTTTTAAAGTTAGAAAAGATGGCTTTGCTAGTAGCTTAAGGTGGCTACATAGTTGCAACAATGTATCCTACATTGCAAGGCTTGTGAGGAGGGAGACAAAATGACTGTCCCCAGCAAGAACCAAGACCCAGGAAGTTCAAGGGAACTAATAGTCATTTGGTAGTGTAGAACTTGAGTATTGCTGAAAATAGAGACATTTTGTTTAAGCTTTTTGTCTTGCATTCATCAGGACAATTTGCAAGAATAACCAATGTAAGGGAAACAACAAATTTATACTGTATAAGAAGAGAGTGCTGATTGGTTGGCAAGTGGACTCTGATTGGTAGAGGCGTTGCCAAGGAGAATGCACCAGTTTACGGTGACTGACAGTTAACTGCCAGGCTTTGTTTAAAATTTAAACCAGGCAGCTTGGCTCTGATTGGTCAAGGCATCGCCCTGAGGAATGAACCAGCAAATGGCTGCCACTTATTTTGTTACTTGACCATAACAGTTAGTTGTGGTCGGATGCAACAGTCAACACCCTGATGTTAAAAAATGTTTAAAACATTTCCAGATTGCCTGCATTTTAATATAACTCATGTGAGACTGAAATATTATGAGAGCACGTTCTCATGAAGGTCAGTTGGGGTGATGTCACAGACAGAGCCAAATTACACTGTGCATCTCTGCATTGGTGCAAAGCTGAAACCCAGTTCCACTGGGAAAAATTAAATTGTATAATCGACCCATTAACAGTGTTCTTTGCACATAATCTTTCAATGGGGATCATGCAGCAGCCAGGTCATATTATTTTATGCACAAATTGTTTGTTTGCTTTGAATAATTTAACTTAAACCACATAACATACATTCTTCAGTTAAAAAATTGGCACTTAAATGCACAGACCAAGGCAAACAAGAGTTGTTCTTGCAAGATAATTGCTAAAGCCAAAGCAATTTCAGGATTTGTTTTTATTTGCACCATAACAGTAAAATGATAACATGTGAGGTGATTTCAGACATCTGTTATCATGTCCAGAATAAATAGTGTTTCCAACTCCTTCGTTTGATGATAGAACACCATACCCTAATTAACAGAATTGTTAGGGGATGGGACCACATAGTGATATCAATACTAGTGCTATTATAAGGTTCCACCCGCATGGAATCAGATCATGTATCCATTCTGTCTTTGATATTCAAGAAGCTTAATATGAAATCCATGTCCAAACAGCCAAGCAACATGCAGTGTAATATGAAGCCATGTCGACTGGTTAAGTTAAAGATTTCATTCCAGGTCTGTATAATTATTTGATTTTAGCCAATATGGCAGGAACAGGGCTATATCATTACCCATGGGTGCGAAAAAATCAGAGTTCATGATCCTGATCACTATAAATAACCCCATAAGTGTTTATGTGTGTATATATATGTCTGTGTATGTGATAATCAGGTAACGAAGTTGGACTTAAGTTTCATGCCTCCTGGTTTAATAGGCTGCTGGCACTCACTGTGCAGATGCACACTTAGATGTGACACCGGAGCATTATATAGAATTACACAGGAATTATATTTCAGAAGAAGGCTGTTTAGTCCAACCAATCATCAGGAGGAACAATTCCTAAATCTTTCCACCTCTGACAGATTTGCTTTGCCTTATGCCTCATGGAATGATTGGGGTGAATAACATTGATGCACTTAAGGGGAAACTAGATATATAGATAAGGGAGAAAGGAATAGAAAGATAAGATAGGGTGAGGTGCAATAAGGTGGGAGAACGTTCAAGTGGGACATAAACACTGACATAGATCAATTGGGCGGAATGGCCTGTGTCTGTGCTGTAAATGTTATGTAATTCTATGTAATTAACCAATCTGTGTGAGTTTATTTTCCATCCAACCAGTAATCCTAATCTCACATGCCTGCCCTATTCCTATATCCCCTTACTTTCAATCATTTATCTAGTTTATTGTTAAATGTTGATGTGGGTTCTGCTTCAACTATTAACTCCAGTGATACTTTCCACAGTCTCACAATCCAGTGTGTTAAACAGTTTCCCCTGTTATTTGTTGGAAAGGGTTTCTGGAATTTTATGGCCCTCCAACAAGTGGACGGGCGGCATGGGGAGGGGGGCAGAAAATTGAGTGGGAGACGGGGAGTGCAGTTCCCGATGCCTGCCCACCTCCGCTGCAATTTTACACGGGGCGGCAGTGGCGAGAAATGGCCACCGCACCCCAGGCCAATCAAGGCCCTTAAGTGGCCAATTAACGACCTCCTCCTGCCGCCGCTGTTATTTTACATATGGCGGGTGGGCGGCAAAGGCCTCAAGAACACCGCCAGGTCAAACCTGGAAGCCTTCTTGCAGGCTCGGGGGGCCTGTCTGATTGGGCACCCTGTGCTCCAGGGAGGGCCGCCCCTGAAGCTCCAACCAGCCCCAATGCACAACACTCCCCCCACCCCTCCCCCAACCAACCCCCTTTGCCTCGCTGGGGCTAACCAATTGTCCCTGGCGAGACCCCAAACACTTACCTTCTTTCTGGGGCCATCCTTCCCCTTCCTGCTGAAGCTGGGTGTAGTTCCAGCAGTGGCCACCGCTCCTGGTGGCACTGCTGGGACTAAGAGCTTCCAGCCTGCTGATTGGCCGGCAGCCAATCAAGGAGGCGGAAGTCCCACCCAAGGTAAATTAAGGGCCTGGGGAGCGGAAAATCCCATCGTGGCTCCCCAGGCCCAATGGAGGTGGGCTTGCAACTGACCTTTCAGCTGGTGCATTAAATTCCAGCCGGTGAGTCTGAGAGATGATTTTACAGAGGTGTATAACAGCAACTTGCATTTATATAGTGCATTTAACACTTTAATGTAGAAACATGTGCCAAGGCTCTTCTCAGAGGCATAAAAATTGATGCCAATCCAAAAGACAAGATATTAGGAGGCATGACCAAAAGCTTGGTCAAGAAGATGGGTTTTAAGGAAGGTCTTAAAGGAGGAGTTTTTTAAAAATAGGAGCAGGAGTAGGTTATTTGGCCCTTCGAGCCTGCACCACCGTTCAATATGATCATGGCTGATCATCCAAACTCAGTACCCTGTTCCTGCTTTCTCCCCATATCCCTTGATCCCTTTAGCCCAAAGAACTATATCTAACTCTTTCTTAAATATATTTAATGATTTGTCCTCAACTGCTTTCTGTGGTAGAGAATTCCATAGTTTCACCACTCTCTGGGTGAAGAAATCCCTCCTCATCTCAGTCCTAAATGGCTTACCCCTTATCCTTAGACTGTGACCCCAGGTCCTAGACTCCCCCGCCACTGGGACCATCCTTCCTGCATCTAGTCTGTCCAGTCCTGTTAGAATTTTGTAGGTTTCTATGAGATCACCTCTCATTCTTCTAAACTCGAGCAAATGCGAGCCTAATCGACCCAATCTCTCTTCATATGTCAGTCCTGCTACCCAGGAATCAGTCTGGTGGACCTTTGCTGCACTCCCTCCACAGCAAGAACATCCTTCCTTAAATAAGGAGACCAAAACTGCTCACAATACCCCAGATGTAGTCTCACCAAGGCCTTGTATAATTGCAGCAAGACATCCTTGCTCCTGTACTCGAATCCTCTCGCTATGGAGGCCAACATACCATTTGCCTTCTTAACTGCCTGCTGCACCTGCATGCTTATTTTCAGCAACTGGTGAACAAGGACACCCAGGTCTCGCTGCACCTCCTCCTTTCCCAAACTATTGCTATTCAGATAATAATCTGCTTTTCTGTCTTTGCCACCAAAGTGGATAACCTCACATTTATCCACATTATACTGCATCTGCCATGTATTTGCCCACTCATTCAACCTGTCCAAATCACACTGGAGCTTCTCTGCATCCTCCTCATTGCTCACACTCCCACCCAGCTTTATGTCGTCTGCAAACTTGGATATGTTACATTTAAGTCCCTCATCGATATCATGAATATATATTTTGAATAGGTGGGGTCCTAGCAGTCATCCCTGCAGTACCCAACTAGTCACTGCCTGCCACTCGGAAAAAGACCCATTTATTCCTGCTCTTTGTTTTCTATCTGCCAACCAGTTCGCTATCCATGTCAGTACCTTACCCCCAATCCCACGTGCTTTAATTTTGCACGCTAATCTCTTATGTGGGACCTTATCGAAAGCCTTCTGAAAGTTCAAATACACCATATCCACTGGTGCTCCCTTGTCTATTTTACAGGTTACATCTTCAAAAAATTCCAGTCCATTTGTCAAGCGTGATTTCCCTTTCGTAAATCCAAGTCCATGTCCAATCCTGTCATTGTTTTCCAAGTGCTCTGCTATTACATATTTTATAATGGACTCTAGCATTTTCCCCACTACTGATGTCAGGCTAACTGGTCTGTAATTCCCTGTTTTCTCTCCACCTCCTTTTTTAAATAGTGGGTTACATTAGCTACCCTCCTATCCTTTGGAACTGATACAGAGTCTATAGAATTTTGAAAAATGACCAGCAATGCATCTACTATTTCTAGGGCCACTTAAGTAATCTGTGATGTAGATTATCAGGTCTGAGGGATTTATCGGCCTTCAATTCCATCAATTTCCCTAACACCATTTCCCTACTAATATTGATTTCATACAGTTCCTCCTTCTCACTAGACCCTATGCTCCCCAACATTTCTGGGAGGTAATTTGTGTCCTCCTTTGTGAAGACAGAACCAAAGTATGTATTTAATTGGTCTGCCATTTCTTTGTTCCCCATTATAAAATCCACCGTTTCTGACTATAAGGGACCCGCATTTGTCTTCACTAATCTTTTTCTCTTCACATATCTATAGAAGCTTTTACAGTCAGTTTTTATGTTCTCTGCAAGCATACTCTCATATTCTATTTTCCCCTTCTTAATCAATCCCTTCGTCCTCCTTTGCTGAATTCTAAACTGCTGCTTGTTCTGGCCATTTTATATTTCTCCTTCTTGGATCTAATACGATCCCTAATTTCTTTTGTAAGCCACGGTTGAGCCACCCTTCCTGTTTTATTTTTGCACCAGACAGGAATGAACAATTGTTGTAATTCATCCAGGCGCTCTTTAAATGCTAGCCATTTGTCCACTGTCAACCCTTTAAGTAACATTCCCCAATCTATCACAGCCAACTTGCGCCTCATACCTTCGTAGTTTCCTTTATTTAGATTCAGTCTCGGAATCAACTCTCTCACTCTCCATCTTAATGAAGAATTCTATCATGTTATGGTTACTCTTCCCCGAGGGACCCTGCACAACAAGATGGTTAATTAATCCTTTCTCATTACACAATACCCAGTCTAGGATGACCTGCTCTCTAGTTGGTTCCGCAACGTATTGGTCCAAAAAACCATCACGTACGCACTCCAGGAATTCCTCCTCTACAGTATTATTGCTAATTTGGTTTGCCCAATCTATATGTAGATTAAAGTTGCCCATAAGTACAGTTGCACCCTTATTGCATGTGTCTCTAATTTCATGTTTAATGCCATCCTCTACATCACCACTGCTGTTTGGGGGCCTATATACAACCCCCACCAATGTTTTCTGCCCCTTGATGTTTCTTAGCTCCACCCACACAGATTCCACATCAGGATTCTCTGTGCTAATATCCTTCCTCACTATTGTATTGATTTCCTCTTTTACTAACAATGCTACTCCACCTCCTTTCCCTTTTTGCCTGTCCTTCCTAAATATTGAATACCCTTGAATGTTCAGTTCCCATCCTTGGTTACCCTGCAGCCATGTCTCTGTAATCGCAACTATATCGTATCCATTTACATCTATTTGCGCGGTTAATTCGCCTACCTTATTGTGAATACTCCGCGCATTGAGACACAATGCCTTTAGGCTTGTCTTTTTAACATTCTTAGTTATCTTAGCATTATTTTGCACTGTGGCCCTATTTGTTTCTTGCCCTTGATTTCTATGCCTTCTACTTTTGCCTTTTTGTTTCCTGTCTTTCGTTACTATCCTTGTTTCCTCCTCCTTAGTCTCCCTGCTCAGGTTCCCATCCCCCTGCCATTCTAGTTTAACTCCTGCCCAACAGCACTAGCAAACGCCCCTGCGAGGACATTGGTTCCAGTCCTGCCTGGGTGTAACCCGTCCCTCTTGTACAGGTCCCACCTTCCCCAGAACCGGTCCCGATGTCCCAGGAATCCAAATCCCTCCCTCCTGCACCATTTCTCCAGCCACGCATTCATATGGTCTATTCTTCTGTTCTTATACTCACTAACACATGGCACAGGAAGTAATCCTGAGATTACTACCTTTGAGGTCCTGCTTTTTAATTTAGCTCCTAACTCCTTAAATTCATCTTTCAGGACCTCATCCCTTTTTCTACTTATGTCGTTGGTACCGACTGTACCACGACCACTGGCAGTTCACCCTCCCCCTTCAGAATGTCCTGCAGCCGCTCCGAGACATCCTTGACCCTAGCATCAGGGAGGCAACATATCATCCTAGAGTCATATTTGCGGCCACAGAAACGCCTGTCTGTTCCCCTTACAATTGAATCTCCTATCACTATGGCTCTCCCAGTCTTTTTCCTCCACGATGTGCAGCAGAGCCATCTGTGGTGCCATGAACTTGGCTGTTGCTGCTTTCCCCTGAGAGGCCATCCCCCCAACAGTATCCAAAGACGTATATCTGTTTGAGAGGGGGATGGCCACAGGGGACTCCTGCACTACCTGCCTGCGTGTACTACTCTGCCTGGTGGTCACCAACCCTTTTCTGCCCGTGCAGCCATTACCTGCAGTGTGACCACCTCGCTAAACGTGCTATCCACGATGTCCTCAGCATCGCGGATGCTCCACAGTGAATCCACCCGCAGCTCCAGCTCCGTAATGCGGGTAGCCGGTAGCTGCAGATGGATACACTTCCTACACACATGGTCGTCAGGGACACTGGAAGTAGTACTTTAATAGTACTCACCTTATCACTTATATGGTAGGTTTTGAGGTTTTTTCCCCAAAAAAACTTTCCCCTTTTTTTAAGCTATTTAAATACACTAACAGCAGTTTCTTACCGAACCAATCACCTTGCAGATTTCCCATGATGTCACTGTAAGTTTTTTTTTCCTCTTTCGAATCTCAGCATGTGCCAGCACAGAGAGAGAGAGAAAGAGAGAGCCTGCTGCCGCTCCGGTCTCCAGGTAAGTAAGGGCCTCGAGCGCCGCTCTCCTTTTCCGGTCCCATTCAGGATACAATTCCTCTCAGGACCGCCTGCCGCCGCTCTGGTCTCCAGGTCTCTCCAGGTTTCCAGAGTGACAGAGGGGGAAAGAAAGACAGAGATGTTTAGGCATGGGATTCCAGAGTGTGAGACCTATACAGCTGAAAATACAGTCTCCAATGGTGGGCAAAGAGAGAAGGTGATACACAAGAAACCAGAGTCAGGGGAACAGAGGTTTTAGGGATGGAGGAGTTTTTAAAAGTAGGGAACTGTGAGGCCATGAAGAAGTTTAAACACGAGGATGAAAACTTAAAATTTGAGTCACTGGACGAACCAATACAGGAGTGATGAGTGAATGGGAAGTTGTGGAATAGGATTTGAGCAGCAGGGTTTTGGGTGAGGTCAGATTAATGAAAGGAGTTGGATGGGAGATAATTCAGACGAGCACTGAAATAGTCGAGGTGACAAAAGCATGGATTAGCATATCAGTAGGGACGGAGGCAAGCCATGTTCCAGGGGTTGAAGTAGGTGGTCTTTGCGCTGGAGAGAATATAGGGTCGGAAGCTTAGCTTGGGGTTGAATAGGACACTGAAGTTGCCAACAATCTGGCTCAGCCTGAGAGTGGCTTGGAGAGGGATGGAATCAATGGCAAGTTTCTGGCAAGCACTGAAAACCATGTCTTAAATCTTTTCAATGTTCAGCCAAAGTTATGGGAGATCTGGAAAAGGTCATAGAAAGTCTAGACATATAGCCCAATAGGATTATTTTCCTCTTTTGCCCAGTTTGCAAATGAATTGTGAATTAAGCCAGGTTCTGCCAGATCACTGTGTAGACAGTGAAGATGAAAATTTACCCTTGTATCTCCCTGGACATTTAATCCTTTTAATTCCACCAGTTAATTCCCCATACTTTCAGCATTGCAATACATGCACTTGGCTTTTATTTGCTCATATTTAAAGCAACTTCTTTTTCCTTCACTGTTTTCCATCCAAACAACACCTTACTCCATTATCTCAGCCTTTTCCCCACTTACAACTGGTTGATTTACTTTTTTTCTACTACTCCTTTATTCCTTCTTATAACTGTTCCTTTTGCTAAATCATTTTTATTTGTATATTAACCTTATCTTTCTACCTTATTTACTTGCTGTTTCTGATTGCTTTTGTTCTCTCTGCCTCCCTCCCTTCCTTCCTAGTTTAAATGATTCTTCATTTCCCTATTTATCCATTTGCCTGTAAATTGACTCCCTTCCTGTTCAGTTCTTCAAATTTTTGTTCCTTGTTCCTCAGAACCTGTGCTAACTCCCCATAAAGTGAAAGCCTACATCTTGACACCACCCCTTTTAGCCACTTATTGAGTTCCCAGATTTTCCTTTCCTTCTCTATTCTAACAGATGGCTGGGGGAGTAATTCCTCATTTGAACTCTTGCTTCTAATTTTCCTAAACCCCTTTTACGAAACATCTGACCTTTCCTTTTTTTTATACCTTTGTCTCTCATTATGGCTTTCTGCTCTTTCCTCCTTACATAAACTTTCTTTGTCTTTCTGAAATGATTCTGACCCTAACATCTGAGAGACAACAAATATCTGGGACTCTCTGTCTGAACTGCAGAAGATAACATCCATCCCTCTAGCTAATGAGTCTCCTAATTCCACTGCATTACAGGTTGAATTGTTAATCTCCCTCGAGTGATCTCATGTTCTTTGGAATCTATATAATCCACTTGATGATTTTGCCCAGAATCCTTACCCTTTCCACAGACTTTCAGACTTGCTGGAGAGGGTAATTTGCTCTGAGTGTCCCTTCTCGCTTTCCTGGACCCATGGATAGTCACCACTCCTTCCCCTACCACTGCCAGCTCCCTGTATCTCAGCAGAATGACTACCCTCTGAAAATCCTGCTCCAAAAAAACTTCACTCCTTTCCTGATGTGCTGGCTTGTCTCCAATTCTGTCTCAAGTTCTGTGATCTTGAGCACAAGTAATTTCAATTGGAGACACGTCTTGCAGATATGCTTGCCTCAATCTACACATGATATTCCAAATTTCCACATCTTCCAATCATACATCAGTGCTCTTTCCTGTGCCATCATTCATATGGACAATCAGTACCCATAGAATTCTATCCTAGGTAGAACTAGCACTTTCAGGAAGTGGGAAAATGGGTCAGAAAAGTTACACACTGGAGAAAGTCAAAAATCCACAGGTCTTTAATCCTGGGATAAATGCCAAGAGAAACTTGCCGGTGCTCTCTGGCACTGAAAGTTGGTGAGGTCAGGCGGAGCTCAAGTAACTACATGAACTGAGTAGCTGCTGCACCACTAATGGTTAAGCATCTCAGGCACCCATCACAAGGAAGAAGCTGGAAATTGTGGTTTAGGTTTTTGCCACTACCTCCCTGCTTGCCCCCAGGAAAAAAGTCCAAAGTTCCCCCTTGGCCTACTTTGGGACCAATGCCACAATTCAAGCCAAAAGTACCCACTCCACTTGCTGTCAATAGTTGTTATTGTCAAATAAAGTGAGGAAGTCCCACTGGGACCATGTCCTGCCCCAAATTCCCTGTTGAACTGAATTACACTGCTGCAGCATCCTCCTTGGTCTAGGAGTTTCAGGCCCTATGGCTTTGAGTACCAGGGGTAAGTTTTGAGCAGAGCTGAGCTTTGCATATTCATTGAACCATGGTCAAACCTGATGGAGAAAGCTGTAGTGCTTCCTATGGTTGCTGCATTCTTTATATTTGTGTATGTTTTAAACACGTTGCTACAGTTGAAATAATTTCAGCGGTATGCTTACCCTTGGATCCATGCGTATATGTATGAGAATTCTGCAAAACTGAATAGAGTACCTTAGACTATCAAAAACCCTTGGGTTTTGCCCATTAATATTTACCATTTGTACATACTGTTTTGTCAAATAATACATACAGAAATGAAGATTATATAGTCTGACAGTAGCAGTGTA